>NC_080796.1:58397215-58710715 GCF_028018385.1 Neofelis nebulosa
CATTCAATCTCTTCATTTTGGAGCTCACAGTGCACATCGGAAAGAAAAGTACTATTACCAAAACATAATATATATACATATATACATACATATATATATACATATATATATGTATATATGTATATATGTATGTATACGTATACATATATATATGTATGTATGTAATGTGCTTCATGCCACAAATAAAGAAAATGTTCTGGTATGACATATTACTTTTGATATTCTCATTCTTTAGATTTCTTACACTAATATAAGAACAATACTGCTCTTAGAAGGAAGTTAGTAAAAATGCTCTCATTAAACAGAATGATGGATGGATATCTGAACCTCTAGTTTGTTACCACTGATCTGGAGGAAGCACAAATTTATGATACTGTAAATGCACAAATTGTTTCAAATTCAAATAAAACCTCAGTGTCATTTGTACCAGTTTTGTTACTATTAGTGATCTTATTTTTTCATTTATTATTCATTCATTCATTTATTCATTTACGCATGCATGCATTTGATTTTTATATTCTCTTTATTTAGTAAGGTGAACTCCTAAAGGCAAAAATAATTTAATTAAGATATGTTTAACAATAATTATCCTCCAAAACTATAATATGATTAATTCAGATTATAAATGATCAAGTCCAAAACTCTGTTGTCTTATTACTTTTGAAATTTATTTATTTTCTGTATCACTTTGGGGAGAAAAGTGGGAAAACGTCTATTAAATTAACTCAACATACTTTTGAGGAAATCGAGAGTAAAGCCACATTTCATAGTTTGTATTTTGCTAAGTTTTATATAGATATGTAACTGAAATATCCTTCCTCCTGAATTAAAGGATAAAAGCCTTTTATGCATATCTAAAGCATTAAAGAATCTTCCTCCCTTTTACCATTCCGACATTTTTCCTGTTTCCCTCCCTTCCTTCATCGATCTGTTGTGCAGAAATTTGTGATTTTTCTCTCTAGTTCCCACAATTTTTTTTTTCCTATGATGGATCCTATCAAGGACTTCTTCACTTCGAAATTATTTGTTGCTTTCCCCCATTTATTCCTGATAACTATTCTCATTCTCTCTCTGTGTATACATGTACCAACTTTAATGCGTTCCATATATGTCTTTGAATATGCACACTTTCAAAATAAGGATGGTTTTTATGTATCTGTTTTAATGATATTATATGGTGCACTTTGTTTTTTACTTAAAAAACTTACACTAATTTAAAATATGTAACTATGTTATTCCATACACATAATAATTATTGCTCCTCCTTTGCATAATATTATAAACTGGCATCCACACATTTTTCTTATCGACTATCCCCGTAATACATGACATGTGATTAATGCCTTGGGCATGTTTTATTTGAACCTAAGATAAGAGTTCTTTTGAAAGAATTTGTTCAGTCTAGACATTGCATGTAAATAGAAATATAATCATACAATATATAACCTTTTGTTTCTGTCTTTCTTACTGAGAATAGTATCTTTATGACTCACTATACTGTAATATAAATCAGTACTTCATTCCTTTCTATGTCTGAATATCATTCCATATCAAGTTTATTGACTCATCTGTTGACGGAAATTTAGTTTCTCTCCACTTTTTGACTATACTAATAATGATGCTAGAAGAATCCCTGTACAACTTTTTCCGTGAATATGTTTTTAATTTTCTCTATACTTTAGAGGTGTTGCTGAGTCAACACTCAGGTGTTGCTGAGTTTGAACTTCGTTTAATGTTTCCAAAGTATCTTCCACGTCTGAGCCTGGTTCTGGTGATTGCTCTCTTTTTTTTTTTTTTTTTAATTTTTTTTCAACATTTATTTATTTATTTATTTTTGGGACAGAGAGAGACAGAGCATGAACGGGGGAGGGACAGAGAGAGAGGGAGACACAGAATCGGAAACAGCCTCCAGGCTCCGAGCCATCAGCCCAGAGCCCGACGCGGGGCTCGAACTCACGGACCGCGAGATCGTGACCTGACTGAAGTCGGACGCTTAACCGACTGTGCCACCCAGGCGCCCCTGGTGATTGCTCTCTTTAAACCGTGTTGTCTTTTCCTATGCCTTGTAATTTTCTATGGAAAGCTGGACATACTGTATTGGGTAAAAGAACTGAGGTATACAGACCCTTACTGAGAGGTTTAATGTTCATGTGACTAACAGGTCAGGTTATATTCACTGTTTGGTATAGCTGTAGATGTTAAGGCTATGTTAAGGCTATGTTAATTGCTCTAGGGCTCTTATTTTTGTCTCCCCTAGAGGTTTCTTTTCAAATAGTACCTGAGACATGCAGATTGTTCTGCTATAATCTCAGTTATGATACAAGATACCAACTGATGTGGTGGTGAGGTACATGTGTGTTCGGGGCGGGGAAGCATTCTATTGTCCTATAATTAGGCCTTTCAGAGGAAGTCAAATATTTCCCTTCCCCTATACCAGTTAGACACCAGTAGCCTGAGTTGGTTGGGATTGGGTAAAATAGATTTCTTTGAGGGCAAACTTTGTTAGGGAGAACAGCATGCTCTAACATATTTCAAAATAGCACACTTTCCTCCTGCTGCTGGAAGTATTAGGGGAATCTTCTCTGATCCAAACTATGAGATCCTGGTATGGCTCCTGGAGATAAAATTCACTAAAATGCAGGGACCCCTCTAAGAATGGATCCTCCAGAGATTTTAACTGACAAGTTTGTCCACAATTAACCTCCAGCAATTGTTTAACCGTAGTTTAAGCTTTCCTATCCCAGTTCTGGCTCCAGCAGTGGCTTCTGTACCTGGGTTTCTCTTCTGGTAAACTGTGATTCTCTGCACTTGCCTATTGGTATCTCCATTTTGGGGACAGCAATTCGCCTTGTGACCTCAATTATCTGGTAATTTAAGAAAAGTAAATTTTCAATTTGTTCTGCTTTTTTCTTGTCATGAGGAGGAGGGATTGATGTCCTCTAAGCACCTTAGATATCAGACCAGACTTTGTTTAAATTTTTGAGAATCTACCATTTTTTTTCCAAAGCAGCTGCACCATTTTATATACCAACCAGAAATATATGAAGGTTCCAACTTCCCCACAGCCTTGCGAACACTTGTAATTGTCTTTGTGATTACAGCAACTCTAGTGGGTGTGAAATGACATCTCATTGTGGATTTGATTTACATTTCCCTGGTGACTATTTTGAGCCATTTACCACATGTATACTGGCTATTAGTATATCTTCCTTGGAAAATAGCCCATTAAAATCTTTTACTCATTTTTAAAAGGTATATTTGTTTTTATTGTTTTGTTTTGAGTTGTAAAAATTCTTTATATTTTCTACATACTAGGTCTTCGTCACATATATAATTTCCAATATTTTCCCCATTCTATGTGTGTCGTTTCACTTACTGGATACCATCATTTGAAGTATAAAAATTTTAAATTTTAATGAAGCTTACTTACTTCATCTATCAATCATCTATTGATGTGCTTTTAGTATTATATCTAAAAAAACACTGCCAATTGGACATGAAAATTTTTATCTATGTATTTTACTATGAGTTTTATAGTTTTATCTTTTACATTTAAGTGTTCCACTGCAAATGAATTTTGTATATTGTGTGAGCTAGGAGACAAATTTCATTTCTTTGTAGGTAGACATCATATTGCCCCAGTAAAGTTTGCTGAAAAGGCTAGTCTTCCCTCAATTTATGGGAAAAAGCAAGGAGTCTTATCATGCAGATTAACTCATCCTTCTTTGGAGGCTGAACAGTGAACAGGTGGCAGGCTCATTAGTATGGCTAACAGGGTAAGACTATATTTCTGTGAGAGGGTGAAACTGAAATTAGAGTAAATACTGAGTACCAGTTTGGAACTCAAAGTGACACCACTTTGGACCTGTTTCTTTGTAACATCATGTAAGGTAATATATTCACTGGTTTCGAGGATTAGTAAGTAAATACCGATGAGGGAGACCACTATTAAGCCTACCATAGTTAGCCCTCTAATTCCCCCAAATTCACATTCACCTCACATTATAGTACTCTGGAGTCTACAAAAGTGTCATCCCATTGCACTATCAACACATATGGAAAAGCTCATCTTGAGTTTTATCAGACCAAAATTCCTCATCTTCCCATCAAAATCATCTAATTCTGTATAGGTGAGGATCTAATTATGTATGGGTGTAATCCATCTTGAGGCAGAATTCCTTTCGATCTGTCTACTTATGAGACTAGAAAATGAATTGCCTGTTTCCCAAATACTTGGGGGGCAAGGACATGATAACAGTTACTGATGTTCCTGCTCAAAAACAGGGAAAATAACAGGGGGGGGGGGGGGGGGAAGGAGTAGTCCTCAGTCATAATCTCCAACGAGGTAAACGTCTTTAGTTTTCAAGCCCTGGAATAATTTTCTGTGACTTCTAGTTCTTTCAGGTTCACAGCTCCACTCTCTAAGCCATCCTTACTTCTTCATGAAAGGTACCATATATTTGAAGCTGAGTCGTTTTGTCAGTCTGTTTCTAATGTTTAGAATTTGGGGAGTCCGACTGTCTTCTTTCATGTCCTACTCTATACCTTTCACTCCTTTTAGAAGTTTTTGTGCTCAAATAAAATTCTCAAGATGCCTGTCTGTCTTCTGGGCATAACATGGGGATTCACTGTGTAGAAAACTGTCTCCTCCACAGATATTTCTTGGATAATCACTGTTACTAACTTCTTCTGTGATGGCTGAGGAGATCCATGAATCATAAACCTAGTATCTTCAAAAAGCTCTCCCTGTGATTGAATACTTTGACCTTTGATTCAAGTTGCTATCCAGTGTCATTTCATTTCAGTATGAAGTACTCCTTTTATTTTTAGTTCATCATGTCTGCTACTGTCACATTCTCTGTTTTTTTTTTTTTTATATCTGAGAATGTCTTAGGCTTTCCTTTATTTTTGGAAGAGAACTTTATTAGTTATAGAATTCTTGACTTTAAATATGTCATCCCATGGCTTACTGGCTTTCATAGTTTCTTAAAACAACTGTTAATCTTACTGAGAATCCCTTGTGTGACCAAGTCACTTCTCCCTTGCCTCTTCATGTTTTGCTGTCTTTTGCATTTGATAATTTGATTATCATTGTGTCTAGGAGTGAATTTCTTTGAATTTATTTGACTTGGAGTTGGTTGAGATTCTTGAATATACATATTATTTTCTCATCAAATTTTAGAAGTTTTTGGCCACTATTTATTCGCAATTTTTCTACCTTTTTCTCTCTCACCTCTCTCAGGCTCCCATTCTCCCTATGCCGGCATGCTTGATGGCATCCCCATATCTCTGAAGTTTTGTTAATTTTACTTCTTTAACTTCATTCTTTTTTCCTTTTGTTTCTCAGACTGGATAATCTCAATTGATCTATCTTAAACTTTGCTGATCTTGTAAACCTTCTGCTGAGCCTAATAAATTTATCATTTCAATTCCAGACTTTCTATTTTATAATATAATTTGTTTATCTTTACTGACATTCTCTCTGGGGAGATACTGTTCTCACATTTTCCTTTAGTTCTTTAGACACTGTTTCCTTTTATTCTTCTGAACATATTTAAAATCACTGCTTTGACACTTTTGTTTAGAAGGTCTACATCAAGGCCTCCTCCAAGACAATTTCTATGGACTATTTTATTTATATATGTATTTCTGTTTAGAGGCCACAACTTCTGTTTCTTTGCATTCTTCTATGTTTTGGTTAAAAATTAGATATTATATTTTTTATTTTTATTTAAAATTTTTTTTAATGTTTGTTTTATTTTTGAGAGAGACAGAGCATGAGTGAAGGAGGAACAGAGAGAGGGAAACAATGTGAAGCAGGCTTCAGGCTCTGAGCTGTCAGCACAGAGACTGATGTGGGACTCGAACTCAAGAACTGTGAGATCATGACCTGAGCCAAAGTTGGATGGTTAACCAACCGAGGCACCCAGGCACACCCAAAATTGTATGTTTTAAGTAACATAATATGGCAACTTAATTAATCACATTCTCTCACCTCCCACGATTTGTTTTGATTTGTTTGATATTTGTTTAGTAACTTTTTAAAAGTAATTATATAAAGTCTGTATTCTGTGGTGTATGTGACCACTAATGTCTGTTAAATTTGCTTAGTGGTCTGTTAAAATGATTGGACAAAAATATTCTTAGATGCTTACAATCAGTTAAATCTCCACTTCATTGCCAAGGGTCTCTGCATATTAAGACTCACCTTCAACACTCACCCAAGCAGTTTACTCCTCTAAGTTAGCTTTTACATCTTGCTTGTGTAGAGCCTCACAGTTAGCCAAAGGTGAGAGTTTAGGGTCTTTGACAGCCTTTTCTAAATATGCCCACCTTGGGCATGCAAACAGCACTACCCATATATGTAGCCTTCTAGATTCTCAGGAATACGTTGAAGCTTTTCAGAGTCCCCTGTAGCCACCTCACTTACCAACTTTTCCTTTAAAACTTTTTAGTTACCCTATTGTTATCACCTCAGGCAGTTGAAATGTTTAACATTTCCCTCTGATTGCTTTTGACAAATGACCTAGGGAAAAGGTGCACTTGGTAGGCTTCAAGTCTGTTCAAATAAAGGCAGCTTTGTAAGTAGAGTCTTCCAGGGAACAACCCAACAGTCTGCCATAATAAAAATTCTCTGTAATGGGGGTCTGAAGGAACTCTGATTCCAATCTGCCCGTACCCCAGTGGTTATCAGATTGCAGTTTCATCATCACGACTTAGGTCTGGGTTATCAAGCATACCAAGAGTTAGAAAGGGAGAGATGGAAGTGGAGCAAATTAAAATAACCTAAAACCCACTGTTCTTACTGAGATTCCATAATTTTTCTTGAAAAAAAAAAAGCATTCTTGGGACTGCTGTCATTAACAGCATTAATTTTCAGAATTCTAAAAAAGTGGATTCTGTTTATTTCTGTATTTTTCCCCCTTTGGCCAGTTTTCTTGTTCTTTTAATGGGGGACAGATTTGGGAGCTCCTTACTCTGCCATTTTGCCGAAGTCACACCGGCAATACGATTTGAAAAGTTGGGGAAAGTAATCTCATGATTCTGTTAGCTTCTTTTTATATTGGTTAATCTTGGAATTATCACTTGTATTATTATGCATTGTACTGGACTGCATATTTTCCCAAAAGAATTACCTCTTGTAATTATTACTTACCTTTTAAAAAAAATATTTATTTTTGAGAGAGACAGAGAGAGAGAGAGAGAGAACGAGCAAGGTAGGGGCAGAGAGAGGGACACACAGACTCTGAAGCAGGCTCCAGGCTCTGAGCCGTCAGCACAGAGCCCAACACAGGGCTTGAACTCACGGACCCTAAGATGATGACCTGAGCCAAAGTCGGATGCTTAACCAACTGAGCCACCCAGGCGCCCTATAATTATTAATTTTCTAATTTTATTTCCTAATTTACTCATTTCCATTTTTTTCTTTTTGAAAATTCATTTCTTGTGTTTTTATTATTCTTAGAAAGAATAACTTACTTAAGTCATGACTGACATACACAAATGCACACAGATAACATTTCCCCTTAAAGTTTCTGAAAGTGAATATTGCAGTTTCAGTTTCAGATATATAATATTTTACTCTCAGTATTATCTATGATTTTTTTTTTAATTTGTTTTACTTTTTGGTCAAGATTGTTTTGAGATATTTTAGCTAACTTTGGCAAGGACAGGAATTTTTGTAAACATATTGGGAAGTTCACAAACTCAAGCTTAGAAAATGAGTAGGTGGGAAAAGGGCTATACAAGAGCTTTGTTAGGGCAAAGTCACAAGCCCCGCCACCACTAAACATTCTTTTGTAGTCATTATTTATCACAGTTTCTGTGTTGTTGATGTATGTTTTTACAACACTGTTTGATATTGGAAATACTACTTTTACAAGAAAAAATTGTTTTGTCTTACAATATGAACTTGAGGAAATGAACTATTTTCTACACACACACATATGTATATATATAAATAAATATAAACAATAAAGAGGTATATTGGGAGCTAAATCTGTTCTTGAGATTCATCGATGAATTTCATTGATATCTAAATATCTGGGTATGCAAGAATTATGGGAACTCTATCAAAAGTCCTTGCCTGTCATTTACCAAACCAAGAACATTCTCATTATCTACTGTTTACCTTCTCCTCTAAACTTTTGCTTTCATCTTGTCAATTGCTTTTTCATTCAGATTGTCTGGAGATTGTGTCTTTATCTCTCTTTGAATGATCTGTATGGCTTTATTATTCTTTTTCTTCTCAAGATGACATCTATTTTTTAACAAATGTTATTTCCCATTTGCCTTTCCACCATATATATGGGGTTTGGTGGGGTTTTATTTTCAATTGCTGAAACTACAACTCTGAACAGATAGCCCCTAGGCTTCTGGAGCTGCTTTGTCTCCATGTACACTAGAGTGGGAGTTTTCATACCTCACTACCACTCCCTTTGACTGGACAGCTTTTGGTTCATGAATAACTAGTGTGCAAATATGACTCAGGCTGGACTTTTATTGAAACTACAAACTTAGTTCCTTCCTCCCCTCCTTGCCTTCCTTCATGCTTATTATGCTTCATTCTAGTTAAATTTCCTGGCCTGTGTCACAGGTATCTAAATCATTCCTTGGCTACTTAAAACCTACTGTTAAATTCATACATTTGTTTATTAAGTTATTTGTAGTTTTAGATACCTTATCTTTCATTTATTTTTTCCAATTCTCTTTTTGAAATAATGTTAATATTTCTTTTCATTAAATATAGTAATGAGATTTCTATTTAGATATTTGAAGATATTCACCTGTGTCTGTTTTCTTACTTATCTGGAACTTAATAGGTTGTATTTTTATTATTTTTAATGACAATTTTTGTTCTCCACTGTATGCCTAATTATGAGTGCCACATTTTGCATTGGAAAATGTGCAGAAATAACTTGAAATCAAAATAATGTTATTTTTCTCAGAGATGCCTTACTTTTCTTCTGTTACCTAGTTAGCACTCTGATGTCTTTAAGCACAATTTTTATATTTTTATATTTATATTTTTATATATTTTTCAACTTTTCTCCAACAAACTGTGGGTTCCTTAGGGCAGTGACTTTTTCTTATCTTATCCACCTTAGATATGAGGTATCATGCACAACTATGCACATTGTAGCTGCTCTCATAAGCATTTATTAAATTGTCAATGGAAGGTCAGTGGACTAAGATGGTTGAGAATAAAACAACAGGGATTCTGAGAAATCTGATAAACATCCTAGACAGAGAGCAGCATCCAGGAATTATGACAGGCATCAAAGTTATTACAGCCTGGAAGATTTGGCATCATATCCTGTTGCTGTAATTCACTAGCTCTCAGAGACTGTACAAGTAGTAAAACTCTTCAAACTCATTTTTTAATGTAATATGAACTGAAGTTGTTCCAGTGATAAAATGAGTTAATAGACATAAAGTGCTTAGCAAAATAATGATGTTTGAGTGCTCAAGAACTGAACTTTTTATTATTGTAATTATTATCGCCTGGTATGTGTACCACACTAGAATTCAGTCCGCACTTATCAAGTAGCATGTCAGTAGAAATTTAAGATGGAAGTTTCAGAATAAGCAGGGCTGGCAGAGCTAACACCTCTATAACTTAAAACTACTAAGTTAACCATCATACAGATTTTATATAGATTAAATTTCTTTTAATTCTTTCTCACAGTCTTATTCCCTAATCATTGACTAGTTTTTCTGCTCCTTTCTGGAAATTTTTCAAGAAATTGCTCATCTCTTTTTACTATATTCTAGACAGGAAAGAGAAATCCAGTGAAATGAGAAATGTGTCAGAATTCTTGAATGGCCTTTTCTATTTATATCTCCTCAAAATTATTAGCAGCTACCATTTCACCAGTTGACTGGCAGTGAGGAAGGACATCCAAGGCAAGGGCCTAAATGAAGACTAAACTTGTGTAGCACATACAAGGTTTTGTTGCCCAGCATTCATTCCACATCCGCCATGCTAACTGTTCCTTGAAGACATCTCTTGGGGAATCTCTCTTCTCTTCTTGGAAACAAAGCTGTTCCAGTGACATTCATTCCAATCTCAGATTCAATGCCAAGGTCTCAGTTAAAAACCCAGCCTCAGGGACTGTCATATAACCCAATTCACCCATGCCTAATTTTGAAAGTATTTAGCAGGAGTCTGGGAAAAAAAAAATCTTCACTTTCTTCACTGTAGTTTCAAGAATGAAATATTCTCTTCCCACTGGACCTGAGCAAGAAAGTTTTTGCACGGAAACTTCTGTCAGTCAATTGCTAAAGAAAATGATTTTGAAAGGTAGAGAGGAAAATTGGGGGAAAAATGATTTTTATAACATTTTCAGCCATATCAATTCTTACCTGACTTCAAACTTTTAACTTCCTACTTAATGAAAGCCACTCAATTATCATATTATAAACTGTTTAAATTAAGCTCTTGCAACTTTATTTGCAAGTTTTTAGTAATTTGCCAGTAATTCTCAATGATACACGTTTTCTGTTCCTTTGATCTATAAATATATATCTTCCTTTAACTAGCAGATACATCCTTTTGATTTAGTTAGTAAGCAAAAGCAAAGGTTTAAGAATGACTGGAATACATACAAACCCCTTTGATGAGGGTGCCCATTGTTGAAGATAATTTAAAGGTTTTTACTGTGTACATTTTGCCTACTTTAGTACCTTTACCTTAATTTTTAATGGTGTGTGTTAATAGTGGTTTCAATATTTATTATTTCAATAAAGAACTTTGAATACTATTTTTACCATGCCTTGTTCTTAGCCTTAAGGGTACAGTAGTGAATTCAGAGAAAACCCTGGTACTCGTACCTTATCAGCTTGGATGTGAGGAGGTGGGGAGACACACAAACAACAATTAAAACATGGATGTCAGATGGCAATGCATGCTATAAAAAATAACCTAGGGAAGGAAGAAGGGAGAACTTGTAGCAAGGAGGAGTTAATTATTGTGTTAAGAAGGTCACATTAGTTAAATAGTGTTTGTGTAAAACATGGCATGCCATACTAGCCACGGCACAGCACTCTCAGATTTTTTTTTTCCGAAGTAACACCATGATCTTGCTAAGAAGGATATTATATGTAACACTATTAGTTCTTCTATTTATTTGAATGCTACAAAATGTTCTGGGTATTGACAAGAAATAAATTATGTATTACTCCAAAGACCATTGATAATTTATGAATTTCTATTAAATCCATTTTACTCTATTTTATTAAACTTGAGAGCTGTGACCTATCTAGAGATTCCAGTTAAATTAAGCTACTTACAGCAGAGGAACAGCAAAGGTGAAAATGGTGTACATGTAAATTTCTTATGCAAATTGAAATTAATGAGTAAAGCCAAATTTAAGAGTGTGCTGTTTTTATGCAGTTAATATAGAGTTGTTTCTTTGCAAATACAGTCAAGTCACAATTATCACATTCCTTAAAAAGTGAATGTTTTCTGAAACCTAACATGTACATTTTTATATCTAGAGATTCAGGTTAAGTTTAATAGAAATAACTTTTTTTTTTTTTTTTTAATTTTTTTTTCAACGCTTTTTATTTATTTTTGGGACAGAGAGAGACAGAGCATGAACGGGGGAGGGGCAGAGAGAGAGGGAGACACAGAATCAGAAACAGGCTCCAGGCTCCGAGCCGTCGGCCCAGAGCCTGACGCGGGGCTCGAACTCACGGACCGCGAGATCGTGACCTGGCTGAAGTCGGACGCTTAACCGACTGCGCCACCCAGGCGCCCCTAGAAATAACTTTTTTAATTTTACTGAGATACTAGTATTTTATCTCAGAGTTATTATTATAAAATTTACTTTGTTAAATAAGTATGTTTTATTTTCAGTGAAATCATTTTATATTGTTGTTTTATTGTTTCCTTTATCTATAGTACATACACATACTTATATACATACATTCATACACATATGTATATTTATTGTATAAATACATAATTAGTAATACGGAGAACTGCAGAAATAAGAGGGTTGTGATAAAATAAACAAACTTAAGCTGATTAAAAAGAATATTTAAAAATGGAGAGAAAAAAGGGCAAGCTAAGAATTAAAGATATATTGAGACATTGCCTTGGATATTTGTGTCTGTACACAAAGCACACACATGCACACACATGAACATAATTTAAATATATTTCCATGGCCTGGTTTTTTCTTAGTAAGGTTTTTTTTTTTTCAGCTATATTGAGGTATAATTGACCAATAAAAATTGTATATATCTAAGGTATGTAACATGATGATTTAAACATATACATTGTGAGGGGCACCTGGTTGGCTAGGTCAGTGGAGCATGCAACTCTTGACCTCGGAATTGTGAGTTCAAGACCCAGGTTGAAAGCAGAGATTATTTTCAAAAATGAAATCTTTAAAAATAAAAAAAAAAGGCACCAGTATTACACTGTCTTGATGATGACAGCTTTGTAATACAGCTTGAAGTCTGGAACTGTGATGCCTCCAGCTACGGTTTTCTTTTTCAACACTATGTTGGCTATTCAGGGTCTCTTTTGGTTCCTTACAAATTTTAGGATTGTTTGTTCTAGCTCTTGAAGAATGCTGGTGTTGTTTTAATAGGAATTGCATTGAATGTGTAGTTTGCTTTGGGTAGTATCAACATTTTAATAATATTTGTTCTTCCAATCCATGAGCATGGAATGTTTTTCCATTTCTTTCTGTCTTCAATTACTTTCTTAAGTTTTCTATAGTTTTCAGCATACAGACCTTTTACATGAAAGTTTGATACAGTATGGTAATGGCACAAAAACAGACACATAGATCAGTGGAACGGAAGAGAGAATGCAGAAATGGACCCACAAATGTATGGCCAACTAATCTTTGACAAAGCAGGAAAAGTATCCAATGGTAAAAAGACAGTCTCTTCAGCAATTGGTGCTCAGAAAACTGGACAGTGACATGCAGAAGAATGAAACTGGACATTCTCTTACATCATACACAAACATAAATTCAAAATCATGAGAGACCTAAATGTGAGACAGGAAACCATCAGAATCCTAGAGGAGAACACAGGAAGCAACCTCTTTGAACTAGGCCACAGTAACTTCTTACTAAACAGTTCTCCAGAGACAAGAGAAATAAAAGCAGTCATGAACTACTGGGAACTTGTCAAGTATAAAAGCTTCTGCACAGCAAAGGAAATAATCAGTATAAGCAAAAGGCAACCAACAGAATGGGAGAAGATATTTGCAAATGACATATCAGATAAAGGGTTAAAATCTATAAATAACTTTATTTATTTATTTATTTATTTATTTATTTTTTTATAAATAACTTTAAAAATCTGTAAAGAACTTATCAAGCAAACTCAACACTCAAAAAACGAATAATTCAGTGAAGAAATGGGTAGAAGACATGAAGAGACATTTTCCCAAAGGCGTCCAGATGGCTAACAGACACATGGAAAGATACTCAACATCACTCATTATCAGAGAAATACAAATCTAAACCACAATGAGGTACCACCTCACACCTGTCGGAATGGCTAAAATGAACAACCCTGAAACAGTAGATGCTGGCAAGGATGCAGAAAAAGGGCAGCCCTATTGCACTGTTAGTGGGAATGCAAACTGATATTCTAGAGAATAGTAGAGAGGTTCCTCAAAAAATTAAATATAGAGCTACCCTATGACCCAGCAATTATACTAGTAGATATTTATCCAAAGGATGCAAAAATGCTGATTGAAGGGGCACATATACCCCAATGTTTATAGCAGTGCTATCAACAATAGCCAAATTGTGAAAATAGCCCAAATGTCCACTGACTGATAAATTGATAAAGAAGATGTGATGTGTTTACATATATATATATATATATATATATATATATATATATATATATAACACATCCATCACCTCATATAGTTACTATTCTTTGTGTGTCAGTATACATGTTTGTGTGTGTGTGTGTGTGTGTGTGTATGTGGTAAGAACACTCAAGATCTACTCTCTCAGCTATTTTTAAGTATACAATCCTGTATTATGAACTATAGTTACCATGCAATAGATACCTACTCATTTTACAAAATAAATGAGTACTTTTTGACAAATATCTCCACATTTTCCCTACCTACCAGTCATCAGTCCCTGGCAACGAGGTTGCTTCAATGAACTTGGCTTTTTCAAATTCCACATACAAGTGAGATCACATACTCTGTCTTTCTGTTTGGCTTATTTCATTAAGCATGATATCCTTCAGGTTCATTCACATTGTTGCAAATAGCAGGATATTCTTCTTTTTCAGGGTTAAATACTATTTCATTGTATATATTTAGCACATTTTCTTTATCCCTCTGCTGATAGACACTTAAATTTTTTCTGTATCTAGGCTATTGAGAATAACAGCAATGAACATGGGAGTGAGGATTTCAAGATCCAGATTTCATTTCTTTTGGACATATACCTGGAAGAAGGATTATTGGATCATATCATAACTCTATTTTTAATTTTTTGAGGAATATCAATACTGTTTTCACAGTGGATACACCAATTTATATTCCCACCAACTTTGTACAAGGGTACTTTTTCTCTACACCTTCACCAACATTTAACACTTTTACTTTAGATAATATCTCTCCTAACAGTTGTGAGGTAGTATCTAATTATGTTTTGATTTGCATTTCTCTGGTTATGACCACCCTTTAATATGACTGTTGGCCATTTTTATGTTTTCTTTGTATAAATGTCCTTTGCCTATTTTTAAAATTGGGTTATTTGTGTTTCTGCTATTGAGTTGTATGAGTTCCTTATAAGTTTTAGATATTAACCCTTTATTAGATATACAGTTTGTAAATATTTTCTTGCAATGTGTAGGTTGCCTTTTCATCTTATTGTTTCTTCTGCTGTACAGACACTACTTAACTGATGTAGTTTCACTTGTTTATTTTTGCTGTCTATGCTTTTAGTATCATATCCAAAAATCATTACTAAGACCAAGAAACTTTTTCTCTCTTTCCCTCTAGAAGTTTTAAGATTACAGGTCTTACAGTTGAGCCCTTAATCCATTTTGAGTTAATTTTTGTGTATGTTCTAAGCTAAAAATCCAATTTCATTATTTTCCCAACACCATTAATTGAATCCAGTTTTCCAAACATCATTTATTGAAGAGACTATCTTTCCCCCTTCCTGTGCTCTAAATCAGAATATATATATATATATGTTATTTAACTTATTTTACATATAGAAGAACCTAAAGAGTCTAGAAAACAAACAAAATGTCTATTACAACAAAAAAAGCTATTTGAATAAAATCTATTAGAACTAGCAAGCAAAGTTTCAGGAAAAAATCAACATACAAATTTTTCGCTTCATTTCTATACACTAACAATGAACTATCAAAAAGGATATTAGAAAACAATCTCATTTATAAAACTATTAAAAACAATTGAATTCTTAGGAATAAATTTAACCAAGGAAGTTAAAGATTTGCACACTGGAAACTACAAGGCACTATGAAAAAGCTGAAGAATACATCAATAAATGGAAGGATATCCTGAATTCATGAATCAGAAGAGTTAATGTTTTTAAGATGTCGACACTACTCAAATCACTCTACAGATTTGCAATCTCTATCAAAATTCCCTGGCATTTTCACAGAAATACAACAATTCTAAAATCTGTATGGAACCACAAAATACCTCATATAACCAACGGAATCCTAAGAAAGAAGAACAGAGCTAGAGACATCACATTTCCAGATTTCAAACTACAAGTTGAGGGTTTAGCTAAACTACTCCATGATATTGCTCAGTATCCATTTGGTTTATCAAGTAACCTGCAGTGATCTTCAACTGACATCAGCTCCCTATATAAGTACATGCTGTAGATAATAGCCTGCACAGTCATAAACAAATGTAAGACCATTTTTTAAAAGATTTTATTTTTAAGTAATTTCTACACACAACACAGGACTTGAGCTTGCAACCCCAGATCAAGAGTTGCATGCTCTACTGACTGAACCAGCAAAGCACCCTGCAAATAAAAGTCCTTGATAGGAGTTTATGACTTTCCCAACATCCTTGTGACCAACAGCCTCCCCTGATTCCCACAGTCTTATGTACTCTTTAGATAAAACTCTCATGTAGCTTACCAACATCCTACTCTTTTGGTTTGAATTTCCCAATCTGACATTAGCCCGGCAAACCCAATGCAATCCACCCATGAACCCTAATGAAGACATGTGCTCAGGTCTTGCTTCTCTATCTGCACTCTGGCTTGAGTTCCCAGTGTGACCCCTTAAGATATGATGGGTACTTTCTCCAAAACCTGTAAGTAACAGACTTCTCCATTTCAGTTCCTCTTGTGGTCTATTATTGAAGGGGTGAATGAATGTTGGGATCCATTATTAGAAGTTAAGAACCAGGATGATGACTTCTTTGAATTTAGGGTGGTCTCTACCCCTAAGATTTATATAAGAAGCTGACCATGTATATTTGTGCCAAATTATGTTTATCAATAAAATGAAGGACTCTTCCTTCCTATAAAGAAAAACATATATAAATCCCAAAATCATGTTAATATTTCATTTCTATTTTGTAATTTCTCTGCTTATATTAACCTAACCTGTGTTCATCTTCATTATTCTTATCCAAGAATAAAATATAAGTTTATGTCAAAAGCCATATACCTTTGCCTAAATTATTTTTCCCATAATGACTAAAATATTTGAAGCAGTCAATGACAGAAAGATATGAAAATATTTTGGGGTAAAAATGCTAATAAAGGTCAAACAATTTAGGTTTTTATATGTACAATGCCAATGTACCTGAATAACAAATATTTAGATAATTTCAAAGCAGCTACTCTTTTGGGAATCTCCATGTGTTTGACATCTGAAAACAAAGAAAAACTTATTAAATAGTTCATTTTTTTGCTGCTTTTTGAGATATTATTACTATTGTTCATCTGTAAAATAGTACTGATTTTTATCTTATTTTACTTGTTTTAGTATTTCCTCTATTTTACTTTATTCCTCTTGCTTCTTAAGGCTCTGCTTTTCATGCACTTTGATTTTAAGTTACACTGACACAAGTTTACATGAAGTCAGTAACACTGTAAATTGTTTTTAAAAGGCCAAAGATGTTTTTTGATTCATCAGTATTTAAATATGAAAAAAATGTCATTTGTATTGCTTATTTTATAAATTTTGCATTCCATTTTTTCACACATTGAGGGAAATCACATCTGAACTTAATGACTTCTTCATGGTGAACTTTACATAAAACTATGAGATAAAAATGTAATAAAACATGTATTACCTTGAGGCATTAAGGAGAAAAAACATTTTGCTAAATATGAAGACATGAATAATCCCATGAATAATGTTTGATGGGATGGCCGTAGTCATTCTATTTCTTCCCTACCTGGACATTCTGATCCTTCATTGACATATTATTATAGAATTAATCACTCATTAAATTACTTATAATTGTCTAAATGTTTTGTACATGCTGAATGGCATAAAGGCTTGCAGAGCATTGAAATAAAGAAGGCCTAAACTCAGAATTTTACTGACTTAAGCTAGAAAACTGTACTTAGAAAACTGTACTTAGTTACCTTTTTTCACTCTTTCAAAATCCTCAAGAATACTGCAAAATGGCTTTTCTAAATTATAGAGGACTAAATAGGAAGAAAGGACCTCTTCCCATTATGGTTGGGAAAGAAGAAGGAGAAGAAAGAGAAAGAGGAGGAGAGGAGGGATGGGAAAGGATAGGAGAGGGGGAGAAGGAGAAAAAACTAAGTAACAAACTAACATAGAAATAGTGCATATACTCTGAAAATTGGGAAAATGAGAAACAAAACCAGACAGAAAATCACTAGTTTCAAACATCCAGTCAAGGAGATGATGAGACCCACAAAGCACCAATTACATCACAACCAGAGAGGAGTTTACTTAAGATATGGTTCTTAAAGGTAGAAATATCCATAAAACTATTTAAAATGATTTTATTTTCTGAAAATGGTTTGAGGTAGAGCCCAAGCTAATTACATATACTTGTAAAGATTGCATGTTGGTAAAACATTTATCTCTGACTTCTCTACCTTTCTTTGGTTCTCTGAGAGGCCAACGTTAAAAATCAGAGAGATTTTAGCTTACTCAATTACTAAGTGATTATGCATCATTATTCCATTTTAACAAATGAAGTCATAAGCCCTAAGAAAGTAAGTACATTTTAGGTCAACCGACTTTTAGAGTATTAAGCCTGTTGATCTGAACCAAGGCTATGTCACATCAAACTACATGGTAATATCCTATTGAGACCATAGTATCAATTTCCAGAATTCCAACGTAGAATTGAGAATTTGGTCACTGCTAATCATATACCACAATAACATGAACTTTGCTTGACACAACAAGAAAACATCATCAAAGGATTACAGAACACTAATTCTTTATTATCTGAAATATAGTACATTCCTTATTATCTGAAACTATGTTAAATAACAGCACATGGCACCCAAAACATATTATCTGCATTTCAATTAAATGGCATGGGAATAAAAATAGTCACAAAGCTATAAAAGACTGCCTGTCTCATAGCACATTAAGAAAGTGTTTTACAACATTTTAATACTTTTGTTCATGTGAGACTATGTTAGAGAACCTATCACTTGATTTCCCAATACAGTAAAACTTTGGTTTGCGAGCATAATTCTTTCAAGAAACATGCTTGTAATCCAAAGCACTTGTATATCAAAGTGAATCTGCCCGTAAGAAATAATGGAAACTCAGATGATTTGTTCCACAACCCAAAAATATTCATATAAAATTACAATACTGTATCATAATACAAAATAATAAAGAAAACACAAAATACAAAGAAAAATAAAACCTTCGTGGCTGGTGTGAGGGAGGCAAGAGAAAGGAGGGTTATTGTGTGGGACAACTTTCACTATCACTAATGGAATCACTGCTGCCTATTGGCTCAATGGAATCCTTTCCTTTTTGTACAACTTTAACAGGAACCTATCCAATGACACTTGTTTTTGCCCCCTTTTGAGGATTTCACGGAAATGTGACATTGCATTGTTGTGAAACAGATTCATTGCTCACACTGCTAAAAGCTTAGCTGTGTAGTGCTTTTCTACAAAATGTTGCACTGTTTCCCACATTTTACACATCTCCCTAATCTCATGTGAAGTGAGGGATTCCTCTGCTGTTTTCTTCTCCTGCTCTGCAGATGAGAGGGATAGACTTTTTATAAAATCTTTCAATTTCAGCCACTCGTATACCTCATTCATGCTTCTCAATGATTTACTTCTTAACTTCCACCATGATCATCTTCTTACCACCTTATTGCATGGGGGCCATTGTATACGCTCACACGGATGTTGGCAGTACAGTATTAATAAACTCTTGTCATAAAGTGTATACGTAACTGGCAATAAGGCACCAGAGGAGAAAGGGTCTGTATCTGCAGGCAGCCTGACCTAGAATGAAGCAAAGCATTCCTAAGTTTCCTCTTTTATGCAAAAGCAAAGGACTGTCCGTAGGTGTTTTGAAGTGACAAAAAACACACTAGTACCAGTTATGGGCACCTTCCAACGTTCTGAAAAGCCACTTATTATTGCCAAACACCGTGGCCTGAGACAATAACTCACAGTCCTGAAGCAAGAGAGAGTAAGAGAAAAGATCTATTCCTCAGTTGAGATCACATGCCATTTGGTGTCATGTGCTACTCGTACTGGAAGACATCGCTCCTTTATCAAGTTAAAATTCATTAGAAATGTTTACTCATCTGCAGAACACACACAGAACACGTTAGTAACAATCTAAGGTTTTACTATACTTCTAAAAATATATTTTAATTTCAATCTCAGAACAAAGCTTAAAGACATATTTATGGCAGCAATGTTAGTAATCACATACAAAGTCAAAGGAACATTTTTAAATTACCTTTTTTAAAAAAACTTTTTTAATGTTTATTTATTTTTGAGGAAGACACACAGTGTGAGGGGGGGAGGGGAAGAGAGCAGGAGGGAGACACAGAACCTGAAACAGGCTCCAGGGTCTGAGCTGTCAGCATGGAGCCTAATGCAGGCTCCAACTCCCTAACCATGAGATCACGACCTGAGCCGAAGTCAGACACTTAAACGAATGAGCCACCCAGGTGCCCTGATTTTTAAAATTGTCTAAATCACAGTACCCATTAAAACCCACAGTACCCGTTAGTATTCCACTAACATAGGAACTTGTGAATATATTTCCTTCTAATAATTATATTTATACTTATGTTTAGATTTATAGACATATCCCATTTATTACCAAGTTTATTTCTCTTATTTTAATATTTGTCTCATATTTCAAATATTTTCAAAATTATATTACTACACAATAATGATATTTATCCTTACCTCATGTTTACTCATGCAATTTTAGTTAAATATACCTGTTTGTGGGACATTCAGTGTTACATTCATTTCAATTTGCAACTGTACATTCTATATTGAACAATAAACTTGTATATAAATTATCTTTTTTCAAATCATAATGAAAGAGAAGATAAATGAAATCCTACATGTTATTACTGATCTCAAGAACTATTAGAACAGAAAAATTTATCAACAATTGGAAAAAAAATAAAGTGGAAAATTTATATTTAAAGCGTATGCATAAAATAAAGCATGGTCAATATGCAAGCATAAATCTTAAATAATCACTTGTCAGGTGAGTACTAAATTTAAAATACTTTACCAGGTAATTAAAATTTCATTTGGCAAGTTTCAAAAGCACCTGAAAAAAGAAGATAAAAATGGAAACCAGGGACATTTTATACTTTCTATCTCACTTTGGTAACGTGCATTTGAGTGAAATGTAGTAATGAAGTAGAATTCTCACATACACATTTGCTATGCAGACAATAAGTAAAAATATAAAAGGCAGAACCTCAGGAAGTACTATGCATTTCAAATTAAATACAGGGTCTTCATATGTGGAAGATGAATAGACCTGACCCACTATTCCTTAAAGCTCATCTTATGTCTTATAAAAAAAGAACTTTATATAGATAAACACTATCCAAAAACACATCATCTCAGTATCTCACTTAAGAACATTTGTAAAACTTGTCTACTAGACCAGTAACATCTACAATATTTATAGGTAAATATTTCATTAAAATAAAAAGACTTTAGCCCTCAGGAAGGCAGAAATTTTCTTACTTGTGCTCAACAGCTGCATTTCACAATAGTGAGAAAAGTGCCCGTTGTCTAAATGTATAATGTGAGTTTACTATTATCTGATGCAAATCATAGATGTGTAAAAGAAGACATATTTGAATTAATTTTGTATGAATTTTAGTACTGGAATTTCATATTTTAGTTATGACACTATGGTTTTCAGAAAAGGACAATTATATTTTATCTCACATGATTTACACACAACCTTGTGAAGTAAGCAGTTACTGTTATCCCCTTGGAACAGTTAAAATAATTGTAATAATAATAAAAAAAGTTTTAAATGACTGAACCAAAGTTCCACAACTTGTAAGCAGAGGAACCAAACACACAAGTGGTTTTATGGCTGCTATTCTTTTGCGAGTCTTTGGAAACACTGGAGTTGAAAAAAAAAAGTTCTATTAAAACTGAAATAATAAAACTAATGAAAATATGAATGGTTTTCTTTTAACTATCATTTTTATATCCTTAGCACACTTTATATGAATGCCTATATGTGGGAGGAAAAAAATGGGAGGGTATAGCTTTAGTTAAAAATTTAAAAATGTGTGTATTAAAAAAAAAACCTAAACATTAGAGATATTAAGTGAGATCATTAGCTTCATAAACAAGTACCTGCATCTGTGACGTATTGATTTGTGGCAATAAACTACATGTCAAAATTAATTTACACATTTTACTTAAATGTTCTGGATATAACACAGGACCCTCAAGAGATTTCATGCAATTTTAAAAGTGCATAACTGAGTAACAAAATGGCATACTTAATATTTGTAAACTAATACATACAAAAATTGGTAAAGCCAGAAAACGATGAGTTATTGACAAATTTATCAGGTAAGAGTTCTTTATAAATAAAACAATATAAACTTCCCGACAGGAGGGGAAAAAATGCATGAGCATCAGCAGGCAAATCAGCTTGCACAGGGGATTGCTGGAAAGGGCCTGATGCCTCAGCAATTCTCTTCTCTGTGGAAAGAGACCTATTCTTGAATTAAAGCTGGCTAAACAGATAAAGGTTGAACTTTTCAACTGCAAAGTAGGTATAGGAATTGCTCCCTTTTTTACTGAGACAAGCAGTAAAATTTTACTACACTTCACCAATTGGGCTTTTCAGCATTAAATACCAGAAAGTCTATTGTGTAGCTGTCTGCAATATAAATGAGGACTGGAGAGGTAAATAGTCATCTAAAATGGTTCATATGAAGACAGAGAATCAAAAGGTAGTAAAGCACCTGTTTTTCTTCGATGAGGTTTCTTTTTGGTATTTCAACTTACACGTGACAAAAGTGGTCTAAGTTGAAGTGGAAAAGAAGGACTGAATGAAAATAAGAAAAGTAAAAAAACTGGAGTTTGTATGGCTGAGCCAGATGTATAAAATCATTAGTTTTATCCCAGTGACAGGATTTTATGGAAAACAATAAAAGCTACATAAAAGAATGCTGATAGCATCACTTTACTCTCTATTAGCATTAGTTTAGATGTGTATGAGAGCGAATATGCACCAGGGAGAAGAAAGTATGGAGAATTTTTTTTTTTGACCATTAAGTTAATGGAGCTGATAAATGGAATTGTAACATTGACACTAAGTGACAGTCTTGTTCCTTTAAAATCTGCTGTTTCATTCTAGTTACTTCAACCTTGAATATCTAATGTGTGCAGCTATTACATTTAATAGTTGTGTTTGGTGATTTTATGTGATTCCAAAGAATAATAAAAGAAATGCCACTTCTGCCTGAGTAAAGAAAGTTAAAACACATTAGTGAAATTTCAGATCTATATCCACATATCTGTTAGAATTTATTTAAAATAAAAGTCATTGATTTTTCAGACTGAAGATCAGAAGAAATAATTCCATGTAGCCAATGAGGGGGGGCTTTTTTCTCCCTGTATTTAAAGAACCAGTGCAGAGAATGAAGTTATCTTTTTGTTTTCACATTAACTGTTCTGTTCATGTGAGGGCAAATACATTCACATGTACATTCCTGGAAAGAGAAAAATGGTCACTTTCTGTAACTTTTTAAAATTATTACTATTTGAGAGAGACAGCAAGGTAGGGGCAGGGGGAGAGAGATTGAATCCCAATCAGGCTCCATGCTCAGCACAGGGCTTGATGCAGGGCTTGATCCCATGACCCTGAAATCATGACCTGAGCCGAAGTCAAGAGTTGGATGTTAAACCGACTGAGTCACCGGACGCCTTACTTTCTATAACTTTTCACATGCAAATCTGACATCCATAAAAAAGAGTAACACTTGTGGCCTATAATTTTTAAAAATTTAACAACATAATTGGGAAAGAGTACACATGAAGTTTCCATGTTAGTATTCTTGGAATAATGTGTTGTTAGAAGTGAAGAATAAGGAGTAAGATTCCTTTTATTAAATTTACTTGAATTCCAATACACACTTAATTAAGCATATTTATTTTCTAAGAAATCTAAACTATTTGTTTTATTATTTATTTTCAAGTTAGTTAACATACAGTGTAGTCTTTGCTTCTGGAGTAGAACCCAGTGATTCATCTCTTATATATGACACCCAGTGTTCTCTCAACAAGTGCCCTCATTAATGCCCATCACCTATTTTAACTCATCCTCCCACCTGACACCCCTCCAGCAACCCTCAGTTTGTTTCCTGCGTTTAAAAGTCTCTTATGGTTCTCCTCCCTCTCTGTTTTTATCTTGTTTTTCCTTCCCTTCCCCTGTGTCCATCTGTTAAGTTTCTCCAATCCCACATTTGGGTGAAGCCATATGACATCTTTCTGTAACTCAGTTTGCTTAGCATAATACATTCTAATTCCATCCATGTTGTGGCAAATGGCAAGATTTAATTCTTTTTGATCACTGAGTAGTATTCCAGTGTATATATATATGTACCGCTTCTTAATCCATTTATCAGTTGATAGGCATTTGGGCTCTTTCCGTATTTTGGCTATTGTGATCTTGCTGCTATAAACATCAGGGTGCTTGTGCCCCTTCAAATCAGCAGTTTTGTATCCTTTGGATAAATTCCTAGTAGTGCAACTGCTGGGTCGTAGGGGGATTCTATTTTTAATTCTTTGAGGGAACTCCACACTGTTTTCCAGGGTGGCTGCACCAGTTTACACTCCAACCAACAGTGCAAGAGGGTTTCCTTCCCTCCACATCCTTGCCAACATCTGTTGTCCCTGAGTTGTTAATTTTAGCCATTCTGACTGGTGTGAGTCGGTATCTCAGTGTGGTTTTTATTTGTATTTCCCTGATGATGAATGATGTTGAGCATCTTTCCATGTGTCTGTTAGCCATCAGATGTCTTCTTTGGAAAGGTGTCTATTCATGTCTTCTGCCCATTTCTTCAGGGGATTATTTGTATTTGGGTGTTGAGTCTGATAAGTTCAAAACTGAAATTCTTTATCACACTTGTGTATCTCCACAAAATTCTGGAAAATTAGGTTGTAATTTTTAGTAAGATTAATAAAGATTTAGCACCAGATATTTTTTTACAGGGAAAATTAATCATAATTCCAGAGCATAAAATGTTCATGAATTTTTATACTGGAAAAACAACAACTCTGGCATAAAAAACGGCATCTGTTGAAAGGGAAGAGAGAGAGAGAAAGAGAGAGAGAGGGGGGAGAGAGGGTAGAAGGAAGGGAAAGAAGAAGGAAGAAAGGAGAAAAAAAAGGTGGGCAGACAAAAAAGAAGACAAGTCAGAATAAAGAAAGAAAGATCACTGAAGTTGTCCAATAGCAAGTTATTCATTTTTTTTTTTTCAACGTTTTTTTTTTTTTTTTTTTTAATTTATTTTTGGGACAGAGAGAGACAGAGCATGAACGGGGGAGGGGCAGAGAGAGAGGGAGACACAGAATCGGAAACAGGCTCCAGGCTCCGAGCCATCAGCCCAGAGCCCGACGCGGGGCTCGAACTCACGGACCGCGAGATCGTGACCTGGCTGAAGTCGGACGCTTAACCGACTGCGCCACCCAGGCGCCCCACAAGTTATTCATTTTTTATCATAAGATTTTAGAAGATTCAAGTTCTTAAAAATACAAAGTTGACTAATCAAATAAAGGAACAAACAAACTCATGGAACAGCTGTTTCCAAAAACTACATCTTCCATATAAAAACAAACAAAACCAAGTTAAAAAACAAAACAAAGAAACAAACAAAAACAGACCAAAGGACTGCTTTTGTAAAGTTATCATGTACATAAATGCTTGCTGGAGGGTGAGGGTGAAGTTGATCTAACTGTTGTGACTGAAATTAAATAGGATACATTGACATAAACATTTTATAAAGCTACATTAAATAAACACTAGCTAATGCTGGCATAGTTGATCAATACGTAAAAGTTCAAGTTGGCTAATGCTAGATTTTTTTTTTCCAAAGGACATTTCAATGAATTGTAGTCCTTGATTGCTAGCATAAACAGGTGCTTTTACAACTTGGCTATATTTATTGACCATGAGTAATAGTGACTTTGCTTTGAATAGGGCTTCTCTGCTGTGCTTTGGTTTAGAACATCTTTGCTGCCTATTCAAGATATGAGACACAAGACCTTGTTTGTTCTTACTCTCACTTAGTGCTCATTTATTTATATATTCACATTTATATCCTTTAACATAAATCTCTAAGGGTTTGAGGGAAAGAATATTAACCAATCATTGTATTATATATTGCTGTATAACAACTCCAAAACATAGATGTGTAACACAATTCTTATTATTCTCTTCCATTATTCTTTTTTCTGATTTTATTGAAAATATAGTTTACTTACAGTATTACATTAGTTTTGTGTGTACAGCAAGCCATTTGACATCTTGTATACATTGTGAAGTGATCACCACAGTATATCCAGTTATCATCTGTCACCATACAAAGTTAATACAATATTATTGATAATTTTCCCCATGGTGTACATTATATTCCCATGACTTATTTATTTTATAACTAGAAGCTTGTACCTCCTGATCCCTTTTACCCATTTTACCCCTTTTCCTCCTCTTACACGATTTTTTAGAGTGAGCTGAGATCAGCTGTGCTTCCCTTATGGTGTGGCTGCATTTGGATGGAGGGTAGAGATTAGAATCACCCGGCTCACTGAGATGACTGGTGTACTGGGTTGAACAGTAATTCCTTCCAAAGTCACATCTACCCATGATTTCAGCATGCAACCTTATTTGTAAACAGGGTCATTGAGGATCTAATTGGCTAAGATAAAGTCATGCCAGGTTAGGATGAACCCTAAATATAAAAAATGGTGTCTTTATAAAAGAAAGAAGAGAGAGTCACAAAGGCAGAGAAGACTTACACACAGAAAGAACATCTTGTGAAGAGAGAGGCAGAGATTGAAATGGTGTGTACAATAGCCAAGGAATGCCAACGGCTGCTGGTGACCACTATAATATAGGAGAGAGGCATGGATAGATTCTCCCTCCAATCCTCCCGGAGGAACCCACCTCACTGACATTTGTTTTCAGACTTTTAAGCTCCAGAACTGTGAGGGAGTAAATTTGTTGTTTTAGGTCACACAATTTGTGGTAAGTTGTTAATGCAGCTGTAGGAAACTGTTACAACTAGTCATCTTTCTCTCTTCATGAATTTAGCATCCTTCCCTTTCATGTGGCTTTGTCATCATGGCGTCTCCAGCTGGACAGATGGGAGTTTTTTCATGCATGTGCAGGGTTCCTGCTGTCAGAATTCTAAAGGCTGAGAACTGCAAGGAGCATAGTGTTATTTCTGCTAAATTTCATTTATTTTTCAAGTTTTAATTTTTTAACGTAATGTCCACACCCAACATTGGGATTTAACTTACAACCCTGAGATCAAGAGTCACAGCTCCACTGACTAAGCCAGTTAGGCACCGCTCTGTTAAGGTTTATTAACTGAAGCTAAATCCAGATTTGTTGAGAGGGGACTGCAGCAGAGAATGAGTACTAGGAGGTATGTATTCCATTGGTGGCCTCCAATATCAACAATATATTAATAGTCTCCCTCACACAGTTAATGATGACAAATGTCAATCAGTTGGTGTGGATTAAAACACATTGCAAAACTTTAAGATTTTATATCAAAATAACTAAGAAACAGGCATGCTGTGAAACAGATCAGAATTTAGCAGTTTTTCCTTCTTACTATGTCCATTTTTTGGGGGTACACACATATGGAATCTCTAATATTTTGACCAGTAGCTACTCAGGACAAGCCAGGTTATACCACATTGTTCTTAATTATTCACATCTGACTTTACAGTAATGTGAAGCTTTACAGTAGAATATATTTGTAACATTGAACAAAGACATGTATTTAGCTGAGAGAGTAAACCACCTGAAGATCTGGGGCAAGTTGTAGGCATAGAAAATAGTGAGAACAAAGGTCCACAGATAAAAACACAGTTGCAATTTCAAGAATTTGGGCAGCAACATCTCAATCATTTTAGTTTGGTCCAAAGTGTTATTTTTTCAAGTCTTATTTTTTCCTGATGAGCCAAAACCACACTGGCTCAGCTAAAGCTGTGATACAAATCCTTGTCAATTAGCTCACCATTTAAAAGTATCTTGCTAGATTTTATTGATGGCTTTTAAATCTCTGCTGCCAAAAAAGATTTACTTCTTTAGGGAATTCTTGGCAAAAACTGATGCATTATGAAGGTAGACTCACAACTCAAAATCAAGTGAAAGAAATCATGTGTCTCAAAAGCCTATTATTTATCTCAATTCCATATGTAACTTTCTCAATAAGGGTTCCTAGAACTTTTTGGAAGCTTGCAAATTACTGAAGTATAAAACTTATTACAAAAGTTGGAATGAAAATTCTAGTTTATTTATTTTTAAAATTTCTTTTAATGTTTATTTACCTTTGAGAGAGAGAGAGAGAAAGACAGAGTGGAGCCAGTGAGGGGCAGAGAGCAAGAGGAAGACACAGAATCCGAAGCAGGCTCCAGGCTCTGAGCTGTCAGCACAAGAACCTGAGGTGGAGCTCAAACTCAAGAACCATGAGATCGTGACCCGAGCCGAAGTCAGACACTTAACCCACTGAGCCACCCAGGCACCCCTGACAATTCTAGTTTAAAACCATTACAGCATTCGTGTATGTTGATTATCTTCTTACCTCATTAAATAAAACTACACCTCAAAGAGGCAAGTTGTAAAAAATAAAAATAAAAAATCACAACAGACATTACTGAGCTTATTTTGCCAACATTAAAATAGTTATGAGAAGCGTATCCAACAAGTACAAATGCATTTTTCTCTCATCTTTGTCAGCTGATGTTTTGAGAAGAAACACATTTTCTTCAACAATTATTTCCGTTTATGTGGTAGTCACGTTCCAAGTGCTTTGGTGTTTTGTTTTTTCATTTGATTCCATTCCCCACAGAGTTCCCCTTCATTTTTGCCCTGCCTTTGGTCACTCTGACCACTCAAATCATCTTGTCAAAATATGGCTACCATCTTTGAAACAAACAAACAAACAATGTACAGCAGAGATTTCAAAGGCTATATTCTTGCCTACTAACAGTGTTCTTTTGGAAATGTAATTTTTAATTTTTCCTCACTGAAATTAGAGTAATGAACATACTGGTAAAATTATCACTAATGGGGCACTAGGGTCACTCAGTTGGTTAAGTGTCGGACTCTTGATTTCGGCTCAGGTCATAATCTCATGGTTCATGAGACCAGTCTGTCTCAGGCTCTGCTCTGGCAGTACAGAGCCTGCTTGCAATTCTCTCTCTCCCTCGCCTTCTGCCCCTACCCTAATCTCTCTCATGAAGACTCATCTCTTTCTCTCAAAATAAATAAATTTTATAAGAAATTATCATTACTATCTTTTACTTTTAACTGGTGTGTTCAGATAATTTATATTTTGCATAATTTTGATGTTTGAGATTAAATCTATGATTTGGACATCTGTTTTTTGTCTAATCTTCGGGTTTTTTTTTTTTTTTTTTTTTTTTACTTCTTTGGAGTAACTTTTTGTGATTTTGTCTCCTTTTTTTGCCTCTTGCCTATTACTTTATGTTATTTTAGTGGTTATATAAGGGTTACATTATAGTACTGTATTTTTATCATATTCTATTTTCAAGTAATATATACTATGTCCCATAAAATTATAAGAATCTCCCAGCAACATACTACCACGTGTCCTTTCCTGGCCTTGATGTTCACATTATGACATTTTACTTCTATATGTATTATAAATCCCACAATGTGCTGTTTTATTGTTTGGTTTAATCAGTTCATTATATTGTATAGAAATTTATGATTTAAAATGTATTTTATATTTCCCCACATTATTCTTTTCAGTGGTTTTCATTCTTGTTGGTATGATTTTCCTTCTGTTTGACGGTTTTCAGTTAATATTTTTTCCGTATAGTCAGCAGGTTTTTATTTCTCTCAGTTTGTTATGTCTTAAAAAAAGTCCTTATTTTTCCTTCATTTTTGAAAGATATTTTTACAGGAGTAGATCTCTTAAGTTGTCAGGTTTGTTTGTTTATCCTTTCAGTACTTTAAGAAGTTTCTCCTCTGTGTTGTGACTTACACTGTTTCAAAGAGAAGTTTCAATAAGAATAAGATTTATCTTTGTAACTCTGTATATAATGTGTCTGTGTGTTCTTTGGTCCCATGCTGCTGTCCTCTGAGCCTGATGACCACATTTTCCTATATTTTTTTTGGCCAAAAACTTTTCTCCCAAGGTAGGGAACACAAAATATTTATCTTGAGCAGGGCTTGAGAGCCTTGGGATCACAGTCCCTCTATATAATGACTTGGTCTGCAGTCAAGGGCAGAGGTGGAAGCATAGATCTCTGAAGGTTGGACACTTTCTGCCCTTCTTCATCATCTGAACCCTCATCCTTGTCTTGCACTTGGGCGTCCTGATCTAGCTGGGATGGACACTACTCTACCTTGTAGTGTTTCTTAACCTTCTCATCAGACCCCGCCTCTATCTTGACCACCCCACCCTCCCCAAACTTTTCCCAGTGCTCCTGAATGAGTTTTTTGGGCCCCCAGATTCTCCAAGGTGGCGAAGGGAGAAAAGTTCAAGTCCATTGTTTCTGCCACTTCCACCACTGACTGATCTGATGATTTGCAAATGTACATTCGCTTCTTCTCCTCTTCTTTTTCTCATCTTGGAACTTGGCTTGCTCCATTCAGTAACATACCTGGTCCAAATCTTCTCTTTTTTGAGATTATTTTATTTTATTTTATTTTATCTTGGGGGGGAGAGAGAGAGAGAGAGAGAGAGAGAGAGAGAGAGAGAGAGTGAGTGTGAGAGCAGGGAAGAGGGAGACACACAGAAAGAGAAGATCCCGAGACCTTAGGATCATGACCTGAGCTGAAATCAAGAGTTGGACACTCAACCGAGTCACCAAGGTGCCCTTCTTTTTTGAGCTTTGCAAATAAGCCTTTGGGTGGAATTACGACCTTGGTATAATGTTCCACCAGCATGGTGAAGTAGTGTCAAACTGGTAGCTGTGCTATTCTTTCTGTATCAGCTGCATCAGAAACAAGTGCCCGTTCCTTGCCACAGGCTGAGCCATCAGCTTCATCACATCCAGGTTGAAGGCTGAGATGCAGGCTGATTATGAGATGGAGGGGCATGCTATGATGAAGTCAAACTAGAGGGAAGGCTCTTTGGGCATGATGGTCTCCTGAATTACCTAGTGTTGAGCATTCTAGGGCAGCTGCTGTTGGGTGGCTTGCTTCTAATGCTGCCTAATAACCTTGAGGATGGAAGCTGAGGGCTCCTGAGCCTTCCCCTCCTTGCATTCACTGACCTAGTGATGGTGGTAGGCATTGTAAGGGTCACTGGGGTTTAGGAAGTTGTACTGAGGTCTATCTAATTCTGTTATATTCTAAGCTTCAAATTCAGGTCTGTTTCTGGCCACAAATTTGTCAGTGCTATCAATGATATCTCTGATCTTTATAGAAGAGGGTAAATAATCCCCACCACCGGTTTGGAAGGGTAAGAATTCTCTTTTGAAGATTCTTCTGTGTGTACTCTGGGCATGGTGGCTGTTGGTAGTGATGAGGACACTCCTCTGCCTGGGTCTGGCCTTCATGACTACAACAGTCAGCACTGCCTAGGGGTTCATGAGTGCTGTTGCCTTCTTCAAGACAGGCTCCCTGCACTATTGGAGGATGGCTAGTATATGTTAAGTGTGTGTATGTGTGTGTGTGACTCCCTTTAAGAGTTTCTCTGTGCCATTGGTTTTAGACTATTTGATTACATTGTGACTTAATGTAGTTTTCTTTATGTTTCTTATTTTTTGTTGTTTTTAGCTTATTTGTAAGTTTATTATTTCATAAAATTTTTATTTTTTAAGACATATTTATTTAAATATCATGTTTACCCCCATTTCTTTCTTCTTAAGAAACTCCAATTTGATTTGGCCTACATGAGATTGCTTTATTTTGTGGCTCAACTCACTGATGCTATGTTTATTTATTTTTCTTCCTATTTCATTTTAGTTTCTATTTCCATGTTTTAAAATTATTTTTCTCCTATGAGCACTGGGTGTTGTATGGAAACCAATTTGATAATAAAATTCATATATTGAAAAAATAAATAAAAAAAATAAAATAATAAAATTATTTTTCTCCTATAATGTATAATCTGTTGTTAATCCCATGTAGTACATTTTTAAGACTTCAGTATATATCTCTTAAAAATGAGATTTCTTACATAAATTAAAATAATATAATTTGAAAAAAAATTGACAATAGCTTGATGAAATTTTCTAGTATCCAGTCCACACTAAAATTTCACCAGTTCTTTTCAGAACATCTCCTAAAGTCATCTTTCTTTTGACAAGAATGTAAGTAGGGTTTACATATTACAATTGGTTTGTGTGTGTGTGTGTGTGTGTGTGTGTGTGTGTGTGTGTGTTTTAATTTTAGATATTGTAGCTTTTTTAGGGGATATTTATTTACCTATAATTAAATTTTCATTTTAATTCCAGTATAAACATACAATGTTCTATTACTTTCAGGTATATAATATAGTGATTTAATAATTCTATAGATAATTACTCAGTGCTCATCATAAGTGTACTCGTAATTCCCTTCACCTATTTCACCCATCCCCCCACTAACCTCCCTTCTGATATGCTAGATATTGTAGTTTTTATGTACAGAGTTTTCATATGGGACTTCTTTACTACGCACGTTCCTTCTAACATTCTCAATATTTCCTATATCTTCTTGATATGAAATGCATACTTTAATAATAATTGAAATATACTTTTAATAATCATTGTAATATTCTTGCTTACTAATCCTATCATCTAGGTCATTTCTAGGCCAGATTTGACTGATTTGCTTTTCTCCCTATATGGGTCATATCTTTACAGTTCTTGTATATAGATAATAATTACTCCTAAACTCCTATTCCAGAAAAAGGCCACAGGTGCAACACAATTTCAAACACCAGAGGCATAATGACACTTAAAATATTCCAAAATCTTTTTTATGCGGCATGTATAATATTGAAATTTAATGGTTATAATCTTTGAACATAAAATTATAACCTAAACTAACTTAAATAGCCATATATCCTAGATATATATTAGTTAACAGAGTAAAAGCATATAAAATTATGCATCTTCACCAAGTGTCATTAATTCTAGAAACTTAAAGATGATTCAATATTAGGAAGTTAATGAATATGACTACCATAGTGATAAGGCTGAGAGAGAAAATCACATGATTAACCTCACTAATGTTGTAAATAACTCAAAGTTAAACACGCTTTTGTGTTCTTACTTACACGGTTTCCCCCCACTCACTCTCTTTCAAAAACAAATAAATAAACTTTAAAAAAGTCAGTTTTAGGGATTTAATTACATGAAATGCTCTACCTTTATTTAGGAAAATAGATTTAATTTAGTTAAAACAGTAAAGAATACTGTTTAATTCTTGATATATTTGTATTTAAAACTTACTTAGCATGATGTGGTATTCTCATCTTTGTTTCTACTTTTCCAAGGTAAGAAAAGTCATATCAGTATTATGAAGGAAACAAATATCTACTCTATGGTTTGTCATACAAATTTGAATTTTAAACAACAGTAAACAGGAGCACCTGGGTGGCTCAGTCAGTTAAGCATCCGACTTCGGCTCAGGTCATGATCACACAGTTTGTGAGTTCAAGCCCCACATTAGGCTCTGTGCTGACATCTCAGAGCCTGGAGCCTGCTTTGGATTCGATGTGTCCCTCACTCTCTGCCCCTCTCCGACTTGTGCTCTGTCTCTCTCTCAAAAATAAATAAGCATTAAAAAAAAAATAAACAACAGTAAACAGACTTGATTGTTAATGCATGTCATTTAAAAAAATTTACTACTGCCTATCAAGCAAAACATGAAATAAAAATATAAAGAAAAATTGGGTATCAATCCATCAATTATATGAAATACTAATTATTTCAGATCTTTTTCATTAAGAAGCAAATATTATGGAAAAATTGAAGCCCCAATATTCCATTTGCCAACATATTTCCTGGAGTGCCTGGGTGGCTCAGTCAGTTAGGTGTCCAACTCTTGGTTTCAGCTTAGGTCATAAGCTGGTTTCCTGAGTTCAAGTCCCACATTGGGTTCTGTGCTGGCAGTGCAGAACCTGCTTGGGATTCTGCCTTCTTCTCTCTCTCAGCCCCTTCCCAACTCACGCTGTCTCTCTCTCTCACTCAAAATAAATAACTAAGCTTAAAACATAAAAAAATAAATAACATTTCCTTTTATTTTTTTTAATTTTAATTTTATTACTTATTTTAAATTTTTAATTTTTGTTTTAGAGAGTGTGTGTTTGAGTAGTAGAGAGGGGCATAGAGGGAGAGGGAGGGAGCGAATTCTAAGTAGGCTTCATGCTTAGCACAGAGATGAATGAGAGGCTCAATCCCACCATCATGGGATCGTGACCTGAGCTGAAACCAAGAGTCCAACGTTCAACCAACTGAGCCAGCCAGGAGCCCCTCAACATATTTCCTAAAACTTTTCCAAGAGGAAAGAATTCTAAATTTGGGGTTTATGATCCTTATTTATTTAATACTTTAACTACATTTGAATGTCCTCTTAAACCACATTTAATATTGCTTCACACATTTTTGAAATATATGTTAATTGAGAAAACCACTGCCTGTGTGATGCACATGATGATGCAGGGTTTACTGGATATGTACAAAATTGAGAAAACAAGTATTTTTTCCTCAACTATCATGTTTTTATGTTTACTTTTTTTAATGTTTTTATTTATTTGAGAGAAAGGGGGGGCAGAGGAAGAGGAGAGAGAGAATTCTGAGCAGGCTCTGTTTGTCAACACAAAGTCTTATGAGAGTTCAGACCCATAACCCATGAGATCGTGACCTGAATCAAAATCGAGGTGGACATTAAAGCAACTGAGCCACCTAGGCACTCCAGGTGCCTATTATGTTTATATTTTTAACTTTCATATATCTTTACTAAAGTCTTCCCTATTTTGTTTAATGTAGCATACAATTTATTAAACTCTTCATTTCCATTACTAATTGATATATTTGTATTATCTTATTCTATTCATTATATAAACCACCGCAATATCCAGAAAATTAGAAATGAAAGTTTTACCCTTTTTGCAAGGTTGCTAGACTTGTCATAAAGTGTGTTAAGTATATAAAACCTTCCTTTGTTGGTGTCACTCATGCACCCATTTTCAAAAGTTAAAAAAATTCCCACATTCCATCTAATTGAGTACTATAGAACACATAATGCCACTGACATAGAAAATAAATTCTTATATAAGTAGTAGCCAAGAGCAATGAAAGAGATAACACACATAAATCAGTATTTTACATTTTTCCTCATATTCTCTATCTGTGCTTCTATGAACTACAGTATTAATCATAGGGCTTATTAGTGTTAAGTCCTAGTTATTTTTAATTTTTTGAATGAACGTGTGTGATTATTACAGTAAATGCAACCAAATTAACATTAAAATCATCTATTTGAAGAAAAAAACCCTGCAATTCCAATCATTTCTCTATGAATGTAGTTTCACTCTATTATGAACAAAAAAATACAGTTTGTGCTTGGGTTGTATTGCCTTGGGGCAATTACAGTTACATAGTTTTGATCAGTGGACCAATACAAAAATAATGCAATTCATATGTTTTAGATTTCTCTGATATATTGAGTATTCACACAAATGCTAACAGATGATCAAATAACATGATTAAATATGTAAACATATCTATGTATTCTGAACAGGTTTCAAACAGGATTCTGTGTCTCCCTCTCTCTGCCCCTCCCCCGTTCATGCTCTGTCTCTCTCTGTCCCAAAAATAAATAAAAAACGTTGAAAAAAAAAATTCAAACAGGAATAGCTTTATATATAGAAGTTTCCTTAATAATTTCCTCATCCTTTTTCATCTACCCAACATTCACTCATGCTTTAATCTCCACTACCATAGTATATCATGAGAGTAATGGTAAAGGTTTCCTAGTGCCAGACATCTAGTCAGAGTCTCCAAAAACAGGTGTTTGGAAATGTGCCAGTTTGTAATGGAGTTAATAATATAAAACAATAAAGTGGGGTTCTCACAAAGCTTAATGACTTCAATTAAAAGGAGGAACTCTTTCTTATAGGTACTGAGCATATGACCTTTGCATTTTTATTATGCTGTTTTTCTTTCAATGTACTAAATATTAATAGTAATAGATATTTACAATATGCTTTTACTTGAGAAATTTGGAAGAGAATTATTGTATTTTTATTTTACAATGTAGTGTTTTGGGTAAAAGATGAAATGTAATAAAACAGTAACAAAAAAATAATGTTGTTTTAACTGGTAATAAACAGCCTGCATCACTGAATCATTACAAGGAGACTTAGTCATAGTATCTTCATGTTTCACAGTGCACTTTACCTGAGTGTGAAATATCCACTGTCACAGTAAACCACTGGGAATTATATTTTTGCTATTTTGCAACCCAATATATGTTTTTTTTTCCTTCTTCTTTTTTTTAATGCAGGCATAATTGGCATATAACTTTATATTAGTTTTAGGTGTACAACATAATGATTCAATATTTATATATATTGTGAAATATAGCCACAATAGCCTAGTTAACCACAATAGCCTAGTTAACATCTGTCATACTTGTACATTTTTTTCTTGTGATGATAAATTTTAAGATCTACTTTCTTAAATGCTATATATTTTTTCATTTTATATTTTATGGTGCTTCCTGGGCCAACTATTTTTCAAATGAAAGATATTTTAAAAATAACTCAGGGGAAGCATGTTTTCAAATCAGAGGGGGCATAGTTCTTTTTTTGTGAAAATATGTTTTGTAATATATTCAAAATTTTCCATCAACACACTTAGATTTTCCTTTTATTTCTTTCCACACTGTTTCTCAATATATAGCTGTTGGATCTACCTATTCAGAAATGAAAAGTGACCAAAGGAACCAACTAAGGATTTATGAGTAGATTTACCAAAATATGGATAAAAGAGGATTTTATAAAAAAGCATATGTAAAATAAACCACAGAAAATAGCGAATCTAGGAATACACATAGAATTTCAGATATATTTCTTTAAGACCTCAAAGCAATTATACTTTGATATTAAAAAATATACATCTAATAAAATAAATAATAAATTAACAGGAGGAAATAAAATGTGAGTTAACTATTAATAAAATAATATAAGAAAAAGATACTCATAAACTATATTACATGCACTAAAATGCACAAACATCTGAATAGAGAAATAGTATAAGCGAAAGGCATCTAAATAACATGTGAAAATAAATGGAAATAGCAGACACAAATAGCAATAGAAAAGCACTGGTGAAAATGGATAAAGAACAAATAGGATGCCATATACGTATGTAAAGGAGAAGAAAACAGAACAAGTAAAGTTCTTCATATGAAAATAAATAATTATGTATAAAAAGGAAATCTGAACATCTATATTGAAAGGTAACTTAAAAGGCACCTGAGTGGCTCAGTTGGTTGAATGTCTGACTTCGGCCCAAGTCATCATCTCGTGATCAATGGGTTCCAGCCCCACATGGGGCTCTTGGCAGCTCCAAGCTTGGAGCCTGCTTCAGATTCTGTGTCTCCCTCTCTCTCTGCCCCTTGCCCGTTCATGCTCTGTCTCTGTCTCAAAAATAAATGACGTTTAAGAAAAAAAGAAAGGTAACGTAATACCATATGGAAAAATGATGTAAATTGATAAACAAAAAAGCCATATCCTAATAAAAATACCAAACTTCAAGATCCAATTGTTAGGATGTCCTTAGAACCACAGTTGAGGGGACGGCCATCTTGCCAGCACAACCCAAGGAAAAGCCCCCAGTAGCTGCCAGAAGGAATTGGAGGTCAACCAATCACCCAGCGACAGCATGACCAGCCGGAGGGGAAAAAGGCCCACCCAGACCTAAACCTGGAACCGCTGCAGCTTAAAAACCCCACCCCACCACACCTGGATGCGACTTCCCTGACTCCTCTCTCTCTCTCCCTGAGTCATGGAACCTTGCCCGAGACCTTAGTTCCCAAATAAAGCCTTTGACTGCTAAAACTTTTTAGCCTCTGACTCCTATCTTTACCCTGCCTTATGACTGACCCTAACACTAAACATAATGGGTAATTAAGGGAAAAGAGAAATCACATATTACAATACCCTGAAGAAAATAGTAACCCAAGAAATTCGAACTTATTTTTTCTTTAAAATATAAACACAGATGAACAACAGAGAATTTTTGTGGCTGTGAAGTCATTCTGTAGGGTATCATAATGATGGATATATGTCACTATACATTTATCCAAACCCACGGAATGTACATCAAAAGTGAACACTAATATAAATTATGGACTTAGGTGATTGTGATGTGTCAATGTAGGTTTATCAATTTTGACAAATGTAACATCTATCAGTGTTGATAGATGAGGGTGGCTATGAATGTGACAGTGGGCAGCAGTTTATGGGAGAACTCAGTCTTCCTCTCAATTTGCTGTGAACCTGAAACTGCTTTTTAAAAATAACCTCAGAGGGGCGCCTGGGTGGCGCAGTCGGTTAAGCGTCCGACTTCAGCCAGGTCACCATCTCGCGGTCCGTGAGTTTGAGCCCCGCGTCAGGCTCTGGGCTGATGGCTCGGAGCCTGGAGCCTGTTTCTGATTCTGTGTCTCCCTCTCTCTCTGCCCCTCCCCCGTTCATGCTCTGTCTCTCTCTGTCCCAAAAATAAATAAAAAACGTTGAAAAATTTAAAAAAAAAAATAAAAATAACCTCAGAAACAAATTAAAAAAAAAAATACTGGCCAACATAGCCTGAATATTTTCTTAAATTTAAGTAAACTTGAGGCAGATCTCTTCCTGCCTCTAGGCACATGACCTCCCTCCTATTCTGGCCTTCACAGAATCCAAATAGCTTAACCAAAGAGGTCCCTCCACTCTCCTTTCTTGGAGCATTTGCTTTTAAATCACTTCTAATTGCAAATTCTTCCCCTGCCTCTTTGAGATGTAAATCTTTTTCAAATGTCTCTGAGCAGCTTTATAACCCAGGACTGACTTTCTCCCTTTGAAATGTCATCATCAAGGATAGTAGCTAGCTACCCCATCTCCTAGTTTATGTGGGGAATTGGAGCCTAGTCTTAGTGAGCATCTTATTCAGAGTCCTAAAGCTACCTCCTGTCATGAAGAGAGGAGAAAGTTTACATTTCCTATGGGTAAGTCCAAAGAGCAAACACAGATGGCCTAGGATTCCCCCAACTCTGCCCTTAAAACTCCCTTGGCCCCTCTTTTTAAAAACAGTTAGACTGTTATGTTCTCTCTTCGCTGTTGCAAGAGCCTCCAGTAAAATCTCCGTTACCCATTTACTGTATCTGGTGCAATTTTTGCTTTAACAATACTTAGTGTCATTTTTATTTTATGAAATGACAGTTTCAAGAACTGCAGGGTGCAAAATACAAATGAATATTATTGATTAGAAATAAACTATTAGAATAGTCATCTCTCATTTTCTTCAAAATACCCTTAAATATGGATCCATACAAGTTTTAATTCTAAAACTAGATATAATAGCTTAAAAAGGTTGGACTAACAAAAATTCATTACTTCACTGTGACTGAAGGATAGCAATTGTGTTCATTTTAATACTTCTGATTTAATGTGCAATCATCAGAATTTGCCCTGCATGTAAAGGAAATTTCTCAGACTAAAAATCAATAATAGCAGTTTTGAAAATCATTTTCTATTGATGAGATTCCGCTTCTAGAATAAGACTTAGCCCACAATTTGAAACTTGATCGTAACATGAAAACAGTTCACAATTACTGTAATTTTGAATTTAACTCACATTCAAATTGAAATGGGTGGAAAAATAAAACCCTGTATGAAACTGTTTTCACTGTATGTGTTTTGAAGCATCTTTTAAAATGTAAAATCAACATTGCTATTCTAGTCACAGCAAAGTACTTTCCCAAATGTCATATTAAATTCATTACTGGGAGAATGACAAGGCTTTCTAATGTGATTGTCATTTTCTCATAATAAAGGCAAAAACTGCCAGTGCTTCTGAACTTAAAATAAGATGTGATTGGAGCTGGATGAATTAGCTCTGATGAATATGTATATCAAATGGTAGTATTTAAAAAATATATATATATATATATGCTTTGTTTCCATTAAAACCTGTATTTAGCCGACTAAATTTTTACTTAGAATATCCTCATTATCAACTTTCTTGACATCAAAGTTGCTTCAAAGTTACATTTTTAAGAAACAGTTGACACAATATTTGTTACACATTGAACATATTTTGGCTGCTTTTTTTCAAGTCTTTGTTATTTACTTTTATCATATTCATACTCTTCATCACTCGGCTTCGCAGTTCCTTGGCTTGCTTTTAGAACACTATAATGTATTTTTCTCTTTGCTTTAATATTATGGTTGTTAGGAAAAGAACATTGACAGATATTCCATGAAACATTTTAGCTATATAAAACATAATTCTAATTTTTTAAATTCATTTGTTTGTTGAGAGAGAGAAAGGGTGAGAGAGAGAGAGAGAGAGAGAGAACGCAAGCGCACGTGCTCATGAGCGGGAGAGGGGCAGCTCCATCACATCAATACAGAGCCTGGTGAGCTCCGTCTCACCAACCCTGAGATCATGCCCTGAACCAAAATAAAGAATCTGACCCTTACCCATCTGAGCCACCCAGGTGGCCCAGAATTTCAACTGTTTAAAGTCAATTATAATAGACCCTTTATAATAGACATTTGCTATTATCTCTCGGCTAAATCCACAACTATTATGCTTATAATAGAATTACAATTTTCTTATTTTAACAGATTATATTATTGACTTGTGTGAATAATTTTAGGCAAATGATACAAACAATTTTGACTAGGGAGAACGTTTTTTAAAAATAGGATAATTTTAGTCGAGAAGATTAGGTTTTGAAAGATATATCTTTGCATGTAATTTTAATTTCTCTTCAACAATTATTGAATGAATACCTAACATTTTTTCTTCTTTATACCTCACTCTTTTTTGAAATTACTCTATTTTTTCCCTTTTTTCCTACACTTCACTGAAAATGACCTTGCTTAATAAGTGGTTAAATTGAAATGGAATTTTTCATTTTCCATTTTTTATCTTCTTTAGAACATTCTAAATATTTGACCAACCATCCTTGAAATGCTCTTTGAAGTCAATTCCTCACAGTATAGAACACAGTAATTTTTTTAACGTTTATTTGTTTTAAAAGAGAGAGAGAGAGAGAGAGAGAGAGAGAGAGAGAATCCCAAGCAGGCTCCATGTTGTCAGTGCAGAGCCAGACGTAGGGCTCAATCTGATGAGATCATGACCTCAGCCAAAATCAAGAGCCAGATGCTTAACCGACTGAGCCATCCAGGTGCCCCAGCACACATTTATTTCTGATACTTTACTAGTTGAAGCTAAACTATATCTTTTGCCGAGCCAAAAATCTTCTACTAGAAATGAATGTCAAAGTTCCTTAAGGTGTGGTGTTAGGGCACTTTCTACTCTTACTCTTCACTGTCTCCCTTGTCCACTTGTTCCCAAGCATATTCAACATCAGAATCACCTAGGACAAATTGAAAACCTGTACATTTTTGAGACACCTCCTCATAAATTTACTACTAAAATAACAAACAATGTAGACTCTTTCCATAGCTCTTGGAGTGGATGTTGAAGATGGGAGTCCCACCAAAGCAATAGAATATCTAGGTTCTAGCTTTTAAACTTGCAGGAATGAATGAGGAAAGAAATCACACACAGAATTTTACCTGACCCGTGATCAAGACAAATTTGAACTTCAAACTTCTACCAAGTCTTGGTGTCATAATGTTAACTATTAAGAATTTACAGTTTTCTTCACTGAAAAGATACTCTACTGAATCTGGTTATTGTACACACACACATGTATTGTGCTAGAGAAAGAACTGCAATAGTGTCATTATGCTGAGTTGTATCTATTCTGCATGAAAGGTCATGCTTATATTTGTTGCATTTAGAAAAACATATCATCCTTAATAAGGATTGCTTATATATTTTTCTGAGGTTTGTACTATTTATATTTGCAGATGTTTCTGTCTCTGTATGAGTGCATTTTGATAAGAATCACATGCATTTGTGATCAAGTGATTAGAAGGTTTTTGTTCTTTTTTTCATCTCACCTTGGACCAGGGTCTGGTGTGTAATGAACAAGTAAAACATCTGTGTTAGAAAAATCACCTTGAAGAAGATATTCATATTATTGTTAACCATGGAGGGCATTAATGGAAGAGAAATCTACTTTGATTTAGAGAATGCAAACTCAATTCAACAAATATAAAATATTCCTGTGGTCAGAACATTCTCATTATCACACTCCCAGCTACTTGGTATGGGCTCCTTAGTCACTTGATCTATGTGAGCTAAATATCATTTTCTGGTCTCTGTCATCTCATCATCTTAACAAGCAGGGGGAAAGCTTCATCTTTAATATCTTTTCCCAGCATTCCTATTTTTCAGATAATGACACTTGAACCATTTTTCAATTATTGTGGCCATTACTACATCAGTAAATTTCTCAACAATTTAATGAAGGCTATTATGGGACCTCCAGGGATGACATGATTAGGTGGTGGATGGGCAGGCCACTTATAATGACTCTACACCACCATTACTATTTCCTTGATATTTGGATTTTTGATCTATGATATTACAAGGAATTTCTAATTACTCACTTTAAAATAATGTCCATCATCAGGTCCCAGTGGCTGAAGCTAGCACATTGGGCTAAAACTAATTGGTGTGCACATTCACATTAATAGATTCAGTCTGATAGAAAATGATGCTGTTTCTTCTTTTTTTGACAATCATACAAATGAGTTTATGCATACGCTTCAGTAAGTCCAGCTTCTGTTTTTTATCAGAGATATTTACAATTAGAAACAAGGGTCAAAGAGAAAGTAAAAGCATAGATGCTACAGAAGTGTCCCATGCTTGAGGAGACAAATTGACAGTGAAGCTCTACCAAGACAGTACAGACATGAGGGATCAAATTTAAGGAGAAAAGGGAACTGTAGGGAACTAAGCCTCACAATGTGAATCGTTTCTCCCAATGAACTTACTAATCCCTAAGCTTTACAAACAAGAAATCTTGAACCCAAGCAGAACATAGTGGCTAGGGAGCTAGTCACTCTGAAGAGCTTTTTATAGTCTCATTGACCGAGGAAACAAACATGAGACTTTAAAAATTATCCACGGAGGTGTGTTCTTGGCAAATATCCTTGATTTCCATTAAAACCCCAGAAAGGCTATACATTAAGATTAAAATTAAATAGTTCAATCCTCTTCAAAACTAAATTCTCACATGAATCAATTCAATTACTGTTTAGATATAAGAAATCTGATCCTATTATAATTACCTGTGGAATAATGTTAATTCCCCTTTGCAGAAAGATACCATCAAGAACTTTTAAATTTTTTATATTCAATTCCAATCATTCTGTAAAAAGAAAATAAGCAGTGTGATAAATAGAACCAGATGACAAAATTCAAGATGTTGTCAAATAACTGATGTCAGGTAAACACAGAAAACCATTTCTTACAATTGCAATATACTTTAGGCTTTATTCTTTTCAAAGAAATTTCTTTCAGTTTTCTGATTTCATCCATACAATAGTCCTGTGAGGTAGATGGGGCAGACAACAGAATAGATCCAGAAGTGATCAATATATGGTAGTTATCATCTATGATCTCTCAAATATTTTGTTATTAATTTCTGAGCAGAATGTTCAATAAGGGGGAAAATTAATCCCTGAAATCTGGAGTCTACATTATTCAATAAAAATTTTAGAAAGGAAAAAGAAAATCATAAGATTTAAGAAATAAACAGATTAATAGTATGCAAGACAGCAGCAGATAGTAATAATGACTAAGAAAAGGGGTCTGAAAGAGGTTTCTGGCTCAGTCAGCTGAGTGTCCGACTTTGGGTCATGATCTTGTAGTTTGTGAGTTTGAGCCCCATGTCAGGCTCTGTGCTGGCAGCTTGGAGCCTGGAGCCTGTTTCGGGTTCTGTGTCTCCCTTTCTCTCTGCCCATCCCTCACTAGTACTCCCTCTCTCTCTCTCTCAAAAATAAATAAAAACATCTAAAAAATTTAAAAAGAAAAAAAGAGAAAGGGTCAGAAAAAATATCCAGACTGATCATAAAGAGACAAAACTTACATAGATAGTATGAAGAGATGAGTCATATGACAGACTGTTACACACACACAAAAAGAAGTTCAGCAACCCTCCATGTAATGAGTCCCCAAATGAGAGGAGACAATGACAGAGGTAATTATTTTGAGAAAAACGTGGATTAAATACACTGTGAAAGGATGGTGTACATACAGACTTGGTTCATATTAAGAACAGCATATTGAATAAATAAAAGAAAAATTAGGTGTATCAGAGGAAAAAAAACCTTAAAACCCAGAGGAAAAATTATGAGCAAGAGTAGAAAAAATATATTATCATTAAAGGAGCAAAGATAAAACCACAGTCAAATTATCAATAGAAATATGGAAAGCCAGAAAACAAAGGATAATATCTTTAAGTACTGAATGCTAGAATTCTATTTTAAAAAAATATTTCAAAAAATGAAATAATTTTCATACTATTAAATTTGAATTTCACATTAACCAGCCGTTGTAAAAATAACTGAAGAGAGACTTCAAGATAAAAAATGGCTCTGAACGGAAAATAGCAAATGAAGAAAGGAATAAAGAATATACAAAATGTTAAATATTGTATGAATCTAAAAAAAATACAATGTAAGACTGTATTTATTTGGCTTTTGAAGTTTTACATGCTGATTATATTAAGACATGAAAAAGGCAAATTTCATGCATCTATTTAAATTTTGAACCTTTGAAATACAATTATAATTCCTGATGCTAAGTGAAATAAGCCATACAGAGAAAGACAGATACCATATGTTTTCACTCTTATGTGGATCCTGAGAAACGTAACAGAAACCCATGGGGGAGGGGAAGGAAAAAAAAAAAAAGAGGTTAGAGTGGGAGAGAGCCAAAGCATAAGAGACTGTTAAAAACTGAGAACAAACTGAGGGTTGATGGGGGGTGGGAGGGAGGGCAGGGTGGGTGATGGGTATTGAGGAGGGCACCTTTTGGGATGAGCACTGGGTGTTGTATGGAAACCAATTTGACAGTAAATTTCATATACTAAAAAATAAAAAAATAAAAAATAATAAAAAAAAATAACCTCCCCTGCTAATTATAACATATGTCTCATTTCTCATTCAATTTTGATGACATCATTACTTTTATTAACATGTTTCATTTTTCCTGCTTCCTTGGATGCCTCCTCTTTTTTTTTTAACCATTTTATTTAGGAATGGTTGACAAAAAAGATAGCTGCACATATTTAGTTTGCACAACCTGATGAGTCACCATAGCCACTGTGTATTCTCCACACCCCTGATGAAGATCAGTTGATGATAAAAGTGTGGGTTTATTTCTGGGCTCTCCATTCTGTTCCATTGGTTTATCTGTTTGTTTTAATACCAGTACCATACTGTTTTGACTGTTGCTGCTATGTAATGTATTTGGAAATAGGGAAGTGTGATAACCTCCCATTTTATTTTTCTTGCTCAAAATTACTTTGGCTATTCAGTATCTTTTTTTTCCCCCTATAGGTATTTTAGAATTGTTTTCTATTTTTGTAAAAAAAAAAAAGTCACTGGAATTTTGATAGGGATTACATAAAGCCTGTGGGTCACATCAAATAGTATCAACATTTTAACAATATTATTTCTTCCAATCCATGAACATAAGATGTTTTCCACTTATTTCTGTCTGCTTTAATTTATTTCTCCAGTGTTTTATATTTATCAAGGTGCAGATCTTTTGCCTCCTTGGCTAAGTTTATTCTTAAGTACTTTTTTTTTCATGCTATTGTAAATGGGATTGCTTTTCTTAATGTTATTTTCAGATAGTTCATTATGGGTGAATAGAAATGCACTAATTTTTATGTTGATTTTATACCCTGAAACTTTACTGAATTTTTTTATTAGTTCTAAAAGTTTGTGTGTGTGAAGTTATTAGGGTTTTCTACATATAAGAATCTGTCATCTACAAACAGAAATTTTACTTCTTTTCCATTTTGGATGCCTTTTTTTCCCCTTGCCTAGTTGCTATGGCTAGAACTTCCAGTAATATGTTGAAAAGAAAAAGCAAAGTTGGGCATAAGAACAACCTAAGCCCAAAATTAGCAGAACGGAAATGATAAAGATTCGAACAGAAATTTATGATATACAGAATAGAAAAATTATGGGAAAATTTGAAAAAAACTAATTTTTTGAAAAGATAAGCAAAATCTACAACCCCCTAACTATACCAAGAACAAAAAAAGAGAAGACTCAAATAGACAAAATAAAGACAGAGGAATGCCACAGGGAAAAAAAAAGTCGTAACAAACTATTACAAAAAAAATTATATGCTAACAAATTGGATATCCTAGAAGAAATGAGCAATTTCTTAGGAACATAGAACCTACCAAAACTGAATCAAGAAGAGGGGTTACCTGGGTGGCTAAGCTGGTCATGATATCATGGTTTATGAGACTGAGCCTTGCATTGGGCTCTGCACTGACAGCCCAGAGCCTGCTTTGGATTGTCACTCTCTCCCCCCTCCCCGCCCTCTCTGCCCTTTCAGTTCTCATGCTCTTTCTCTTTCTCAAAATAAATATTTAAAAAATTAAAACAATAAAACTGAATCAAGAAGAAATAGAAAGCTTGAACAGACCAATAATAAAGAGACTGAATCACTAATCACAAACCTTTCACAAAGAAAGCCCGCAACAGGTGAATTTTACCATATTAAAAATAAATAAATAAGTCCTAGCAACACTTCTGAAACTATTCAAAAAAGAGAGCAAAGAACACTTCCAAACACATTTTAGGAGGCCACATCAGCTTGATACCAAATCCATTAAGCTACAAAAAGACATTGAGGATACCTAAATGCATATCATTAAATTAAAGTAGCCAACTGAAAAGGATACATACTCTATTAACCCAACTATACAACATTCTAGAAAAGGCAAAATTATGAGACAATAAGAAAATGTCAGTGATTGCCAGGGATTGGGGTGGGGAGAAGGGATGAAGAGGCAGAGAACAGAGTGTTTTAGGTTAGTGAAAATACTTGGTATGATAAAAAGTACTTTAGGGTGGTGAATATTTTTTGTATGATACTAAAATGATGAGAACATGTCATTATACATTTGTTCAAACCTAAAAAAATGCACAACACAAAGAGTGAACACTAATGTAAACTACTGTCTTTGATTATTGTGATTTATTAATGTAGATTCATCAGTCATAACAAATGTACTACTTGGTGGGGATTGTTGACAATAGGGGATATTATGCATGTGTGAAGGCATGGGGTATATGGGAAATCTCTGTACCTTCCCATCAATTTTTTGTGAACCTAAAGCTGCCTTAAGAAAATAAAGTCTAAAAAAATAAAAAAAATAAAACAATACAAACAAAACAAATTAAGTATAGAAGAAAGTAACCTCAGCACATAAAAGGCATTTATGAAAAGCTCATATCTAACACCATACTCAACGGTGAAAACTGAAAGCTTTTAAACTGAGATATGGATGCCTCATAATCTTTGATTGGATACCAGATAATATTAATTGTACTTTGTTGGATGTTGGATATTTTTTTGTATCTCTATAAATAATTATATTTCTTCTGAGCTCTGGTTATTTAGACATAGTGTGATCCTTTTGGGTACTGCAGAGCAATTCTAAGTATTCCTTTCTACTCTAGTAAGACTTTTTTTGGTACTTTGTGAAGTATGAGATTTTCTAGACTGACTGATGAGAAGAGCCCATGTTCCCATCCCTGTGCAGTGCAGGTATTATACTCTATACTCCATAAATCCTGGCACTATTTATATTTTGATCTGGATAATTCTATATTGTGAGACCTGTGACAGTCCTGTGCATTGTAGGATATTAAGCAGCAACACTGCCTGCTATGAGCTAGATGTCAGTAGCACATCCCAGCAGTGAACATCCAAACTGTCTTCAGACATTGACAAATGTTTCCTGCAGAATAAACTATCTTTGGTTAAGAACAACTGCTTTAATTCTCCCTACTCCCTAGCCATACATAGTTTTCTCCCATGTACACAATGACTACCATTCTACTAAACGGTTAGGTGACCACTTCTGCAAATGTCCAGGGTTTTTTCTTCGTGTAGCTCTGTCTTATCAGAGATTTTTCATATGCTCTCTAGGTGCCTTGAACTTTTTCTACTCTCAGCTTCATCTCCTTAACTTAGGGATTATGCTGGGCTTTGCCTCAGCTTCCTCTCCCTATCCCACAATCTAATTAGCTGGGACAACTGTAATATTCATCTTATTTTATTTTATTTTTTGTTAGTTTTGTTTTTTCCTCAAAATGTCTCAGGAACATTGTCCTTTGTTGCTAGCTAACCAGTGTCTCAAAAAGTTTTGTGTCATGTATTTTGCTTAGTTTGCTGTTCCTGTTGTTTTCATGTAGGGAGGAAAATCTGATAGCCATTTACTCCATGAAGTCAGAAGTGGAAATCCCTCAATGCACAGGACTTGTTTATTTCAATATAATACCAGTGAGTTCAGGGATTCATATACATTTTGAAAAGTTTTAATTTTTAGTAGACTCTATGAAATCATAGATGTATATTAATTCTAGAATAAGTACAGAGAATGCTCAGTAATGGACATCAAAAGATATTAGGTCCTATTAGGTCCTGGAACCTATACATCTTAATTTATAAGGAAAAGATGTTCCTTGCAGATGTTTAGATTAAGTTAGGCATCTTGACATGGCCAGATTAACCTGGACTATCTAAGTAGGCCTTTAATCAGTTACAGGTGTCCTAAAAAACAGGCAAGGGGAGATTTCATATGCAGAAGAGAAGGAAACATGGCCATGGTACAGAATTTGGGGTGATGTGGCCACAAGTCAAGGTATGCCAACAGTCACAACAAGCTGGAAGACCCAAGGAACAAATTCTCTGCAGCCTCCAAAGGGAGCAAAGCCCTACTGACACCCTGATTTCCACTCAGTGAAACTGATTTCAGACTTCTGGCTTCCAGAGCTGTGAGAGAATAAATTTCTGTTGTGTAAGCCATCAAGTTTGTGATCATTTGTCACAGTACACAAAAGAAACCAATACAGAAACCATCAAACAACAATAAAAAATATGCAGAACAAACACATGGAAGAAGGGATCTGTTGAAAGGAAGGAAAGAAGAGAGAAACAAATGTGAAACAAATAGTAAGAGCAAGGCTTTAAATCCAAATACATAAGCAGCCTGTTTCCTGAACAAAACATGAGATTTCAGTTTTGCCTCATGCTTGGTATAGGCAAGTCCTGGGAAAAAAACACTGAAGATGTCAGCTCTTCATTCAGTGATACCCCCCCTTTTTTTTTTAATGCTGGCCCCTCTAATCTTGGTTACATCAGCAATCCTCTAGCGATTAATATATGAACATATATATGTATGTTGGTGTCACTATTGCATTTTCCATATAAGCAATCAACACAAAAGTTGTAAATTTTATTATTTAAGAAAAATGCCCTGAAATAAAAGCATTCAAACAGAAGTGGACTCATTATTTATTCTCTTAAGTCATTAATAATCTAAATAAGTTTATAAAATGACCATCAAGACCAACTACTATACAGATAGGAGTTACCAAGATTATTACTTCCATTTACTCCAGAAAAGTAACTCATCTGATTATTTTAAAGACAAAGTTACTTCTCATAGGAATATTCTGAAGTAATGGTGATGAAAGGAATTATTCAACAAGTTAAATAATGAATATCTAGTCATATACTTGAAATAGAAAGAGTGGGTGAGTTTTAAGATTATCCACAGATTTAATCTTTTTTAAAATGAAAACCTAAAAGTACAAAAAAGAAAACGTAAGAAGTTGAGATATGCTATAAAACAAAAGAGAATTTTAATTGCCAATAAATAATTTGTAACATAATAATCATCTAAATGCACTATTGGTTCATAATATATTGAAATTAAGGTATGCAAAATGTTTATATTTACATTATCCTATTATAAAATTTAATCATATGTTTATTTAAATCTGTTAACTTTATAAATTTTAATATTCATTAATATTAATATTCAATAATCCATTTGTAGTGTTATTTATATCTCTGTTTTATGCAGTCATGGCTTATCTTCTAGTACTTTATTAAAGAAATAGTGAGACAAATAATGTTTCTTATTTTATTTGCCCTACCATATGAAGATTCAGAAATGGTACCATTTTTGAGAAAGACAGTTAAGCAATGGGGAAAACTATAATTTAGTTTTTAAGCTAATGTGATTAAAAAATAAATCCTCGGGGCGCCTGGGTGGCGCAGTCGGTTAAGCGTCCGACTTCAGCCAGGTCACGATCTCGCGGTCTGTGAGTTCGAGCCCCGTGTCAGGCTCTGGGCTGATGGCTCGGAGCCTGGAGCCGGTTTCCGATTCTGTGTCTCCCTCTCTCTCTGCCCCTCCCCCGTTCATGCTCTGTCTCTGTCCCAAAAATAAATAAAAAACGTTGAAAAAAAAAATTTAAAATAAATAAATAAATAAATAAAAATAAATCCTAAATCAACTAAGTTATTACCTTCCCCATAAAATGTTGTTTCTGTCTTTCAGGGAAATTTATCCACTCTATTTCATAAGTTTTGTGATATTTTATTTGCAAATTTATAACACAAATTATTATTTATATTGTATTTTTATTTCTGTTTATTTCCCCATATATCATGAGTGGTCAAATCCAGAGACTATGGATTAATAATATTTTTGTTTTCAAAATTAAAAGATTCTTTGAAGTCATCACAAGTGGACAGACACAGAGTGAATTTCTCTTGTTCAACTGAAATAATTTCAACAAAATGGTTAATCTTTTCATCAGATAATTTTAAAATTTAGATAACGTTTTTCATTTTATAAATATATTATTCAATTCACTCTTTTCTCCCTTCTTCAATTATAGAACCACAAAGCTGCATCATAATTATCTATTGTACCTGTTTCTTCATTGAATAAGGGCAGAACTTATCTATTTACCATTTTGTTGCAAGATTCTAAAATTCCATCCAGAATAAAGAGGAAAAAGTAACATTATACACTGAAGCCATTATTTGGTTACTGAATATATATGGTTACTTTATTCTTGATCTCAAGCAAGATGGAAAAATACAAAGCAAATCCTTAAAAAGTGTCCTCTCTTTCTAAAATTCCTTGACCACTCTCTTTTTGAGAGAGAAATATTTTATTTCTCTAGCCATAATGATAAAGCAATTAATTTTTGCATGTGGAATTAAGATAGAATGTCAATTTTAATTCAAAAGTAGAAATATGAATAAGACATAGATAGATATGTATTCAGTTTAAAATACTTAGCATTTACATTTTCTATCAAACAAGTTAATTCTCACTCTATTTCAGGGGCCAAATTGTTAATTTACCAGTTATTTATGCTATTAAAATATGACTTAAGGGTTTTAATTTATAACAAACAAGGTTCTTACACTCAATATTATAATATGTCCTACTATCAAGAATATGAAATGTTAATTATCTTTTTGATAAAACCTTTCTTCATATATGAACACAAACTAAACAAAAACTATTGATAAAACAACTTACATTACTTTTATATACAAACGAGGAACAGCATAATAAGTTTTATGTAATTCTGTTCATTCATATATGAAAAAGTTATAGCTATGACTTAGCCATATCAAAAATACTTCTTATTCTAATAAGGTCAGTAAAAATTGGCATTAAGAAAATCTTTCTTCCTAAAGGCAAAATGAATTTGTGGGCCATGAGCTCCTTTCTTGACTTAAAAATATCTAGATATGTTGACCTATTTTCTTTCTTGGTAACATAATTTTGGGAAAATAATTATCTTTATAGATTGTGAACACATGAAATATGTTTAGTGGTGTTTTCTATACTGCAATAGAATAATGGACTAGATATAAAAAATCACAGAATTAAATATGTAAACATTCAAAGTCATTTTTTTCAAAAAAAATTTCATCTGTTATGGCCTCATGAAGGTAATGTTTATTCCAATTCCTAGGTTTCAGTAATTTTCTTAAGATTATAATTTTTAGAAATCCAAATCAATTTCAGAGCTGTTCTTTTCCTTTATCTTGAGTGATTCTCTAAATGTATTTAACATAATCATAGGTGAGGGATACTTTAATAATGTCAATCTGTTTATAGTATCAGTGTCTTTACCTCTTTGACATAACCTGTGAAATGTCATTTAAAAATGTCTACCATCTATTATTTATAATACTATACATATACTTCAGATTGTGCTTGCTTAACTATTAGATGTTCAATGAGTAAGAAAACAAGTTAAAAATGGAAAGAATTTTTCATTCAAATTTTTTAGTACTGTCAATACTAGACCAGAAAACATTTCATGTTTAATTGTGATATTTGTGCTTTGAACAGATTATTTAAAAATAATCATATTTACATAAGGATTTTATTCCCAAAGAGAACATATAAGAAATGATTATTTAAATATGAGTTAATTTTTAATTTTCTGAGCCAGGAATTAATTGTTCAAAATTTTGTGAAAGAATTCATGATAGCTATGTAATAATTAACATTAGGAATAATAAGGGACATAATATTAAGATGAAAGCCCAAACACAAGGTAAATCGGCTGATTAGTTTTGAAAGTATCTTATATATCACAGTATGATTTATTTTTCAAATCTCCTGTGGGAAGACTGCTATCATGTTTCCTTTTTTAATAGAGATTTTGACATTTTTAAATGTATTACCCATATTTGTGTACCCAATGGAAAAATATCAAATGATAATTATTTAAAATTTTTAAGACTCTTTTTGCAAGGTAAAATCATAAATACTTGATATAGATTGTCCCAATTCATTGTCAATGCTCAGAATGCTATACTGCAGAAATTTTAGGGTATATTACTATATCCATTTCACAGGTAAAGAAGTCAGAGCTTAAAATTGTGACTTGGGCAAAATCACAATGGTGTTTAACTGACAAACTTTAGAACTCAAAATAAGGTCAGTTAATCTCCACAAACTTGAACCTTTCCACTCTGATAATCTATGTAATAAAAAGATGTTTGTAAATATCTGATAAATGGGAAATAAACCAAAAATCAAACCAGAGAGAGTAAGAGAACACATAATTCAATTGATACATGTGATATGTAATGTTGGCAACTTTCTTCTAATTTACATTTCTTACATTTGGTAATCATGATAACAGGAAAAAATTAAAATTTATTATTATTATTATTTTGAATTATTTAAATATATCTTAGTGTGAGATCATATAAGGTATGATCTTATACATCTCTGGAAGAGATGTATAGTAGAAAAAGGCAAAATAAATATAAAACAAAATGTTGAATCCAGGTAGTTGTATTTAGCATAAGCAAAGTTGAATGAGTGAATAGAGAGCAGGAGGTCTTGTTTTAAAAAATATCTTTACTTGATATTTGAGTATTTGAGCAGAAACCTCAAATGATCTAAGAAGGCAAGTCTTATGGATACTGGAGACCAGCAGTCTAAGCACAGGCTCCAGCACTGTGAAGGCTGGGATGGGATATCTGTGTTGTGAGGCTGAAATGATAGGATGGAGGTAAAGTTGGGTCCAAACAGAGAGGAATGAATAGAAGCAGAGGAAAAGGGGGCATAATGAAGGCAAAGAATGTTGATAAGGAAAGCAGACTTTTTACTTATTTTTTTGAGAGCAATAGGAAGCCTTTGGAAGGATTTGAGTCAGGAGTGACAAGATCTGCTATATTTAAATGAGATCATTTGGGGAATTATCTATTTGGGGCAAGCATAAAAACAGAGGAAGCATTTCCATTTAGAGGATATAGAGATTGTCCAAGTCAGAAATGAGGCTGGTTTGGGCTGAGGTGGTTGGTGCTAAGTATTTAGATTCTGCATATAAATCAAAGATAGAGACAGCTGTAATCAAAGATACATTGGATGGGATGTGTACAAAGAGACCCATAAAGAATGACTTCAAGATCTGGGACTGAGAAACTGGAAGAATTAAATTTAGAGCCAATCCACAAAACCTAGATTAAAAAAAATAATAACCTCAGAACCTTTTTGCTCCCTTAGAAGGATTATCTCTGATTACTTTCATTCAGATTTCCAATTTCTCTGGAGTAAAACTAACTGATTAAGTAAACTTAGAGCTCTGTAAGTTGAAATTCTACTTAGCTACTAGATGCATGAATTTTAGTCCTCCTTCATTAATGGACAAGCAGTTATGTAAAATCCGTTTTATCCTGTGAAATTTTCTTTTGGGTTAAATATTTAAAACCTCAAAGAAGTTTTTGTAAGTTTGGTTAGTCAGAGGAATAAGTGAAGTGCATTTTAAAAGTGATCATCATGGCCAAAGGAGATAGCTGAAAAAAAGCTTGTGCAAGCTAAAATCCTGTCCTTGGACCGGGTTTGAAATATACTTCTTCCCTGTAGTAAGAATTCTAAAGAGTTTTGCATTTGGTTAAACTTGCTGTGACGTTTGCAATTTTAGAATTGCCAGTTATGATACAATTAAACGCTTTCATTTTCAAGTACATTTATGAGTACTTGAGAGACATTTCTGACCTAAGAATACAACTGCTTTGGTCTGTTTCTTTTCATCGGCTTATATATGGTTGATATCCTAGCAGTGACAACATAGTAGCAATTACTACAAATATTTTCCTAAACATCTGTTAACAGCTATCTTGTTTCAATTTAATATAAGTGAAACAAAAATTGTATGGTGGTATATCTTCTATTATTGCTAGAATTCAAACACTGAAATGACTGCATATTTTGAAAATGTGCAGTTCAAATAAAAAAATAACTTGGAACCCAAATTCAAAACATAACTATGAAATTGCAGCCCAGGGAAGGCAAAATAAAGGAATTTTATATGTTGATTATCCTAAATCAATGAAAGATTGTACCTGCACATGAAAGCATAGCAAGGAAGAGGAATAATTGCTCATTTCATGTGTCTTTTAGCTTAATTTATGTTTTGTTACATCTAACACTTTTGTGTCTAGTATATTGTATAAATTCTTCCTTTAATTTAGCTTAATCTTTTATCATGTTTTCTTAATTTTAATATGTTCTCTGTTTTTTGTTTACTCTTAGTATATATTAAATTTTCGTTTCCTTCTGTTTTGTCAGCTGATTTTGTATACTTACTTCTATTATTTAAGTTTATTTCTCTCATTTTGTATAAGCTAAGAGGACACAAACCCATTAAGAGAATATTTTTTGTCTTTCATGATTTCCATGAAATTGTTAGCTTCCCAACAATTCTCATATTCTATAAAGTAAAACTTCAATTCCCTGTGTCTTGAGTCTAAATCTACTAGAAAAAAAAATCTAATACACTTAAACACTAATATAATCTTCTCCCAAGATAGTGGTAATTCTGCTGGGTACTCGAATAGTACATCTAGAAGTTAGAATCTGGCTTCATTGTGGTCTATCTCTTAATCAAATATACCTGCAGATTAACTGTAAAGAGAAATAGAAGTTTGTTGGGAGGAAAATACTCCTGAAACTTTTACTAGGATTCTAACATTTTAACTGAATGAAAAAGCCTATGGTTAAGCCTCCCAAAAAGAATCGCTGAAATGGGGAATTATGAAATAATTACAAGAATAAAAAATAATAAAATAAAATAAAATAAAGTAAAATATATCAATTAATTATAAAGATAATTCAGAACCAGGGTATGAGAATTCTTTCCCTGTTACTTTCTGATAACCATATTGTGCAATATATTCCCTTTCCATCAAAAGAGAGTTTTGAAATATTCTCTTTGTTTCTTCAATAGGGTTCTTTTTGAAAGTAAAGTTAAGGCAGAAAGTAATGACTCTGAACATGATGCATCTCATTTTATTCTATGAGATCAATTGATTTCACATGACTTAATGATGGCAGTTTCTCTCTAGATCAAGTCTAGTCAAGTAAATACCTCATTTTTATATAAAAGAATAACAGAAAATATGTATTGAAATGTGGGTGCAAAAGTTAAACATGAAATTTATATTCATAGGTAAGAGGAAGCTCTTTTCTCAGAGAATTTGAAACATAAAATGTCTAAAATTCTCCATCAACTTTAGGCACCATCATTAAAATACACTGTCAGACTTTTGTACAAGTTCATAAATGGTACTATTTTCATTCATTTAAATCCAGTATCATTTGATAAAAGATGAAGGTTTGTTATGGCTTCTGCCATGCCTAGGGATTTCCACGTTTGTCTAAATGGTATGGAGTTTATGAAGTTTCCATTGTCATCATAGGTACCATTCTGACTCTGCTAGTTTTCTTTCATTTTTTAAAAATTAAAATTGAATATAATTACATTTATTTAAATTCTTATACAAGCATTGCCCTATTGGCACAGATTACAAATGATACTGAAGTTGAGCTATTGGCTTGCTATTGTACCACATGCCTAATTTCAATGTTATTCAGTAGTATCAACTAGAACTTGGTGTCAAAGGACCACTTTGACAATGTATAATGTGCATAATTAAAAGTTGCCCAACTGAGTGTACAAAACAGAGTTCCTGACCCTCACTCATCACAAACCTGGTCTTTGTGCAGTTTATGATACAATTATCTAGCTGCTAATTCCAGAAATGTTAGAGTCAACCACATTCTCCTACACCCCCTATCCAATCCATCAGGAAATCCAAATTTTGACTATCTTTGACCATCTCATAGCTGAGGATCGAATTACCACTGGGTCACTTAAATTTTCAAGGCCTTCTAACAAATTTGAGTAGTTTATTTTTCTTAGCCTAATTGATTATTACAACAATAGAATAGTAACAGTGTTGTTTTACACTCAGCATTCCGATCATGTCACTCCTCTGCTCCAAGACTCTCAATAGCTCTCCATCTTCACACAGAAAAAACATACAAAGCCCTATGTGACCTGCTACCCCTTCTTTGACTGCATATGGTACCATTACTCCCTTGCCCTCTTTGTTACAATCATGCTGGCTTCCATGCTGTTTTTACAGCATGCTTGGGACAATTCTGCCTCTGGGCACTTATACCTGGTCTTCTCTTCTCTTGAAATGCCCTTTCCCCAGATATCCACAAGCTTGCTTACTGCACTTCTCAGAACTCAGATCAGAAGTCAGATCTCAATGACATTTTTCATGTTTAACTTTTGGAAATGTCTCAACATGTCTTATCTTCATCTTTGATTTAATTTCTTCTTCTGCACATAAGAATTCTGTTGGTTTTATTCATTGCTATAACCCTGGTTCCTAGATCATTACCTGACACATAGTAATAAGCACTCAATATAACTTCACTAAAATACTCAATAAATGAATAAAGCTGTGTCTATGCAAGTAACAAGATCTAGACATTCTCAATAAAATCAGTACTTCTACATCTCAGCTCCAGAAAAAAAAAAAAAAAAAAAAGGCGGAGTTTGGTGGGGTTTTCAAACCACAGTTACTGCTCACACAGTGACTTCATATCTATGAATTCCTAAACTGAAAAGGTAATGGTTTCATTTACCATATGTAGTTGAATCTGGGAAGGACTTCTCAAATCTTATAATACTTTCCTGGAATACTGCAGATTAAGATTACAAAATAAATGAACTTGATTTGTTACAGATCTTTAAAGTATAATATTTTCTTTTCTTACAAACCTGAATTTAAAAAATAATTTTATTTTTAAAAGAGTTTCCTATGAGTTAATAGCTTATAACAAATTGAGCCTGATCATTTAAGTGGTTCAAATGATTTGGTCATACATATATGTCTGTATATATTAGATTGATAGATAGATAGACAGATAGATGGAAACAGATAGATAAATCTATGGAAATGGATTTTTCTCCTAATTGTAGAATTACTAGTTTGCTTTTACTACACAACATTATTTTATCTTAATTATGACCATATAAAGGATTATAACATACTATAAGTTTTATTTCCAATGTGAGTGAAAGTTCTCAATAATTCAAAATCAACAGACCAATATTTTCTCTTGGTTGTTCTGGGCGGAGATCAGCCTTCCCTTCATCATTGCAGCTTGTTTGATAGCTTGTTACCTGCAAGCAGCATGGTATGTTTATTTCAGCTTGAACATAGTCAACTTCTGTCAGGCTGAGCCACACTGCTGGGTTAATTTCTTTGGTACTAAGTTCTGCTACGTTATGTCGGTTATGATTTTATATTATATCATATATATAATTTTTTTTTGCTAGAAACCTTGAGGCTGCCCCTCAGTATCTGTACTGTAGAGAGTGTATGTGGATGAAGTTGTCAACTGGAATCGGAATCTAATTTCTTCACCCGGTCCACCATGGTTGGAAGTGCCGGTTACGTTCATCTTGATTTTTTGATTATTTTACTTTCCCCAAAGCAATGCAGACTGATAACTTTCTAAACCATAATAAATGATTTAAAAATAGAATAAAAATACATACAAAATAGAAGCCTTTAAAGATACCTGATTCAAGAGACATGAATGTAGTTATCAAGTTATTACAATTTTCCAAATGTTTTTTCAAGTTTTGTATTTATTGCATTACAGACATATAATAACAATTTATGGGCTGGCACTTGTCCATGGAAACTACTTGTCTATGGACCTCACTGCTCTGGTGAAAACTGAACTGAGAATTGTGTTTTCCACCAGAGGAAGAAAATGCCACTTAAAAGAATGAAGTTATGGGGCGCCTGGGTGGCGCAGTCGGTTAAGCGTCCGACTTCAGCCAGGTCACGATCTCGCGGTCCGTGAGTTCGAGCCCCGCGTCAGGCTCTGGGCTGATGGCTCGGAGCCTGGAGCCTGTTTCCGATTCTGTGTCTCCCTCTCTCTCTGCCCCTCCCCCGTTCATGCTCTGTCTCTCTCTGTCCCAAAAATAAAAATAAAAAAAAAACGTTGAAAAAGAAAAAAATAAAAAAATAAAAAAAAATAAATAAAAGAATGAAGTTAGACAGTTTGCCATATTTACATGCCAAAGATATCACAGCCTTTGAAATAATCATACTTATTGAAGATACCTGTTATAGTCTAATGATACGTATTTCTGTGCTTAATGTTTTCAGGGGTCAATGTGGCTAAGACTAATACAATGATCAGGAATCAGCAAGGAGGAGTTAGGAATGTAGCTATCTCATAAATTCAATTTAAGAGTGGTATGAAAGAAAAGAAAAAAACAAAACAAAATAAAACAAAACAGCCACTAGCAATGTTCTCAAGGGAGATGCATAGTTCAGTTAAGAGACGGAAGTTGAAGGAAGTAGAGAGAGGTAGTAGTGGTAAAGATTAAAGATAGAGTGTATTTTAATTATATTGGCAATAAATATTTTGCAGTTGGGACAGGGTGCATGTGGGGGATGGATAAGGGAATGTACAGAACTATGCAGCTATGGAAGGGATAGGTGATAAGTGACATCCCAGGACTTGTGGGTTTCTTGAGTGAGTGATGGAACAGACATGACTGTGATGAGGGGTCGTGTCCTGATTGTTTCTTAGGCAGATTGGTGTGGTTGCGGTTGAGAGTGTTTTTCTGTTTGTCATTAGAAACACGCACATCATACTCTGTGTTCTCCATTTCATTCTTGCCTCAGGAAGAGCAATGTAGTAAGGGACACACAGAGTTTGGGAGTCTGGTACTCACTCTTGCTAAGGGTGTTTTCCAGACAGAAAAATGTTTCCAGGATCAGAATGAGCTCTGCATTTCCCTCACTCTCACCTTTCAAAGAATCTCTCAAAAAATTAATGCTAATGGAAGGACTAGATTTATGGTTTACTGCATTTCAGTTTCATTCCCTTTGTCTTCCCCTTAGACAACATTGTCTATAGCTGGTGGAGGGTTATAATATTAATTATCTTAACATTATATGTTATATTATAATATACATATTATAACATATAATATTAATATAACTAATAACCATTAAGTGTTTGTTATGTGCAGGCACCTTATATGGATAATCCAATTTAATTTAATCACTACATCAACCCAATTTGATTACAAATGCACAGTCAGTAAGTTGATGAGTTGCTACACCCCCTCCCCCCATGTACTCTTACTCCACAAACTGCTTTGCATGTTTCTCCCATTTTTAGATCATCCGGGTCAGAACAAGGACAGTGAGTGTAGCAGACTAGACAGCGTGGGTCCTGATTCAAATTGTGCTTGCTTCTCATTTTACAAGGCTGCCCTACTTTATAAACTTCATATGTTTCAAAATAGGTTAAATGATCTGACCATGGCTTTTTATTAAATATTTCAGCTACATAAACATGCTATAATGCATAAAATGAAAGCTATTCAATGTGAGTTTGTTCAAGATATGTTCTTGAAAGCATGCTGTGTGGGTTTGAGAACTGAAAATGGTTGAACTTATCTGAAACCTAATAATGGTTGAACCACACATTTCAGAATTTCTATAATTCTGGGGTCAAGCATAATGTTCACAATTATATAAAAATACCCTTCATAATTTAAAAAAATCATTGAAGGACCTATATATACTGTGACAATCTCGATCAAAGTAAGCTCACTGGTGATGTGCTTTTAACAAAACACTGAGAGGCCCCTGGAGACACCAAGGACACCAATCTGAGGAATTCCTAGAACAGACAGACCATCATTAGGTTTGGCCAGGGTGCACAGCATGGCAGTCATTTTCAAACCACAATCAAGTAGAAATAAAGTGAGTAAAGTGGGTTGCATATATTCCATATCAGCTACTACTATTTTAATAGCCTGTGGGAAAAAGGAACTTTTTAAAAGTTAATTCCTTTGGTTAGCTCATTTAAAAAAGCATCTCTCGGGGCGCCTGGGTGGCTTGGTCGGTTAAGCGTCCGACTTCGGCTCAGGTCATGATGTCACGGTCCGTGAGTTCGAGCCCCGCGTCAGGCTCTGTGCTGACAGCTCAGAGCCTGGAGCCTGTTTCGGATTCTGTGTCTCCCTCTCTCTCTGCCCCTCCCCTGTTCATGCTCTGTCTCTCTCTGTCTCAAAAATAAAAATAAAAACGTTAAAAAAAATTTTTTTAAAAAGCATCTCTCATAAATTAACATTGTAAGGGGCAAAAAAACCCGTGTACATTGACTGTGTATGGGAGAGAAATTAATCAAAGTCATCTATTAAATAACTACTTGAAATCTATTTTTAACTGCATTTCAGAGTTTGAATATCAGTGTAGGTTTTTTTTTTTTAAGGGAAAAGAGTCCACAATCACAAGAAACAACAAATCCCAAGAAAATATCTTTCCATAATTCATACAGTTTTCTCTTTTCTTCAATGACTATACCCTGAGTTTTGCTTTGTGTTTTTTGCATAGACATCAATAATGCATTTTAAGCAATAATTTAGCCTGTAGTCCTGTAGTCTGTAAGCCACTTGATTAATATTATTTTACAAAGAAACTCAACCTATATCATTTGTTGCATTTTATTTTCTTCAGTGGCACATAAAATATTTCCCCATCATTGGAGTAATAAATTGTTTCTATTCTCAATCAACTTCTAGTCTAGTTGGTAAATACAGCATGAACATACAATACCTGTAGCATACTATTGTTAATTACATGTTTGTTGAGTTAAAGAAAGAAGGAATAAACTCTACTAGCATCGATTATCTACTTCCTTTTCTACTTTAAAAGGGTTTATTTTTCTCTGACATATAATATTAATTTTTGCCTTTAGTTCTCATGTAAAGTAGCTTTAATTTTTTTAGTAACATTAGTCTTTAAAAGACTATTGTTAATATAGATTAAGCACATAACATGTGCCACACTCTACTCAAGGGAAATATCTAAGGGTCAACAAGACAGAAGAAGTCTGTCTATATCAAACTTGGAAGTTGTTGAAATTTACAGATATAAAAAAATGTATCTAAATTAGAGGAGAGAGAATCAGTAAAAGTAAAGAAATGAGGAGGCAAATATAGTACTTGGAATATAAGAAGAAGAAGCAGAAGCAGAAGCAGAAGAAGAAGAAGAAGAAGAAGAAGAAGAAGAAGTAGTAATAGTAGCAGCAGCAGCAGCAGCTACAGTGTATTTCCTAACCTGGACATAATGTGATTAATCAGAAACAAAATTGGAGATATTCAATCAAGGAAGACTCTAAAGGAAATTAAGAACAAGCTTAAATCATATATTCCCACTGACAACAGGGAACAGAGAATGTGTCCCCACTGAACAGAGAATTGACATATCAAGTAAGTTCTGAGGAAAAATGAACAGCCTATAGAATGAATACAAGGAAAGAAACATAAGAAAGGGCACAGTTAGAACAGTTTGAAGGTACCTGGTAATTAAATCCTACAAATGGTGGTATCTCTGAATACAGAAAGGAAGAATGAAATTTTAAGTCAGAGGGAAGGGGGCACCTGGGTGGCTCAGTTGGTTAAGCACCCGGCTTTTGATCTTGTGGCTCAGGTCACAACCTTGTGGTTTGTGAAATCAAGCCCCATGTCCAGCTCAGGCTGACATTGCACAGAGCCTGCTTGGTGTTTTCTCTGTACCACTCCCTGTGCGCTGTCTCTCTTGCTCTCTCTCAAAATAGATAAATAAATATTTTTAAAAAGATAAACAAGAGGGAGCAAAATAGCATTTATTAATAGCCTAGGATATGTGTGCTTCATGTGCAAATGTATTTAATCCTCACAAAACATTTTATTGCATTTTAAGCATGAATAAACAACCTGAACAAGAAAAACTTTTTTATAAAAATTTTTTTGAATGTTTATTTTTGAGAGAGAGAGAGACAGAGAGAGAGACACAGAGCATGAGCGGCGGAGGGGCAGAGAGAGAGGGAGACACGGAATCTGAAGCAGGCTCCAAGCTGTCAGCACAGAGCCCGAAGTGGGGCTCTAACTCAAGAGCCCAGCGTGAGATCATGACCTGAGCCAAAGTCGGATGCTCAACTGACTGAGCCACCCAAGTGCCCCAAGAAAAACTTTTCTTAAAGAGACAGAGTAGAGGTTCTAATCTAGGCATTTCTGAATAAAACACTCATGAGTAGGAATAGTAAATAAACGTATGAAAATATGATCAATTAGGGCAATAAAACTAAAATCACTATGAAATACCACCCAGGAGAATGGCAGAAAGGAAAGACAAAGAAAGAAAAATACAGTGTATATGCTAATTGCTAGGGACATTTGAAGCATTTGGAACTCTTACACAATATTGTTGTCAATGCAAAATAGAGCATTCTCGTTGGAAGTTGCTTTGCCAGTTTCTTATAAAGTTAAGCATGTATCTATCATATGACCCAGCAAACCAATACTCCTAAGTATTTGTCAAAGCAAAGACACAAGTCCATGCAAAAGCCTAACACCAATGGTAATAGCAGGTTTCTTCATAATTGCCAAAACCTGAAAACTAAATACCCATTAACTTGTGAATGAACCAACTGTAGTGCATTTATATGATACAATACTACTCAGCAATAAGAAGGAAAGAACTAGTGACACATTAAAAATTAAAAATCTATATGGGGAGAGATCTCAAAAGCACTATGCTAAATTAAAGAAGTCAGATATACAATCATATTCTATGATTACATTTGTATGACATTCTGCAAAAAACACGGAAGTATAGGGACAGAAAACAGATCAGTGGTTGCTAAGGGCTTGGAAAGGGGAAACGGGGTTGGTTATACAGACATGAAGCTATTTTGGGGGATGATGAGAATATTCTCTCCCTTGAATCCGGAGGATGTTTACATGACTCTATACATTTGTCAACATCTTAGATTTGTAAACATAAAAGGAACAAAATTTGCTGTACCTAAATTATAACTCAGTTAAAAAAAAAATCATGTGTATGCCATGCAGTGTGGTAGATGACAAATACGGGCTCCTTGGGAAAAGACCTCCAGCTATTAATATCTACAAGTCTTTGAGAGTGAAAAGGATTAGGTGTGCTGTTTCGTTGTTTTGCAGGTTAAAAAATTACTTAATTCCTATGTGCTTTAGTTTCTTCATCCATGAAATGGTAATTCAAGCATCCCTTCATTCATCTAATATTTACTGAGCACTTACTATTGTGACACATATATTTTTCTACTGGAAACACATTAGTGAGAAGGTGACTAAATCCCCAGCTTTGGCCCTCTTGGAACTTTCACTGTATTGCACGGTAAACGGAAAATAAAATATTAGTAATTCTTCTAATTCACAGAATTGTTAAGATTATCAGTTACTATATATTTAACTTAAAGAAGATATATATGCATGGCACATATTAAAGCAGGTATATATTGCTATTTTTTAAGTAGCTTTATCATTTGCTCAATAACAAATCTCCCAATAATGTGCCAAAGTTGAATGCCGGGCTGTCATCATTTTGTAAGACAAGTGATTTAGAAAGGGCTAGGTAGGGAGAGGAGTGGAGGTGGAGTGGAGGTGGTCTCGCTAAACAGAAGGTGAATTTCTTACTTCTCATGGCTTCAGCTTCCTTTTAATGCCTTTGTTTCTCCATACAAAGTGCTGGACTTGTGTACAAGACTCCCCACAAGTCTTCTTGTAAGCTGAAATGAGATCCTGGTGTGGAAATGGAGGTGAGGGTAGAGTCTAAGGTACTACCGCTTCGTACATAGGCTTTATAATCTGTCCTCCTATTTTCAGTCATACCCACGTAGCCACTTTCACACCAGTTTTTCAAACCTTTAGAAGTTCTGTTATGTGAACTGATATTTTCAGGGATACCCCTTGGCCATCTTGGGTTGTGTTGTGAAATCAGTGGTCGTTTTGCTGGCTTTGTTCCTTTGCTTTCTTTATGGCTTATTTCTTCTCTTTACTGGCACTTACGTGAGAATTTGGGAGGTATACGTTAGTTAGCTAGGGCTGCCCTAGCAGAGAACTACAGGTGAGGTGGCTTACGTGACATAACTACATTTTCTCATGATTCTGGAGGCTAGAAGTCTGAGATGAAGGGCTGGTTTCCTCCGAGACTCTCTCTTGGGCTTGTGGATGCCTGTCTTCTCCCTGCATCTTCATGTGCTCTTTCCTCTGTGTGCCTATCCTAATCTGTTGTTACAAGGACACGGGTCATGTTAGATTAGGACACACCAGTGTGACCTCATTTCCACATGCTTACCTTGTGGAAGGCCCTATCAACACATACAGTCACATTTTGAGGGACTAGGTGTCAAGACTTCTACATACGACTTTTGAGTGGATACAGTTAAGCCTGAAACAGGAAGTATTCAAAATCAGTTATTTCTATCCGGAAACTGTACTAGGAATTTTACTCGTTTTATGCTATCAAGTGTATGTAAATAAGAAAATAAACACAGGCTATTTCAGCCTGATTGAATCGAGTAATCCAGAGTTGTTTTTTAATTAAGTTGGATTTTCCATCTAGTCTAAAAATAGCTATGTTCCTTATAAGAGATATTTGTAGCAACTTTTAATCCTAATATCTAAATGTGAATGATCTATACCCAAATTAATGTCATTACTTCTATAGATTACACTGAATTATGGAAACTATAAACCTTAAATAAGTATTTTGTAAGTGAATAAATGAATAACCGACCTCGAAAATCTATGCCATTTAGGGCTACAAATTCTGCCTGAATTCTATTCAAACATGCAAATTAACCCTCACATAATTACCTACTTGCCTCCTTTTTGAGTCAGAATCCCTTTAAAACAACAGTAAGGTAATTTTTAAAGAGACAAAGATTTTAGGATAACACAAATCAACAGAAATTATATCAACCAAGTATCTAGACATCAAACAGAGGATGGATTGTGCCAGGGCAGATTCTTCTTTCTAGAGAAATTAATGTAAGTGAAAACCCTACTGGAAGTGCTACTTGTAAATCTTACAAAAATGTTGCCATCTTTTCTCCATGCCACCCTTAATAAGTGGTTCTCAACTAGAGGTAAGGTTACCCGCAGGTGATATGTAGCTGAATATAAACACACTTTGACTGACACACTGAGGGGGTGCTACTGGCATCCAATGGATACACATCTTACAATGTACAGGACAGCCAGCACAACAAAGAATATCCAGTCCTAAATGTCCACGATATTACTCTTGATAAATCCTGTGCATGATAAATCCCACCACTTCATATGAACTTTTAATTAGCTTTCAGTGCTTCATTCTTAATAACCTGTGGTGCTTGAGGGAAACTATATGAAAGAGATTAAAAAAAAAAGTGAATTAAAAATAAAATAGTAATCTGGAGAGAAAATAATAACTCTGGATGTTATTGTCTTAATGTGGGTGGGTAGGATTATCAATATATTCCTACAATATTCCCCTATCAATATCAAACTAATTGAGAAAAAACTCTGAGGGTTGGCAAATAACAGACTAAATGTCATATTTATTACTAACATATAAAGCTATTCCTAAATCTTAGATCAATAAGATCTATAAGTAAACGTGCTTAATATAAGATCCCAAAATTATCCAGACATGGCAGAAACAACTTGTGCCACATCCAGTCCTCTGCACCTCTGCCTCGAAGGGACAAAGCTTGCATGTGGCACACAGCACTGTGTAGCCTAGACAAGCAACTTGATTCCAAGAAACAAAAAAAGGAGAGCACAGAGTTATACATACTTATTTTCTCCTTCATAACTCACCACTGGGGTTTTCAAAATTCACCTCCTCTGGGTTACGTTGTTGTAAGGGGATTGAGAAAGATAGGTATGTTATGTTAAAGATTTCCGTCCATACAGAAGTAATCATCAAAGGTGGGAGATCAACACTCTCTCAAACAAAGAAACAAAATTAATAATAATAAGAGAGAAAATATAATAAAGAATCTAGAAGATTTGGGTATTTATAAACAAAATAGCATAACATTAAAAGAAACAACTCTCAGAAAACGTATTACACATTACAAATACAATTCATGAAATAAAAAAAAAATCTTGGAAGAATTAAAACATAGAGTTAAGGAAATTCCACTTGATAAAAACAGAATTACCATATGATCCAGAATTTCACTACTCAGTATTTACCTAAAGAAAATAAAAACATTAACTCAAAAAGATATACACATCCCTATAGGTGTTGCAAAATTACTGAAAATAGCCAAGATATGGAAGCGACTCAGGTGTCTATCCATATATGAATGGATAAAGAAGATGTGGTGTATATATAAAGGAATACTCCTCAGCCATAAAAAGAAATGAAATCTTGCTATTTTCAACAACATGAATGGATCTAGAGAGTAAAATGCTAGGTGAAATAAGTCAGAGAAAAATAAATACCATTCATTTCACTCTTATATGGAATTTAAGAAACAAAAAAATACAGAAAGATGAAAATCCCTCTTAAATATAGAAAACACACAGCTGGGAAGATGGATGAAATAGGTGATGGAGATGAAGAGTACACTTATCACGATGAGTGCCGAGTAATGTGTAGGACTGCTGAACACTATGTTGCACAGCTGAAGCCAATATGATGCTGTATGTTAATTATATTTAACTATTTTTTTTTAGTTGAGAAAAGAAATGTCACATGAAGAATAAAACCCAAAGTATGGAAAATAAGAGACTTGAGAAAATTGGGAGATAAATTCAGGGAAGTTAGCAATCATTCTCTGCACCAGAAAGAGAATGGAGGAAACTGAAGCATGAAAATAATAAAAGAAATAAGAACTCTATGAATCACATGTATCCAATTAAAAGGTTGTGATCAAGTGAACCCAAAAAATGAATATCAACCCATTCTGAAATTTCAGATTCTTATGAAAAAAAAGGACACGTTAGTGCGTATCAAAATTGAACAATGTTATTACATATTATTGCGTGTGTGTGTGTGTGTGTGTGTGTGCGCGCGCACGCGTGTGCAAGGGCCATGGAGAAGAGCCTAATACTCACCTATCATAATAGTAAGTCAACACACTACATCTAAAATTGAAAATACATAATGGATGCAAAAACCTAAAGAGCTCAAAGAGCTAAAACAGATTCTAAGAATCCAGATTATAGGCTGCAGAAAGTTGAAGAAGACTGCTTGTAAGCCTTCATGCATACACTATCAGAAAAAAACAGCACACATGCGTCATTTCTGGAAATCACAAAATTTACATCTTTGCTTTGTTAATTATATACAGGTTATATAAATTGTTTTGACTCATGAGATGGGAACATCTTGTAAGAGTTGTCTGTAGTGACCGAAACCCCAAACAGTGACCGAAACCCTAAATATAGTGTGTATATATGTATACTAATATATACTAAAATTTCTTATATACTAAAAACATTTATATGCTATTCTTTATTCAAAATTGGGATCATATACCTCAAATGGCGCATAGCCTTTTTTTCACAACTATAAACTAAAAATTTTCTGTTCCACAAATTATTATTCCACAGTATACATTTTTAAAAATGAACAGTTGTCCAGGTTTTGGATACGCCAGCCCGTCCTTCTATCATTTACTCCTTTGGAAAATGTCTGAGAAATAGCATTATAACTATTCGTCATATAATTAATGTATATTTGACCTTTTAATAGCATATTAAAAGATGTTCAGCGTCATACGTCATCAGAAAAATGTAAATTAAAACTACAATGACAAGTCACTACACACCTAATCACAGTGCTTAAAATCCAAAACACTGACAACCCTCAATGCTGAGGAAAACGTGAAGTAACAGGAAGTCTCATTCATTGCTGGTGGGAATGCAAAATGGTACAGCCACTTTGAAAGATGCTCTGGCAGTTTCTTAAAAGGTGGAACATAATCGTAGCATAAAAATTTAAGACTCATCCTCCTAGATATTTATACAAATGAGTTGGAAACAAGAACATACAAAAACCTGCAGCTATGGTTTGTAGAGGTGTATTAATAATCATCAAAACATGGACACAACCAAGATGTTCTTTAACAGATAGATGGATAAAGAAACTGGGGTAAATCCATATGATTGAATATTATTAAGAGAAATAAGGAAGTGAGCTATAAAACCATGAAAAGCCATGAGGAACCTTAAGTGTATATTGCTAAGCAGCTACATACTATATGATTCCACTTTATGACATTCTGTAAAAGGCAAAACTGTAGAGATGTAAAAGATCAGTGTTTTCTAGGGGTTCAAGATGAGGACAGGAGGGATGAGCATATAGAACAGAGGGGATGTTAGACCAGTGGAACTATTCTAAATGAGACTGCAATGGCGGATACATAACATTACACATTGGTCAAAATCCACAGAACTATAAACACAAAGAGTAAACTCTAATGTAAACCACAGAATTTAGCTAATATTGATGGATCAATATTGGCACATCAGTTGTGCCAAATACATTACAAGAATGCAATATTTTAATAATAGAAGAAATCATGTGTGAGGGAAGTAGAGGTAAATGGGAATTTTCTAGCAAATTTTTCTGTAGACCTAAACCTCTCTAAAAATAAAGTCCATTGTTTAAAATGGATTTTAAAACATTTAAATAAAATAATTGTTTATTGTTTAATTTCTATATATGTATGATTTTTTCTTATAAGTATTATTTCTATGAGAAAATACCTAAGTTGCTTACTGAAAACAAACTATTATAAAATATTGAAGAAAATCATTACAATTGTTTTGTTTTTAAATGTTCTTTATATATATTTTAAGATATTTTTCTTCATGTCTTATGCCATTAAAGCTCTACCAATAGTAAGAAATTTACTCTAATGCCTCCTTGGAACTTTCCTTGTGTGTGTGTGTGTGTGTATGTGTGTGTGTGTGTGTGTGTGTGTACACTTGTATTCTTCTGATTTAAATAAACCTGACACCTATTAAGCATTGCTCATCTCAAGTAGAACTGTATGCTTTTTCAAAGTAGGTAACAATCTTTCATTTAGTCGATGAGTTGGTACAAAATACTGCATACTAATTTAATCATGGTAAGCACTCACAATTTCTATGGTTCTTAAATATATGAAGTGTTAATTACGTAAGAGAAACCATAGTTGATCAAAGGCAGTTCACATGTGAAAACAAAATATGTGGTTACTACCTTTGCCACAGAGATATCTGACATGCAGACTTGCTGTTATCAGATGACACAATGTTAATATATAAGCAACAAATATCCACAGCCTTCAAGTAAACTTTATGATAAAACTATTGTGATGGTTGGTCGGTTGTGTCTGACTTCAGCTCAGGTCATGATCTCATGGTTTGTGAGTTCAAGCCCCATGTCAGGCTCTGCACTGAGCCTGCTTGGGATTCTCTCTCCTCCTCTCTCTCCACCCCTTCCCCACTTGCTCTCTCACTCTCTCAAAATAAATAATAAAATTAAAAAATAAAACCATTGTGATGGTAAAAATCTACTACTACTGCCAAAATTATAAGCCTTTCAAAGAGCAAATAATCATTCTTTTTCTAATGTGAATTTAGTGATTTAAAAAAATCTATACTCACTCCTTCCATTTTGCAATATTGTAGCACATGACATTGTATTTCCTGGATTTTCTCTTTTCCTAAAAATCATGGAGAAAGTTGGCTAAAATATAACCCTCTCCTATAATGACTATAAATACTATAATGCCAATCCTCCATTTAACCATCATCTAAATAGAAGTATCCATGGCAACAACAAAGGTTTTTAATACATTTGCAGCTTAATTTAGTTTTCAAGTCAATTTTCTTTGAACGAACTAGCCTCGAGGGAACATTATATAAACTTCTTGGTGGCTGTGAACTCTATACCATGTCCTCATTATGATACACTAGGTATGCTTGAGAAATGAGTGTGGTTCCACAGAAAAGAGGCAATTTCACAAATTATTCATAAAAATGCTGAGTTTAGGTTTGTATCATTATGGATGGAGCATTTTGAGACATACCTGATAAGTTATCTGCATTGATTTCTGAGATATTTGGTCTTGGTAATTTAGGTTTAACTCAGGTTAGGTACTTCTTCCTCTCACTCATAAACACCTTAAGTACAGTACTGGTGTCACTGACAGAAGGAACCATGTTTTAATGACAAATTCAGCATCTGGATGGGCTCAGATTCTTCAGAGGGAAGCTAAGCTCAATGCCAACTTCTGTTTTTCAATAGCAACATTTTTGATAATATTTGATAGTTCTTGTTTGGTGATTCATTAAATTGAACATTCAGAGAACAGCTGTTCATAAAGTAACTTCCTTTTTGGTAGAGACTACAGGTTCCATTTTTTTTTTTTTTTAGTTTTTTTTTTCTTTTTTCCCTCTTGAGCAAATTGACAGTTTTGAGATTGCTTATTGGATGAGTCAGCAAATCAGGAATAAGGCATCTGGAGCTAGTGGGTAAAAAGTTTATCCGCTATCTCTCAAAAAGTCACTTTAAGACTGAATATAAAAAAAATCTGTCATGGACAAAATTCAAGATGAGAGGAAATTTTAATAAGGCAGATTTGTTTATATTAAAGGCTACTGGACAGTGTGGTCTTCACTATTTTTTTCTCTGAAAGAATTAATTAATTACAGTTGACCCTTGAACAACATAGGTTTAAACTGTGTGGGCCAATTTATACAGTTTTATTTTTTCAAAAGCACAGTACTATACTTTTAGAGTATAGTACTCTTTCTTTAGTATAGTACTATAAACATATTTTCTCCTCCTTATGATTATTTTTAACATTTCCTTTTCTCTAGCATACCTTATTGTAAGAATACAGTACATAATACATATAACAGACAAATAGGTGTTAATCAATTATGTACTGGTCAACAGTAGACTATAGTTAACTTTTGGGAGACTCAGATATTACATGTGAATTTTTGACTTTGTGGGATGTCAGCACCCATGACACCTGCATTGTTCAAGGGTGAACTGTAAAGGTTCTTTTTAAGTTTTTATTTAAATTCCAGTTAGTTAGCATATAACGTAATACTTATTTGCCATAATCAACACTCTGCAAGATGGAACTATGTCCTTTCATGTTAATTCTAGTTAAGATTTTATGATAAATTTCTCTATTGCTTAACTAAAGAAAAATGAATTAACCAGTTCTATTACCCACTTGGACAGATTATCAGCTTATGTCTACTCTTTTTAAAATAAAAACAATCTTATTTTCTCTTGACTAATGTTATTATATGACTAGAGCAACACTGCAAAGATCTTTAATTTCTTCCCATAAATACATAAATATAGATACAGGATGTAGCAAGTTTATTTCATTAAATTTGGCCATCTGTCTTCTTTAGAAAAATGTCTACAATATAATGTGTCAACTAATACTCAATTTAAAAAATATATAAAAAATAAACAATTTTAAACCTGTCATTCGATCTAATTCCTTTCCTTGTGTCTTTCAATATTTACAGAAATATAGCTGTCATAAAGAATATATTAATCATAGCAAAGTAATTTATCACAGGATTTTTGCGATAACAGTATTTACATGAAACTTGTATCTAGAATAACGTATGTAATAAAAAGCAGGAAGACTAACTCAATTGTCTGAACACTAATTTGTGATGAGCACATTTTATATATTATTTATTTCTCAAAATTCCATATTATTTTCCTTATGTTACAGACAAAAAAGAACTTACCCATGGCATTTAAGTAATTGCTCTAAGTTAATAAATTTGCAAAACCAAGATTCAGGTCTGCTGTGCCTTGCCCAAAGGTGTGTCTGTAACTACTACATGCCACTATGTTCCAGAAACTTCATTTGTACAATAAAGCTAAAAAAAAAATTAACAATATCTTTCTAAAGTGTTCTGGATGACGATTAGATATTTGCATTAGTGTTTTGATCATTAATAGCTTTCATTTATAACAAAGTAAATACCTGTTATTTAGTTATTCCGTATCTGTCTGCAATACTGTTTCAGGAATTTGTACTACCCAGTATCAGCCTGTGAAGCAGAATAACTTATGTAAGTTTGATATAACTCTTTGGTAAGTCTTCTGGTCTCAGGAGGATACAGATTGATGATATTCAATGCTAAGTTCTGAGCTCAGCACTTACAAGGTATTTCTTAAATCTTTCTTACACTTTCTGTTCAGTCAATTGCCAAAAAAATTCTGTCCTTAGAGTAACTGAAAACTGCTCCAGATTGTCATTGAATGATATACAGCAATACACTTTGATTATAGTAACAGACATTTTTATTTTTTTACTACCACGCTGAACCATGAAAATAAATGATTTGTCAACTGTCGACAAGCAGATAATTGGTGTCATTTGTTCAACTAAAATTATGTCTAGTTTTTAGATCTTCTGCAAGGTTCAAAATATTAATGCCATAAGTCACGTTTCAGGAAATTTGATAGCCCTACATAGTCTTCTACAGTTTAGTCAAATATTTGTTTTGCTTTACTGCTATATATTGTACCTTAATAGCAAAAATCCAAATCCTAGAAGTATCTCCTGGATAACATATAACTTATTCAATCAATGGTTTATCATTTGATCAAAGCACTGTGTATTTAAATATTCCAGCTTCAAAGATTTAGATGGTAATCTGAAAGTATAATTTAAATAAAACCCACTGCATTACCTAAATGCTCATATCCAAGAAAGCTTTCACTGTTTCAAGCAAACACATTTGGGTTTTTCAAAACATCAGTAGAAAGTATCCTAGTGAAACCAGGCTCCAAAGCTAATATAATACTGTAAAAAATTTTTAGCAATATAAGATTAAGTTTTGAATCCTGAGAGCTATTGCAAATCCCAAAACTTCTACAGGGTACTCCAAAGGACTATCTTGTCCATAGGACAACCTTATATAGCCAGGAGAAATTTAGACATTAGATAATTTTAGTTGTTGCAAAATCTGACAGCCAATTACAAATCAGATTTCAACAAATGTATTTTTTTCTTTGTATTACATGTGATAAAAGCATATAGTGTACATATATAGCACATGTATGTGTATGTATATATATGTGTATAGATATAAAATATCTATTACATACACATAAACACCCATATATACTCATATTTTACATTGGACCAAAATACATGAGAGAATATCTATATGTTTCATTAGTATTTTAAGTCTTTCAAAATCAAAACTTGATCTTTCAAAATGATATGAAGTAGAAAATATCAACTTCCATACATCAAAGGAGTTTAAAGAAAACATACTTTGTACTAATATACTTTTCTTCAGTCACAAGAATTGCAAATCTTATTTTAAAAAACTACTCAAAGCTGAGAAAACTAAAAACAAAAAAGAATATTAAAATATTGAAAAATATGTATATATAGTATACCAAGATTATTGGTAGTCCAGTAGAGATTGCCAGTTTGCATTTACTCCCAATATGGGCATATAAGACATTAGTAGACATAGCTAGCTTCATATGCAGTACTCACATTTATTGGTAACATGTAATTATACTTATACAAAAATAACTTGAATGCATTTAGGAATTACTATATGACTAAACAGGTGAAAATGAGCATAGAAAAATTAAATGATTTACTGAAAATAAGATTGTCAATCTATATTAATAAGTTACTGAATTCAAACAAATAATAAAAAGTTTAGTTAAATCATTGTTTAATTGTAAATTTTTGTTAAACACAAATTATTGCTGTTTACAATAAATGTCCATACATCTGTGTTGTCTGATGTATATTTTGTATTTTTTGAATAAAAGTAGTTCTCTTGTTTGTATTCTGGTTATGTAAATAAAAATTCTAATTGATAAAGTCATTAGAATTCATTTTTGTCTAATTGAAGATTTTTGAGACAGGTTATCTAAAATATAACTAACTGCTAGGGCCAAGGAATTCTTAATTTGTTGCAGGCATTATATTTTTAAAATTCCAGGTTATCATGGGGGCACCAGTCAGTGCTTAGTGGGTTAAGCGTCCAACTCTTGGTTTCCACTCAGGTGATGATCTCTCAGTTCATGAGTTTGAGCCCTGCATTGGACTCTGTGTTGACAGCTCAGAGCCTGGAGCCTGCTTTAGATTCTGTGTCTCCCTTTCTCTCTGCCCTTCCCCCACTCACGCTTCCTCCCTCCCTCCCTCCCCCTTCTCTCAAATAAATATTAAATTTTTTTTTTAAAAATCCAGGTTATCATCAAAAAGTAAATGGCATACTAGAAAAGCATTTATTCATTTATCAGGATTTATCTGGCTAAGATTTAAAAAGATGTAGGTCTAAATGCTGGTATGGACTCACTCTTTATAAGCTGTACTATTTTATAAAATATAGCATTCTCTCACAGGCGCCTGGGTGGCTCAGTTGGTTAAGCGTCCAACTTGGCTCAGGTCATGATCTCATGGTCATGAGTTCAAGCCCCATGTCAGGCTCTATGCAGACAGCTCAGAGCCTGGAATTTCCTTTGGATTCTGTGTGTGTCTCTCTCTGTGCCCTCCCCCACGCATGATCTCTCTCTGTCTCTCTCTCTCTGAAATATAAACATTAAAAATTTTTAAAAATAAAATAAAATACAGCATTTCCTTAACCAAAATTCTAGAATTTGCCGCCTATTTATGTAAATCTGTTTTTATTTTGTTATTAAATTGTATTATCTAAAACTATATTGGGAGTGTTAACTGTGTGTCAGAAATACCAAGCTTTAAAAAAAATTAAATTTATATATGAAAATCTGTGAACAGAAAAATATCTAAACCACAAAAATTACAGTGCAAAGCAATATTAAAAATGGGCACTTGCTGGGATGAGTGGGTGTTATATGGAAACCAATTGGGCAATAAATTATATTTTAAAAAATCAATGTGAAAATGATAATACTTCTGTGACACTTATTTTCTTGTTAAAGCATTAAAAATTCTGTTGGTCAAATATGAATAAAGAAATTTAAAAAACTAGTACAACTAATAATATTTAGGGCACTGTAATGGTAAACATCAGACACACTGAGAATTATAGTGTTACTTTCTTCTGTTTAAAAAACAGCAACAACAAAAAAACAAATTTGAATAATGCTCTCCTTCTTTTCTTACCATATGATTTATGATACACAGTGAACATCTTTCTATGCCTTGATGAATTATAATTACTTTCTCATTTTGGATAAGCTTCCATTTATCCTTCGAAGTTTTAATGTCATAAAATATCTCTCAGGGTCTTTAACGGAAAGTTTTTGTGGATGTTATTTCCTCTGGGACATGTCCATCCTTTTTGTCACAATTACTTCTCTCATTTATGTTGATAAGTTTGTGTAGAGTAAGTTTCTCTGTCTACATATCCAGAATCTCTAGATAGGCAACCATATTAACATGCCTGTGGTCAGCTATGATTTACTATATATTCAATTTAAATTTTCCTTTCAGATTTATCACGTTTATTTGTTTGTTGCAGTTTCATCTTTGTTGGACAATTATAAATACACACTTTGCTGTTTGTGCAAGAGCTAAGTAGCATAGTGACCAAATACTGACCAACTTTGATAGAACGGATGTGACTGGTCACTGACCATAACGTGTGTCTGTTATTTACGTAGTATTTATGGACTGAAGAGGTAGCAGCCAAGTTTACAACATGAAATTACACATGGCTGATCTATTATGGTAACTAAAACCTGTGTCATGTTAGAGGGGGAATAAGACATTTAACTAAGCTATGGTAAAAATTTGTGCGTAGAGGAACTGGGTATAGTGAAAACCGCCTTTATTTGTATGGCAACGTATAACTTGAAATGGATTTGCCATATGATGGAAGTAATAAAAAATAAACTAATTATTTCATTCAAAACGTCAGAAATAGTTCAACAATGCAGTCAGGGAAAAAAATCACAAATACAAGGATTTGTATGCAATGATATGTATCAGCTTGCTTCATAACAGAAAAAAGAAAAAAAACAAACAAGCAAAACTTATCCGTCCATAATGTCTACTGATAGCAAAACCACTGTATTTATTGGGCATACTACTATGTCAATGCTTTGAAGCCATTTACAAAAGTAAAAATTTATTTTGTATGATGATGGTAAAGCAATACATATTAAACAAAAACAAATAGTAAATTGTTAATAAAACAAGATTGAGAATAATGTCTATACTATAAGCTTGTTTTTGTGAAAAGTGAAATAGGGATTTCTATCTAACATCCTCTATCTCTTTTTCTTTCCTGCTAGTCTAATTTTTCCATAACCCATTAGGAAGATAATTCACATTGGTTAACTCACATTGATTATTAACATCGGTTTACTTGGTGGTTGGAAATAAGGGAGAGTGTGAGGTACAGTGTGTGTACTCAGAAAATATGTATGACTGTTTTATATGTCTAGTAAAATAGTGTAGAAACTGGGAAGTAATCATAAGGCATAACTAACTGATAATGATCTTATTTAATACAACTGTCAAATTTTTATGGAAAGTGTCTTTGTCTGCCTCAGATGTTATGGCAAAACACCACAGACCAGGCACCTTCAACAGACATGTATTTCTCACTGTTCTAGAGGCTAGGAAAACCAAGATCAAAGTGTCAGAAGATTCAGTTCTTGGTGAGGCCCTCTTTCTATCTTGTAGACAACACCTTCTCACCATGTGCTCACCTGCCCTTTCTTCAGTAATTACTCCTGGAGAAAGAGATTTCTCTCTCTCTTCCTCCTGCTATAAGGGCATTAATCCCATTATGAAGTTTCCACTCTCATGGCCTAACCTTTACCTAATTATCTCCCAAAGGCTCCTCCTCCAAATATCATCACATTAGGGCTTCAGCATATAAATTTTGCTAGCAAAAAAGTTTAGTTCATAACAAAAAGGAATTTAATTTTCAACAAATTGTTTGGAAAAATGAAATATGCCTATATCAATTAGGCCATTGGTTTGCACCACGCACCAAAATAAAATCAGGCTGAAAAGGCAGTGTGCAACTTGTCTTGATATATGTGAATAGTGTATTCAGACTGACGGAAAGATGGCATGCCAACATTGTGAGGGGTGCCCTGCACACTCTTGGATAAATCAAACAAGATTTACTTACCTAAAGTATAGAGAGAAGGAAGTTAGTCAATCCAAGATAAATAGCGGAATGATCAACAGGATTTGCTAGGAAAGATGACACCACACGCTATCAGGTTTCAAAAATCCTCACCTGGAGAGATGAGCTGCAGATAATAACATGTGAGTGAACCAGAGGCACATCAGGTCTTCAATCCTCTGGATTCTGCAGCCTCATGGAACCAAGGCTAGAATTGTTCTGTGATAAGGCTATCTTACATGTTTAGTTTAGATAATGTTCAATGTGAATACAGGATTTGGTGGGAAGAAGTTATTAATATCCATGATCTATAAACACTTTCAAAAGAGTAAAACTGCTATTAACCTCCTTTTATGTGACAACACTCTCATAAAACCATGCATGTGGTATCTAATTTAATGAAGTACATATTACAGTTGCATAAATCTCAGTCCTCACTTTTCAATCTTTAGCCTTCCCAGACCAAGGCAGCCTAATTCAAGTGCTCTCTTGAACTCAGAGCAGTGGAACTAGAACAGGAGTATTTATTAGTCTACACAAGCTAACTACTCTAACAACCCCCTCAGTGGCTCAGCGGAAAAAGAGCTGGTTTTCATTTGTGTTTATTTCCCTTCTCTCTCACTAACATCACTGTACGTTAGTGGCCAGGGCTTGCGTTCACGCATTTACTCAGGAACTCAGATTGTTTCTGTCTAGAGGCTCTTCCATTCCCCAGGGCCTTATGATCTGGCCAACAGACAAGGACCTGGTGGGGAAGGGCACAGAGGACTATGGAGAGAGTTTTATTAGACACATTATGAAAGTGGCATTCATCACTCCCTCACTTCATGTCTCGACTTGAACTCAGTTATACAGTGGCATCTGACTTTAAGGGCTAGACAGTGAAGTCTAAATTTCCACAAAGAAAGGAAAGTGACTTGGTGGTTGTATAGCCCTGCCAATTCCTCAGAAATCTCTGTGAGTCCTGCTAAGAGAACTTTAGAACAGGCATGGAGCCTATGCTTCAAAGGTAATATATAAAAATGAAAACATACAAAGAAAACATAGGTAGATATTTTGTGGATTTTAAGAGAAGGAATAATGTTTCAATTCTTAATAAAGTACACAAAAATCACCAATATATATTTTGTACTAAATGAAAGTTTAAAATATATAGAAAAACATGATCTAGAAAATATTTATACAAAAAACATTACTTGGGAAGATACCCCCACTAAATGTGGCAAAAACATTAACAATTATTATCAAAGTATTAAGATTAAAAGATTTCAAAATATTAAGATTAATATTAGCTATTTTTAACATGCCAGGTATCATGTTTTCAAAAAAGTTATTCATGTATTTTCTTATTTATTTTAAAATAAGTCTCAGTGACTGTTAGTATCATTTTATTGATGAGGATACTCAGGTTTAGAAAAAGGAAAGTAATTTGCCTAAGACCACAAAGTTCATAAAAATTTTAAGGAAAGAAAAGAAATTCAACAATAGCAATCAGAAAGTTTAGGAGAAGCCAAAGAACCAAAAGACATTGCCAAGATTGAATTTAGATTGTGACAGCAGGTTAGGAACCAAGAAATTGGAGAAAAGGAAATGATATGATTGCCTATTTATGCAGTAACCTTTTGGTCTAACTAGGCATTGCACAAGGAGTTGTGGGCAAAAGAAGAGATCAAAAAAAAATGTGGCCAAGGGACAGATATGAATAAACACACACACACACACACACACACACACACACACACACACACACTGTGTATGCAGAACAGGGACTCCCCAAGTGATGTCAACATCCTAGACCTCTGAAACCTGCAGGTAAATTAAATTATATGGCAAAGGGGAGTTAAAATTACAGATGGAACCGAGGCTACCACTTTGTGTGTCAACTTGGCTAGGCCACAGTACCCAAATGTTTGGTCAAACACCAGTCTAGATGTGCTATGAAGGTATTTTTTAGATGAGATTAACATTTAATTCAGTAGATTTTACATGAAGATTACCCTCCAAAACGTAGGTGGGCCTCATCCAATCTGTTTAAGGGTTTAAGAGGAAAAGACCTAAGTGCCCTGAAAAAGAGGGGATTCTGCCCTACACTGCCTTCAGACTTGAACTGCAACATAGACTCTCCCCTGGGGCACTATCCTTCCAGTCTTCACCACAGATGTTGGACTTGCCTACCTTTACTATCACATCACCCAATTCTCTCTTTTCTTTTTTTCTCCTTCCTTCCTTCCTTCCTTCCTACCTCCCTCCTTCCTTCCCCTTTGAGGCCACCTTCTTTCTTTCTTTTCCTTTTTAAGTTTTTATTGAAATTCTAGTCAGTTAACATATAAGTGTAATATATGGTTTCCAGAGAATTTAGTGATTCATCATTTACATTCAACACCCAGTGCTCATCACAAGTGCCGTCCTTAAAAAAACCCATCATCCATTTAACCCCTAGCCAATTCTTTAAAATAAATCTTTCTCTACAAATATGTGCACACATCCTATTTATTATGTTTCTCTGGTGAACTCTAATACATTGATCATATGATGTTAAAATAAGAAAACTATCCTGAATTGTATTGGTGTGCTCAATGCAATCACAAGGACCCTTAAAAGTGAAAAAGGAAGTGAGAGTCCGAGTGATGGAGGTATAGAAGACACAATAGTGATGCAATGTGAGAAGGACTCGGCCCACCTTTGATGGCTTTGGAGATGGGGGAAGAAGCCCAAAAGTCAACAGAAACTGGAAAAGACAAGGAAACATTTCCCCATAGTGCCTCTAGAATAAAAGAACAAAACTCTGCTGACACCTTGCTGTTAGCCCAGTGAGAACTGTGTTGGGCTTCAAACATATACAGAATTGCAAGATAATAAATGTTTGTTGTTTTAAGCTACTAAGTTTGTGGTAATTTGTTACAACAGCAAAAGAAAACAAATGTACTCTTTTACCATACAAAAACAAGAGATGCATAACCACATCAGAAATATGCTTACTGATAAAGAAACCTTTAATAAATTCTGAAACTACCTGCTGTATGTCTTGAAGCATTTGAATAGCATCATTTATTTTACTAGAAATAAGATAACCCTCTGTACATTATAATCACCTCAAGGATGAGGGATCTTGTGGGATAAACTGTGCAGAACATTCTGGTACTGAAATCAAATAAATGAGCCAGATAATCATGAATTAATAATAGATAGAATTTACATGTGAAATATTTATATTTAATTTCACTTGAGGGGCGCCTGGGTGGCGCAGTCGGTTAAGCGTCCGACTTCAGCCAGGTCACGATCTCGCGGTCTGTGAGTTCGAGCCCCGCGTCAGGCTCTGGGCTGATGGCTCGGAGCCTGGAGCCTGTTTCCGATTCTGTGTCTCCCTCTGTCTCTGCCCCTCCCCCGTTCATGCTCTGTCTCTCTCTGTCCCAAAAATAAATAAAAAACGTTGGAAAAAAAAAAAAAATTAAAAAAAAAAAAAAAAAAGATACGTAATTTCACTTGATGTATCAGATCATAGTTTCTATCCTGTATGCAGCAGCTATATGTATAGCTATTAAATGCACTGCCAACTGGAAATGCTGCTAAATGTAAAATTTCTGCAAGATAATATTTGCATTAAACGTGTTACATATTTTTTATTGTTATGGAGAAATTAGAATGATATGTGTATTGTTTTCCATTATTTTGTCCCTATCTCTGTACTGCCCACTATCTGACTATGCAATGGAAGAGAATATAATTCAGAGTTACATCCTCTCAAGGAGCATCATCATCTTATGTTTTGTATGATAATAAGGTGCCAGTAATTATATTAATGACTATTTACCCCTTTACATGACTGCTATCAAACTGCTGATCTGATCTATTTATATTGTGGTCAGTCACTGACAAAACTCTTTAGACAGTGACAATGGACAGAACTAAAGGACGTAAAGAAGCCATTATCTATTTTTAAGTATCCATAGAAAACATTCCAGGTATATTAATTTCAAGGACTACTTAATTTTCAGAGGCCTCTTATCCCTCTCAAAGGCACTGTGATCAGGGGAACAGGTTAACTAATTGTCAAAATTTTAAAGGTATTTAGTAATTTCTATACTTTAATAAGACAGACCATGTTGCACAGGAAGATTTTAGACTTTTAAGTAGATTTATTTTTTGTTATTGAAAGTATCTTTAGCCTTTTCTTGTACATGCAAAAATAAAAATAAAAATAAAAGCTAAAAATCCTTGGAATAAAATTGTTATGTGGAATTATTAATATCTATATACTGCTTAAAAAATTAGTAAAATTAAAAACTGTTTACAAAAACATATATATTTAAGTTTATTTATTAAATTTTTCCCAGCAAGCATTTAAGAATTGTGATTAGACATGATTCTTGCCCTGGTAAGCAAGTGTCAGGAAGGAAAAAACTTCTCCTTTTACCATCTTAAATCTCGACACTGGGACCTGCAAATTAAACTAACAAAGGACAGACTAAAGGAAGAAAGAAACATACACTTTATTAATATTTTATGTGCACAGAAGTTCACAGAAAAGAAGTGACACTCAAAAAAGTAGTCTCGGGGACTTATATGCCATTTTAACAAAGCAAAGGGGTTTTGGGGCTTCAAAAGATGATAAATCACGGGATAAATCACTAGGAAAATATGGTACTAATAAACTAATGGAAGACAAATGTTATTTTATCTATACTTTAGTAAGGTCTGTTGATGCAAACCCATTTCCGTGTCGACTCTCAGTCTCTAAAGATGAGTGATCTTCTCTTCCTGATACAAGAGGGACACCTGCACGAAGGGAAATGTATGCCCTGCTTTTTTAAGCAAATAAGGGGATCGCAGAAAACTTCCTGAATCTGCTGATTCTAAACTGGTTTTAGCTCAAAATAATCCTTATGACAAAATCGCATATTTGGGGGTGGCATATTCTGTACCCCTTCAGAAGACACTGTACCTAGACCTTGACATACACTATGACACTTAATTCTTGCAGCAACCTGATCAAGTAAGTACCACAATTACTCTCATTTTAAAGACTTATAGAGTCTTAAATTTTTTTCAACTCATATTTCAATATAAATGACAGAGTTAATATCTGAACTCAGATTTGTCTGATGTGAAATTCTGTGCTCTTTAGCCACATACTTCATTAAGTAGAAATTAGACTTGTGGAAACGGATGGAAAATGCATTCCAAGAAGAGGAAAAAGCTTGCAAAAAGACTGACACGTAATACATAACACGAAGAAATGTACATCGGGACATTAGAGTATAAATCAGAGAAACGACAAGAGATGAAGTTAGAGAAATAATCAGGGGTCAGCTAATGAACTGTTTTAATGAATCTGGACTATATCCAAGGAATTTAAACTGAGAAATGATTAGAGAGAGATTTACATTGAAAGCTCACACTACTGGGAAGCAAAAAAGACTAGAATGGGAAAAGCCTAGAAGCAGAAAGGCTAGTATAAAGAAGCTGTATATCAAAATGATATGATCCAGCTGAGAAATACTGGTGGCTTGAGACAGTTACACAGGAATGGCAGAAAATAAATAGATTACAGAAACACTGAAACAAAATAGAAAAGATAGTGTTCCTTGAGTATCTGAAGGGATGAGATTCAAAAAACGAAGGAGCCTGACTTATGTATGGGGATGACATTGGGAGGAACTGAAAAGAGCTTTTAGAGAAAAGGATGAGATGGTGTTCTGAATATACCAAATTTGAAACGCCTTCATAAAACCCAAACACAGAAGACCAGTTGGTAGTGAATATCAATCTCTGGTCCTCAGGAGAGGGATATAAATGTATAACTCAGGAACATGTGGACCATAAGTGAGGCAAGAGGAGATGAGGTCACTCATGTGATGTGTGTAGAGTGAGAAGAAAAAAGGTTCTGTACATAGAGAAGAGTTCCAAAAGAGCACATGTGACTTGTGGAAAACAGGAGAAGGAATAACTGAGAGAGAGGAGTGAGTAGTTATTTATTTAGAAACAGCAGGGGTAGCTAATGTGAAGAAAAGTAAAAATTTCAAAAGAATTGCTCACAGTTATCATGATACTGAAACAAATATCAACCATTTGGATATTCTTTTAGTAATACAAAAGTGTCCATAACCTACACCAGTGGTGAATTATGGAAGAAAAACAAGAGTGAATAATGCTAAAAATTAAATATGATGGTAGGTACATTTTTTTACGTATTTATTATAGGTGTTTGTCCACCTCTCACAGCTCAGAGGTTAAGTTCTGTGAAGGGAAGGATTTCCCTTTTTATTGCTGTAACACCAGCACACTCAACATACAATTAATTATAGAAGTCTGGTTGAAATAAATTAGTTACCTGATTACTTTTTCCTAAAAAAGTTTCAGAGTGAATATGAATACAAACTCCAAATATTTAATTTAAAAATCATAATGAATTAAAATAATTTTAAGGATTTTAGAACTTTGTGAAAGGCTAAATAATATTCAATCAAAATTCTTTCCCTCACTAGGTACAGTGATTTGAGCATCCCATAAGATTTATTTCATACTGAGATGTTTTATTTTTGGAAAAAGCCTTTTAATACTTGTTTGCTCTTTCTCAATTGTCAAAAAGACATCATGGGAAAAATTCATGTAACGTTTTTAGACAACATCTTCTGGGGTAATGTTAGCTGAATTCTCATGGAAAAATGTCAAGACAAGAGGATGCATTTGATTCAGGTAGTAAGATACCATGAATATATATATATATATATATATATATATATATTCGGTTGTGCCACATATTTAAATATTTTATGGAGACTATTTTTGTGACTTGATTACCACAAGAATTCAGGTGAAGCAAACAGAAAGTGGAGGGTTTGGTTATAAAAGTTTTAACATATTTCCTACTAGTCAAGGCCTGCAAAAATTTTAGTTACATTTTGATTTTCTTGAAAAAAAGTGACATATTGCTGAGACTATACTATACTGAAGATGAGGCTAATAAATATATTTATGGGAAGAATTGTTGGATTAGCTCAACAAGAAACACCCCACAGCATTTATATTCAACTTCTGTACATTTCCAAGGGCAGGCCACCTGATATGGCATGTCCATGAAAAAACATGTAGCTTAGATACTGGTAAGTCCCAATATAACCTCTGTAGAAACCATGCATGGGAATATTTTCTTCTGGGAGTAGTAAGAACTTGTTATTATTTGCAATAGCATATTTCTTTCCTATTTACATTTTGCCAAACTCTGCAAAGCTGATAATGCTTTTCAAAACATGTTTATTTTAAAACACATTGATGTTAAAAATCACAATATCATATCGAGATCTTCAGATAAATAATGATTGGCTCTGGATTTGACTGCATCTGTTTGTTTGCATACTCATGTATTTTCTTTGCATACTCATGTATTTTGAGATGGAATTTCATTGTTACATTAAGTAACAGTTTAGTAAGTTCTCTTCCAATGGTGAAGAGCCTTCCATAGTTGGCTGTTATATTGTGCTGGTATAAAATCAAATGGCTTTGATGAAGTTGATATGCAGTCATATACCCTTTTAAAAACGTATTGGGATTTGAGGCAACTGGGTGACTCAGTCAGTTAAGTGTCTGATTTTGGCTCAGGTCACCCGGTTTGTGAGTTCAAGCCCCACATCAGGCTCTGCGCTGACAGCTGGGAGCTTGGGGCCTGCCTGCTTCGGATTCTCTGTCTCCCTCTCTCTCTGCCCCTTCCCTGCTTGTTCTCTCTCTCTCTCTCTCTCTCTCTCTGTCTCTCTCTCTGTCTCTGTCTCTCTCAAAAATAAATAAACATTTAAAAAACTACTGAGATTAGAGTTCCTTTGTCTTTTTATTTCCATAGATTAATTATTTTTGAATGATTTTATTTAATTCCATTTTATTCTTTAATGGGGAGTTCTTTTGCCTCCCCATAATTCCTGCTTACCTCTTTAGGATTATTTAAGAACATCAGGGTGTTTTTATTTTTGTTTTTTTTTTGCTTGCATTTATACATTCCTTATCTTTACTTTTTATAATAGTAAAAAGTTTCAAGAAGAGATCAGAGGTCAGTCTCCTTTCATAATTTTTTAAAGGCTCTTGTTCTCATTCTCCAATCAGGAAGGTCACCAAGGTGATCTACTCACTAGTTTAATGGAGCAACTAGTCTCGCAACTGCTGACCTCTCTTACAATTTCTATTCTGCTCAATCTCACTCACTGTATAATGAATACTTTCATTAGCCTTGAATCAGAAACATACTATTAAGACCTGACATTTTTACTTTTATAGTTAATCTCATTTCTTCAAATTATTTCTCCTCCATTTTTATCATAATTCTCCTCAAAGTGCTCACATCTTTATTTTTTACATATCCCAAATTAAACAGAATTAAACACAGTGTGTGACTGCACAAAACCTTAGTTCTCCACGTAGTCTTACTAGGAGATCAGCTGTTTGAATGTCATTGAGAAACCAACTTCAAAATGCATGATTTCTGTAAAAGAATCTTCATTCCATTCAACTAATTATTTTCCTATGCTGGCAATATAAACTAGATAAATGTCCTGTGATATCACTATTTATCTACCCACTTTTCAAGTGAATTCACTAAGTCATCCCTTCTTGGTAGCTCTTATTTATGTAACATTATCTAAAGTAATATACTGCTCTTCTAACTAGTTTCATTATATGAAATTATTTTAAATAGTTATTAAGCCCTGATCCAACACCAACTGGCAGTTCCTAAGTTGAATTCTATAGGGAAGAGAAAAACATTTTTACATTGTGGTCATTTACTAGAGTAATATTTATGGAAATGTGTTCTACAGAACATAGATTTAACAAGCATTTCATGAGAAGGGAAAGTCAGTTTTGAAAATGTTGGCAATCACGAGGATGTGAAGAAAAAGCAACGCTCATGCACCATCTGTAGGAATGCAAACTGGTGCAGCCACTCTGGAAAACAGGATGGAGGTTCCTCAAAAAACTAAAAGTAGAATTACCATATGATCCAGTAATTCCACTACAGGGTATTTACTGAAAGAGTAGGAAAACACTAGTTCAAAAAAATGCATGCGCCTCTATATTTAAAGCAGCATTATTTATAGTAGCCAAGATATGGAAGCAACCCAAGTGTCCATTGATACATGAATGGTCACAAAAGAGGTGGTATACGTATACAATGGGATATTAGTCATAAAAAATAATGGAAACTTTTCATTTCCAACAACATAATGGATCCAAAGGGTATAATGCTAAGTGAAATAATAAGAAGGTCAGAGAAAGACCAATACTATACGATTTCACTCATATGTGGAATTAAGAAATAAAACAAATGGACAAAGAAAAAAGAAAAAAATGAAAAAAACAGATGTTTAACTATGAAGAACAACCTGAAGGTTACCAGAGGGTAGGTGGGTGGGGTGATGGGTGAAATGGGTGAAGGGGAATAAAGGGTATACTTATTATGATGAGTACTGAGTAATGTATAGAAGTGTTGAAGCATTATATTGTACACCTGAAACTAATATAACACTGTATGTTAGCAATGCTGGAATTAAAACATTAATTAACTAGTTAAAACTTTACAAAAAAAAAAAAAAAAAGAAAGAAAGAAAAAAGGCTTCCAGTTATGTTCTCCACAAAGTGATTTAGTATATTAAAGGCTCTGAGAATGCCTGAAGGAAGGAAAATTATTTGACTTTGCTTAGCACGGGAATTCTCAGACTTGTTTATCTAAAAATGTCATCATTATATCTTTGTTTTTAAAAGCACATATTGTCTTTCTTTGCTGATAGCGCTCTCACAACCATGGTGAATGTTCCTAAAACCCACCAGACTTTCTGCGAGAAGTGTGGTAAGCACCAACCCACAGAGTGACATAGTACAAGAAAGGCAAAGATTCTCTTTATGCCCAGGAAAAGTGACATTATGACAGGGAGCAGAGTGGCTTTGTTCGGCAAGCTCAGCCAATTATCCAGAAAAAGGAAAAAAAAATATAAAGAAGACTGTACTGAGGCTTGGATGTGCTGAGCCCAACTGCTGATCTAAGAGAATGCTGGCTATTAAGAGATACAAGCATTTTGAAGTATGAAGAGGTAAGAAGAGAAACGGTCAAGTGATCCAGTTCCAAGCTTCATATTTTGTTATATTATGAAGAAAATAAAATCTACAGGTTATGTTCACTTCATTTGGTTGCAGTTGGTCTTTCGAGAGGGAAATAAATGAGTGTCATCAATAAAATTCCTCTTGTAGGGAAATTTATGCTTGAAAAAAAAGCACATATTAAAAATACTTGGGACTAGTGTTTCATCATTTATGAAAGGTTATTCTAAAATAGTTGGAAAAGGAATATGACCCTCTAAAAAGCTCACAGCTAAGTCCTGATTAGGCAAATCTGGACAATATGGTTCCCTGTATTAACTGGTTACTAACTTTGAGGTAGCTGGTATAACATTTCTGCCAATGAGACTTAGGCAAAGTTGTTGAGAATTCTTAGAAAGGCTTCCTCATTTGGAGCACCTGGGTGGCTCAGTCGGTTAAGCATCCGACTTCTTGATTTCAGCTCAGGTCACGATCTCATAGTTCTTGGGTTCAAACACAACGTTGGATTATGTGCTGAAAGCACTGGAGCCTGCTTGGGTTTCTCTCTCTCCCTCTCTGTCCGTCCCCCACTCATGCGCTCTCTCTCTTGCTCTCTCTCTCTCTCTCTGTCTCTCTCTCTCCCAAAGATAAATATTTTTTTAAACAAGAAAGGCTTCCTCATTTATAAAAAGATACACATATGAAGAAACATTAGCTTGTAATTCATAAGCTATGTTCATATCTCAAACTGGTTATTTGCAAAGAATCTTACAGACAGGTGATATAAGCTGTAGGTATAAAATGACTATGATGAAGCACAAAATTCAACTTCTAGAAACCAACAAAACAACCATATGTTGACACACCACTAGGCACAGAGAACTACATTTGGAGGGTGGAGAAAAAGACTTTCAGGGAGTTACATTATCATCTGCTGCATTTAATCTTACTTTGTCAGGCTTCTTTCTTCAGCTAAGTTTTGGTATAGCTCATTCCTCATATTATAGAACTACAGGATCTTGTTCCAAATACTAGGAGCCATTGGAGACTTGCCAATAATAATGTGTAATAAAATGTGACATATCCATTCAACAAACTTCTAATTTTCAATGTGACACTTTATAATATTCAAGTAATAGTCACAAACATGATGCCTAGTGTCCTTTCCCAAATTCACAATTGGGATTTTGTTTCTGTAGAACTGAAATAACATTTAGGTATTTCTGACACTTGAGGCTGATAAAACTTTGTATTTTTTTTTATTTTTTTTCAACGTTTATTTATTTTTGAGACAGAGAGAGACAGAGCATGAACAGGGGAGGGGCAGAGACAGAGGGAGACACAGAATCTGAAACACGCTGCAGGCTCTGAGCGGTCAGCACAGAGCCCGACGCGGGGCTCGAACTCACGGGCCAGCCCAACGCGGGGCTCGAACTCATGGGCCGTGAGATCATGACCTGAGCCAAAGTCCCAAAGTCGGACGCTTAACCAACCAAGCCACCCAGGCGTCCCTAAAACTTTGTATTTTTATATCCTAACACGGTCCTCTGAATTGAGCAGATATTTACCAAATCCTTGTTGAATTTCATCAAAATTAAAAGTTTAGAGCAATATACTTGCAATAGAACAGTTAATTTACAAATATCAAACAAAAGATAAATTACTTCTAGCTAGAAAATAAAAGATTACTATTTTGAGCTAGTGTCTGAAGAGCACAGAGAATAGTATTATAGGAGTTGTAACAGTATTTGAAAGAATTGGCCCTTCCCTCCTGTAGTTACCCCTATTTTAAGTGCATGTGAAATGTGTAAAGATTTTATGCAGGGAAAATTGGAATTAAGTTTTGAAAACCTAAATTATTATTATATTGTGAAAGATTTTACACATTAAAATATTTAGACTGATGTTGAATAAGAAATGAGAAACAATTTAAGACTGGGAGTAAAGGATGATACAATTCTATGCAATTTTATGTAATAAAGGACAAAGAGTAAAGGCAAGGAAATTGATTACAAGAGTCCACCTGATTGTATTAATTTTAGGAACTGTCTTCAATGGATGTTGAATGAGAAGTCCAGATGCAAGATAAAGGTAAATCAGTAAAACACAAGAAGAACATGACATTGAGGATATAAACTTTGGAGAGAGACTGCCAAAATTGGACTAATTAGTGTCATGGCCCCTCAAACATAGTTGCTTTACTTAACCAAACCAAAGTTTACAAGAGGATAGTAGCCCCTTTTGGTTACATAAAGTGATTTGTGTGATGCTTTCAGCATAATCCTTGGCACAAAGCTCAATAAATGTTATCCTTATTACTATCATCCTATTTTTAAGATATTCAAATTCATCTTTGCTTATGCTCTGTTCCATACAACTAAATAGCCTGAATAAATAAGGCTTGGATAAGTACTATGTCTTTCACAAAAATTTATTAGAAATCAAGTGAATATAAAGGTCAGGCATGCATAAATTGTATGATATGTACATCCTAAATTTGCATATTGAAGTTCAAATGACTGCAAATAAATAATTTTTCTCAAATGAAAATCTCAGAAAGCTAAAAGGTCCTGAATAGATCAGTTTAGGATACTCAAGGTATTGACTAATATCACTGAGATATAAACTGAGGGTAGTTATTTTACATGATAGAAATCACTTTCACTGAAGACAATTATTTCATAAACAATTTTTAAATCATGTTATTAAAATCTAAATGCATCTTTTCTTCTAAAGTCATCATGCTTCTGTACTTACTCTCTACTTATAAATACCATGCACTTGAAGAAATCTATACTGATGGATACATTAAATAGTGATACGTTTTTAGAATGTTTTCCAGCAGTGAATAAATGTATAGAAATTTCTGGCTTCCAGATATCTTATAGGAATATATCATAAAATAGCTTAAAATTCACGTGTAATAGTTTTAATTTTGTAGGAAATACTTTCTTGTTGCTACATAGTTGATAGTCTACTGGCACTTACACTAAAATATTATATTTCATTTTATATTGTGTCTTGTGTCTTAAAATTGTCATTAACTAAGGAAAAAACCTCCTTCTTATATTATGCATTTCAGCAATAAACATATAAAAAAATCACTAATCCCTTTTCTCTAATACATGTGTTTAGTGACAGTTTTGTGTCATTCTAAACAAATAATTTGTTACAAAAATAATATGTTGGCTTCTAATTACTTTAATTGATTATATCTCTGTGATCTTATAACCAAACTACGCATGTAATATGAGAAAAACTGCCAACAACTCATTCTGCTTTTTCCCAAATATATTTTCCACCAATCTTAAATCTTGTTTTCCATTTTCTTAATTATAAGATGTACTAGTTTTTTGGGTTTTTTTTTCCTAATACATTGAAACCTAGATTTGGTCTGTTCGCCACTTTCAGTGACAGTATTTACTAATTTAGCCCTACAAAGCATTATTTTCTGTTTATTCTTGAAAGCTATGATTAGTTTTTACAGGGAATCACTGGTTTTTATATAAAAATAACCCAAAAATCTTCGTAGTGAGTCTTACCATAGGATATCTATACCCAATTTAAAATTCAACATGGCTCTTGAGTTCCGGAAGATGGCGGCGTAGGAGGACGCTGGGCTCACCGCGCGTCCTGCTAATCACTTAGATTCCACCTACACCTGCCTAAAGAACCCAGAAAACCGCCAGAGGATTAGCAGAACGGAGTCTCCGGAGCCAAGCGCAGACGAGAGGCCCACGGAAGAGGGTAGGAAGGGCGGCGAGGCGGTGCGCGCTCCACGGACTGGCGGGAGGGAGCCGGGGCGGAGGGGCGGCTCGCCGGCCAAGCGGAGCCCCGAGTCAGGCTGGCAAAAGCGGAGGGGCCGGACGGACTGTGTTCCGACAGCAAGCGCGACTTAGCGTCTGGGAGGTCATAAGTGAACAGCTCTGCTCGGAAAGCAGGAAGGCTGGAGGACAAAGGGAGGGAGAGCTGCTGAGCCCCCGGACGGACGGCAGAGCTCAGCTTGGCGGGGAACAAAGGCGCTCGCCAGCGCCATCTCCCCCGCCCATCCCCCAGCCAAAATCCCAAAGAGAACCAGTTCCTGCCAGGGAACTTGCTCGCTCCGCGCAAACACCCAACTCTGTGCTTCTGCGGAGCCAAACCTCCGGCAGCGGATCTGACTCCCTCCTGCTGCCACAGGGCCCCTCCTGAAGTGGATCACCTAAGGAGAAGCGAGCTAAGCCTGCCCCTCCCGCCCCCGTGCACCTTGCCTACCCACCCCAGCTAATACGCCAGCTCCCCAGCACCACAAGCCTGGCAGTGTGCAAGTAGCCCAGACGGGCCACGCCACCCCACAGTGAATCCCGCCCCTAGGAGAGGGGAAGAGAAGGCACACACCAGTCTGACTGTGGCCCCAGCGGTGGGCTGGGGGCAGACATCAGGTCGGACTGCGGCCCCGCCCACCAACTCCAGTTATACACCACAGCACAGGGGAAGTGCCCTGCAGGTCCTCACCGCTCCAGGGACTATCCAAAATGACCAAACGGAAGAATTCCCCTCAGAAGAATCTCCAGGAAATAAAAACAGCTAATGAACTGATCAAAAAGGATTTAAATAATATAACAGAAAGTGAATTTAGAATAATAGTCATAAAATTAATCGCTGGGCTTGAAAACAGTATACAGGACAGCAGAGAATCTCTTGCTACAGAGATCAAGGGACTAAGGAACAGTCACGAGGAGCTGAAAAACGCTTTAAACGAAATGCAAAACAAAATGGAAACCACCACGGCTCGGATTGAAGAGGCAGAGGAGAGAATAGGTGAACTAGAAGATAAAGTTATGGAGAAAGAGGAAGCTGAAAGAAAGAGAGAGAAAAAAATCCAGGAGTATGAGGGGAAAATTAGAGAACTAAGTGATACACTAAAAAGAAATAATATACGCATAATTGGTATCCCAGAGGAGGAAGAGAGAGGGAAAGGTGCTGAAGGGGTACTTGAAGAAATTATAGCTGAGAACTTCCCTGAACTGGGGAAGGAAAAAGGCATTGAAATCCAAGAGGCACAGAGAACTCCCTTCAGACATAACTTGAATCGATCTTCTGCACGACATATCATAGTGAAACTGGCAAAATACAAGGATAAAGAGAAAATTCTGAAAGCAGCAAGGGATAAACGTGCCCTCACATATAAAGGGAGACCTATAAGACTCGTGACTGATCTCTCCTTTGAAACTTGGCAGGCCAGAAAGGCTTGGCACGATATCTTCAGTGTGCTAAACAGAAAAAATATGCAGCCGAGAATCCTTTATCCAGCAAGTCTGTCATTTAGAATAGAAGGAGAGATAAAGGTCTTCCCAAACAAACAAAAACTGAAGGAATTTGTCACCACGAAACCAGCCCTACAAGAGATCCTAAAGGGGATCCTGTGAGACAAAGTACCAGAGACATCACTACAAGCATAAAACATACAGACATCACAATGACTCTAAACCCGTATCTTTCTATAATAACACTGAATGTAAATGGATTAAATGCGCCAACCAAAAGACATAGGGTATCAGAATGGATAAAAAAACAAGACCCATCTATTTGCTGTCTACAAGAGACTCATTTTAGATCTGAGGACACCTTTAGATTGAGAGTGAGGGGATGGAGAACTATTTATCATGCTACTGGAAGCCAAAAGAAAGCTGGAGTAGCCATACTTATATCAGACAAACTAGACTTTAAATTAAAGGCTGTAACAAGAGATGAAGAAGGGCATTATATAATAATTACAGGGTCTATCCATCAGGAAGAGCTAACAATTATAAATGTCTATGCGCCAAATACCGGAGCCCCCAGATATATAAATCAGTTACTCATAAACATAAGCAACCTTATTGATAAGAATGTGGTCATTGCAGGGGACTTTAACACCCCACTTACAGAAATGGATAGATCATCTAGACACACAGTCAATAAAGAAACAAGGGCCCTGAATGATACATTGGATCAGATGGACTTGACAGATATATTTAGAACTCTGCATCCCAAAGCAACAGAATATACTTTCTTCTCGAGTGCACATGGAACATTCTCCAAGATAGATCATATACTGGGTCACAAAACAGCCCTTCATAAGTTTACAAGAATTGAAATTATACCATGCATACTTTCAGACCACAATGCTATGAAGCTTGAAATCAACCACAGGAAAAAGTCTGGAAAACCTCCAAAAGCATGGAGGTTAAAGAACACCCTACTAACGAATGAGTGGGTCAACCAGGCAATTAGAGAAGAAATTAAAAAATATATGGAAACAAACGAAAATGAAAATACAACAATCCAAACGCTTTGGGACGCAGCGAAGGCAGTCCTGAGAGGAAAATACATTGCAATCCAGGCCTATCTCAAGAAACAAGAAAAATCCCAAATACAAAATCTAACAGCACACCTAAAGGAAATAGAAGCAGAACAGCAAAGGCAGCCTAAACCCAGCAGAAGAAGAGAAATCATAAAGATCAGAGCAGAAATAAACAATATAGAATCTAAAAAAACGGTAGAGCAGATCAACGAACAAGAGTTGGTTTTTTGAAAAAATAAACAAAATTGACAAACCTCTAGCCAGGCTTCTCAAAAAGAAAAGGGAGATGACCCAAATGGATAAAATCATGAATGAAAATGGAATTATTACAACCAATCCCTCAGAGATACAAACAATTATCAGGGAATACTATGAAAAATTATATGCCAACAAATTGGACAACCTTGAAGAAATGGACAAATTCCTAAACACCCACACTCTTCCAAAACTCAATCAGGAGGAAATAGAAAGCTTGAACAGACCCATAACCAGTGAAGAAATTGAATCGGTTATCAAAAATCTCCCAACAAATAAGAGTCCAGGACCAGATGGCTTCCCAGGGGAGTTCTACCAGACGTTTAAAGCAGAGATAATACCTATCCTTCTCAAGCTATTCCAAGAAATAGAAAGGGAAGGAAAACTTCCAGACTCATTCTATGAAGCCAGTATTACTTTGATTCCTAAACCAGACAGAGACCCAGTAAAAAAAGAGAACTACAGGCCAATATCCCTGATGAATATGGATGCAAAAATTCTCAATAAGATACTAGCAAATCGAATTCAACAGCATATAAAAAGAATTATTCACCATGATCAAGTGGGATTCATTCCTGGGATGCAGGGCTGGTTCAACATTCGCAAATCGATCAACGTGATACATCACATTAACAAAAAAAAAGAGAAGAACCATATGATCCTGTCAATCGACGCAGAAAAGGCCTTTGACAAAATCCAGCACCCTTTCTTAATAAAAACCCTGGAGAAAGTCGGGATAGAAGGAACATACTTAAAGATCATAAAAGCCATTTATGAAAAGCCCACAGCTAACATCATCCTCAATGGGGAAAAACTGAGAGCTTTTTCCCTGAGATCAGGAACACGACAGGGATGCCCACTCTCACCGCTGCTGTTTAATATAGTGCTGGAAGTTCTAGCATCAGCAATCAGACAACAAAAGGAAATCAAAGGCATCCAAATTGGCAAAGATGAAGTCAAGCTTTCGCTTTTTGCAGATGACATGATATTATACATGGAAAATCCGATAGACTCCACCAAAAGTCTGCTAGAACTGATACATGAATTCAGCAAAGTTGCAGGATACAAAATCAATGTACAGAAATCAGTTGCATTCTTATACACTAACAATGAAGCAACAGAAAGACAAATAAAGAAACTGATCCCATTCACAATTGCACCAAGAAGCATAAAATACCTAGGAATAAATCTAACCAAAGATGTAAAAGATCTGTATGCTGAAAACTATAGAGAGCTTATGCAGGTAATTGAAGAAGATATAAAGAAATGGAAAGACATTCCCTGCTCATGGATTGGAAGAATAAATATTGTCAAAATGTCAATACTACCCAAAGCTATCTACACATTCAATGCAATCCCAATCAAAATTGCACCAGCATTCTTCTCAAAACTAGAACAAACAATCCTAAAATTCATATGGAACCACAAAAGGCCCCGAATAGCCAAAGTAATTTTGAAGAAGAAGACCAAAGCAGGAGGCATCACAATCCCAGACTTTAGCCTCTACTACAAAGCTGTCATCATCAAGACAGCATGGTATTGGCATAAAAACAGACACATAGACCAATGGAATCGAATAGAAACCCCAGAACTAGACCCACAAACGTATGGCCAACTCATTTTTGACAAAGCAGGAAAGAACATCCAATGGAAAAAAAGACAGTCTCTTTAACAAATGGTGCTGGGAGAACTGGACAGCAACATGCAGAAGGTTGAAACTAGACCACTTTCTCACACCATTCACAAAAATAAACTCAAAATGGATAAAGGACCTGAATGTGAGACAGGAAACCATCAAAACCTTAGAGGAGAAAGCAGGAAAAGACTTCTCTGACCTCAGCCGTAGCAATCTCTTACTCGGCACATCCCCAAAGGCAAGGGAATTAAAAGCAAAAGTGAATTACTGGGACCTTATGAAGATAAAAAGCTTCTGCACAGCAAAGGAAACAACCAACAGAACTAAAAGGCAACCAACGGAATGGGAAAAGATATTTGCAAATGACACATCGGACAAAGGGCTAGTATCCAAAATCTATAAAGAGCTCATCAAACTCCACACCCGAAAAACAAATAACCCAGTGAAGAAATGGGCAGAAAACATGAATAGACACTTCTCTAAAGAAGACATCCGGATGGCCAACAGGCACATGAAAAGATGTTCAACGTCGCTCCTCATCAGGGAAATACAAATCAAAACCACACTCAGATACCACCTCACGCCAGTCAGAGTGGCCAAAATGAAGAAATTAGGAGACTATAGATGCTGGAGAGGATGTGGAGAGACGGGAACCCTCTTGCACTGTTGGTGGGAATGCAAATTGGTGCAGCCGCTCTGGAAAGCAGTGTGGAGGTTCCTCAGAAAATTAAAAATAGACCTACCCTATGACCCAGCAATAGCACTGCTAGGAATTTATCCAAGGGATACAGGAGTACTGATGCATAGAGGCACTTGTACCCCAATGTTTACAGCAGCACTCTCAACAATAGCCAAATTATGGAAAGAGCCTAAATGTCCATCAACTGATGAATGGATAAAGAAATTGTGGTTTATATACACAATGGAATACTACGTGGCAATGAGAAAAAATGAAATATGGCCTTTTGTAGCAACGTGGATGGAACTGGAGAGTGTGATGCTAAGTGAAATAAGCCATACAGAGAAAGACAGATACCATATGGTTTCACTCTTATGTGGATCCTGAGAAACTTAACAGAAACCCATGGGGGAGGGGAAGGGAAAAAAAAAAAAAAAAAGAGGTTAGAGTGGGAGAGAGCCAAAGCATAAGAGACTGTTAAAAACTGAGAACAAACTGAGGGTTGATGGGGGGTGGGAGGGAGGGCAGGGTGGGTGATGGGTATTGAGGAGGGCACCTTTTGGGATGAGCACTGGGTGTTGTATGGAAACCAATTTGACAGTAAATTTCATATATTAAAAAATAAATAAATAAATAAATAAATAAATTAAAAAAAAAATTCAACATGGCTCTTATATTATTTTTTTCAATAGTTGCAATCTTTACACTGTACTATATAATTTATTACTGGTATTATCCTGGATTACTTGTAGAATACAAAACTACATTTTCAATCGCTTAATACAGCAAAATTTATTTTTGTTTGGTGCATATGCACATGGTTTGGCACAGGAACTTGAACATCACCGTCTCCCAGAGACCCTGGCTAACAGAGGCTCCAACATGACACATATACTCATGATACCAGAGACAGAAAAAGGAGAATGTGGTGACTGGCTTTAAAATCTTCTCCCTCAATACTTCACATATAACTTATTCAGAAAGGAATGCCCGGGTTCCAGTTAGCAAAGAGTGATCAGACTGTCTCCAGCAAGAAAGAATAGGACATTTATGAATAGCCTTAATGATGGCTATACTTCAGGCCAAAAATATTCATATGAAACCTATACTCCTTTTTGTGCACAAAATATAACGATCCTCTTTTTCAAGACAGAAACTAACAAGTTCCACCTAATAGCAGCCTAAAAATTCAAAGCTCAAATGTGATATTTCTTGGTTCAGACAACTTCAAATTTAAAAGATACTTTCTTGGGGCGCCTGGGTGGCGCAGTCGGTTAAGCGTCCGACTTCAGCTAGGTCACGATCTCGCGGTCCGTGAGTTCGAGCCCCGCGTCAGGCTCTGGGCTGATGGCTCGGAGCCTGGAGCCTGTTTCCGATTCTGCGTCTCCCTCTCTCTCTCCCCCTCCCCCGTTCATGCTCTGTCTCTCTCTGTCCCAAAAATAAATAAAAAACGTTTAAAAAAAAAAAAAAAGATACTTTCTTTTGTCATTTCATATTAAATAATTGGATAGAGTTGGTATAATAAACATCTCTGTAATAAACAGGGAAAAATTGAGTCATAGCAGCCACATATCTGTAGCTTTTGTTAAATTTCACTGGGTTGACACTCTGGTGGGCTCCTACAGTAGGCTGAGTTCTACCTTTATAAGGACCTGATTCCAATCCCTTGGAAAACTTTCCTGAAAGAATTGGCTTCATTAGTATGAGGCAAGTTTAGTGATAAAGAACCTTACATTCAGGAATGTCCCCACCCTTGATTAAATGTTGTGCCACCACCATCTTGAAATTTTTAATAATATTATATTTGTTATTTTGTCAGTGCAATTTAACTACAGGATGGAGCTTGCACATGAGCAGAGATCTTGGGTGGCAACAAGCACATGCAGGCTCAGTCTATGGGTTTGCTAGGTGGTGGGGAAGGGGTTAAGGGGTGTTGGGAAACAGTGGGCAATATGTGCATTGAGAATATGTGATCACCCAGCATATACATGCATGCCACAGCATTTGGGGCTTAGGGAGCACAGAGGGTATGGTCTAGGCAAAATTGGGGCTGATAATTTTTTTTTTATTTATTAAAAAAAAATTTTAACATTTATCTATTATTGAGAGCCAGGCTCTGAGCTGTCAGCACAGAGCCCAACAAGGGGCTGAAACTCACAAACTGGAAGATCATGACCTGACCCAAAGTCAGAGGCTTAACCAACTGAGCTAACCAGGCACCCCTGGGCTAGAGAATTTTGATGGTGATAAGGGAAACAACAGCAAAACTAACAGCAGTGACAACAGAGTTATGGCCTAGAGACAAGAGGAGGCTCTGCATGGGAGCAGAACCAGCCCCAAGGCTAGAAGTCATTTTGCTCAAGATTTCCAGAGCATCTCCACAAATTAACTCCCTGGAAGAAAAGAAGCTGCTGGCACTCAGGTAGTAAACTCTGTTAATAAATTATCATAAAACTAAAGTGTGGACATGGTCAAATAAAAAAAAAATCAGACTTCCATAAGTAGACATTTTATTAGAAAAGACTATTGCAATATCAGGAGTGCTCCAAGCTCAGAATCTACAAGAAACTCAAAATCAAACAAACAAACAAACAAAAAGGCTTGATTTTATGAGACAGGGTAAGCAAGGTGAGCACAAACTTCTCAAAGTATCACGGCAAGAGATGCGAGTGAGCAGATAGCATGATCCAGATGGGTTGCCAGGAAATATGTATTTTTGTAATCAGAATGATCCATTACAGGAAGATGTTCCCTTGCATAAGTTTGAGGGTGAACCAAGTTGAGGCTCATGTGAGGAGGAGTAAAACTTGACTGAAGTTGGTCAAGCCAAGTCAGTTTGTGAGTAATGGGCAACTGTAAGTAAGTGGTCAATCTCCTCTGTTTTAGTCAAAGTAGGTCTTTAAACACAATTAGGGATAAATTAGGAGTCACTGTGAGGGTAAAGATGGTCAAAGTAGTTTTCATGGTGGAATGGACTTCATGTTCTTGTTGGCCTTAAAGGACTACCTGTAGCATCTGTTGAGCATGCTGTCAGACTGACTGTTGGAGGGAGTTAGAGATCCGGCACTTGATGAGAGTATGCTTAGGAATGTATTAAAAATAACACAGGCACTAAGTAAGAAAACTAAATAGAAATATGAGGTTTGCATGGAGCCAGTAAGACGATTCAGGACACTGGGGCCAAAGCATCTTTAGATTGTACAGTAAGGACAACAGTGACAATCTAATTTCTCAATTTTCTGTTTGAATATTTTTGGTTATGATATAGACATCCAAGAAGTCCCAGGGAATTTATGCACAATAGTCACTTTTGGCCACTGTGCTAGCAGTCCCTCGGACCTAGAATAATGCCTAAAGGCAGGTGATTGTAGAGGACCACTCATTATAGTCACCTTGGCTTTCTGGAAATGATGGCGATTTTGATAAGACTGCCCACAATCCTAGTTATTTCCTGGAGTAGAGAATGGAAAATGCAGGACTTCCAGTTACTCCTTGAATGGATCATAAAGCAGCTGCTCCAGGCACAAATACACTATCTGCTGCAATACTAACACCTTTTAAGTTTAATTCCAACCTTTTAGCCTCTTGTTCTAAGCCTTGTTAAAAATCTGGTAAAAAAAAGACAGTTCTCATATTCTTCTGGGACTGGGATTTTGTACCTAACTCTCCCACTGTGACACAGTTTTGTAGGCTTTTGGATCAGGTAGTGCCTAGAAAACTCAAATCCAAGGTAACAGAATAGTTAAAGTAAGAAAAGGCAATCTCATTAAAGATTTGATAAAAGCTCATTAAGTTAGCTTGATAACAGGATCCAGTACAATAAATAGGCAGACACCAATAGGCAATATTGCCACAAATAAAATATTTCTTATTAAGTTCTATCCAGGGGTCATGGAAATAACTGTCCCATAGATTTATATTTCAGAGCTTATATTGGCCTTTTTGATGTAGCATTTTCCTATTAAATTAGGAAGAGAAAAGTTCTTGGATTTTTGTTTAAAGGAAGATCAAACCCAAGCACGCCAAGTGAAGTAATGCTTAGGATCATCTGGGTTTATTAGAGCATATAATAAGGCAAGAAATATGTATTCTTACTTTTCCTGATAAAAATGAAAGTATTTTGATTGTTAGCACAGTATGTGTAATTGCAACTAGTTAGGCACGTGAAAGGACCCTTGATAATGTTAGGGTAAAAACAAAGATGGCTCTTTTGGAAACATATTGAAGAAAGTTCATTTTTAAATCTAAAGAGAGAAGCTAAAGGACCCCTGAGTGATAAATGTCTTTAAATCTGAAATGGGTATAGGAACTTGGAGGAAGCTGGAGGCTTCATAAGGGAAATGAGTACATAACCAGAAGTCAGAAATAGGGTTGTGAGGTGTGCTATAAATTGAGTGAAAGAATGGGAGAACAGATTGGATAAGGTGAGAAAAGAGATAATACAAAGACTCATTATTGACTCTGTAGTTGCAGTGGGGGTAGGCAATCATGTGGATAGTAAGGATTATGCTGGAGGAGACAGAGAAGGAGTATATAGCAAAGAAGGACAATAAAAATGGTGAAGATAGGAAATAAAGGAATCCTACATGGCCTTTTCCAAAATCTTGGCAGGAAAGCAAACCAACTTGTATTGTCATCATCATAGTCCAAAGTATTTGAGAAAGCAATCTACCTGCGAGTGCCATCTTCTGATGGATCTGGACAGAGTCATGATTAAGGTCTCCAACTGGAGTGACTACCACTCAGAGTAGCTTCCGTACCCTTCTGGTGAAGCGACATGCATCCAGTTTGGCCCTCCTTAAGTTTGGTAGCAATGCTAGTGGTAAGAAAGATGAAATAAGGGTCTTTCAAACAGGGTTGAATATTGGTCTTCTGATGATATCCTCTCCAGAAAAGTAAGTTTTGAGTTTATAGGTTGTACAGTGATATTCACTGGAAAACTAGAGGAAAGCAGCCTCAACTCATTGATGAGAAGTGTGAATATAATTAATAAGATCCTTGAAGTATTTTACAAGGTCTTGATTGATCATGTTAGAATCTTCAAGAGCTGAGGAAGAATAGAGAATTTTCACAGATCAGCCAGTTACTATTTTATATGCAGACATTAGTGTGACCCAGCAGAAAAAGAGTGAAGAGCAAAATCTGGGCTAAGAGTAAAATCTGGGCTAAGAGTAAAATCTCAGGCCAGTAAAGATTAAGTCTTTTCATCAGTTTAGCAATCTTTAATTTTAATAGCCCATTAGCTCTATTATTCTAAATGATGAGATGATTTTATCTCTTGATACCTTATGTCCATACAAAGTTTTTAATATTGGGTACCTTGCAAAGAATCATTAAATGTTGTAGAACAAAGAAAGAAGTCATATACATGTTACATAAGAGTTGAACTGCAAGACAAATGTCTCAGAAAAATAAGTTGGTTCTTCCTGTAAATCCTTGTGGCATGACTATCCAGGTATATTGTTGATTTTCCATGCAAAGGAGGAGTACTGGGAGTTAGGGTGAAGGTGTACGCTGAAGAAATCAGAGTATAACTCAACAATGGCAAAATGAGTGGCATTGGAGGTATGAACATGAAGATCAAGTATTGGGGTTTGGGAACAAAGGAATCTGGTTTCACAGTTTTATTTATGACCTGTAAATCTTGGATGAATTGGTAATACTTTGTGTTGGTTCCCTCACCTCTGGATAAAATGGGTGTGTTCCAGGTGCTAGAAGTAGGAATAAGGGGCCCTTTGTCAAGCAGTGTCTGAATAATAGGTTAACAGTGATAATTATTATTCTTAAATAGTAATATTTAATATTTAGCTTTAAATACATTATGATTCAATATATTAATATAATATATAATATTTGATAGCAGTTATTAATACTGCCCCAGGTTTGAAAGGGTACTGGATATGTTAGTTAGGTCATGTTAAGATCTCACTTTTAAGTTCTCTGCTTCCTCAATATGCCATATGTCTCTAGTTTCCATAGCCAAAGTGAGTCAAGAATGTGAATGAACATGTTCTGAATGTAGGGACTGCCAAGGGCTTGGAGTACTGTGTGAGGGGCAATAAAATAGAGGTGATCTCTCAGAGCTCTCAGAAAGCAAAGGTGAGGGTAAAATAAATTTACCCTTAGGTTCTCTTCATTATTATACATTTACAATTAAATTATACATTATATTATTAATGTTTTTATATTTATCACTGCTATGATACTTCAATAAGCCATTTCTGAGCCTTTGATTTATTTTTATGAATTGGAACTCTGATGTATGATAATAATATTAACAAAGGGAAAATTTTAACAAGCAATAATAACAGCATGTTAATGAGGTGATAAAATGATAAGTGGAGACAAAATGCATTGTGTTGACTTATACAAGCAATACAAAAATGGTCAACATAGTCGTGTAGCACACACGCAATCTCTAGACCTCTAGTGATTTCTATAAATGAAATTGAATGAGTGGAAATATTGACTGTTCATGCATTTTAGACTTGTAAAATGTGAAAACAATGTTTTAGTTCCCATTTTCTCTTTACTCTGGACATTGCAAATTGCCTTAGGGATCCCTTTGCAATCACAAGATCAGATTAGTAGTCTGTGGACTCCATTTGTTAAACAGTGTTTATTAAACATGCTTTGCAAATCCTTAGTACGTCATTGAGGTAAAATTTACCAAGGTCTCTTCCTGTTAAAATATTTTGACAGCAAAAAAAAAATTGTGAATGTCAGTGATGTAATTAATCCTTAATACGATCTTCTTCAATAAAAAATGTTAACGAACAAATTACTTACATTTGAGACAAGAGTTGTGTTTATGATTAGATCTAATTGAATAATCAATGGGTACAATCTGCTTCAACACAGCTGGTTTACTTCTTTTATCTTATTGGTGAACTCTGCCAACAGAGTAATACTTTTTTTTCTTGTTTGTTTGATGATTTTAATCATAATTTTGGTCCTATTATAATCCCTAGTGACTGGGAACAATCAATAGATATTTTCAGATGGATGAAAATGATGAGAAAAATGTTCCAGAATATATTAATAGGATTATCACGTCAACAAAATTATTTTAATTTCATTTTCACTTATCCCATGAGTTATTTTCATTAAATATTAGTTTACATATCAAGAAATATTCTATAATAAAGGAGAAATAAGCATACAAAAGATAAAATGAAATTTAGTAGGGGAAATATTTATTCTTTTATACAAATGTAGTAGAAAAAAACTAACAATGTTCAGGTACAAATCTCTTCTGCATTTCATTACATTTATAGTATTGCCTAAGTGAAAAACATTACTGGTCATTTTTAAACAAGCCACATATTATGATATCAAATTTATTTATGTTTTAGCTATTATTGCCTTTCCACTAGTAGAAATAATATGTTATGAACCTAATCTTTTATTTATTTATTTATTTATTTTTTCTATTTAAGTAGGTCCAATTGATATGAGTAGCAAATTCTTAAACTGAAACTCTGGTCAGTTTGATTTCAAACCTTGTTCAGTCTAACTTCTCCTGATAAGAATAATCCAATTGTCTTCTAATTGTTCTCAATAAGATTTACTATTTTACAATGAATTCTCCACAGTAACAGATTTAGCTAATATTTCTGAGCAATAAAGAGAATACTGAAATAAAATAAGTCAAAAGAAGTTTTTAGTTTTCCAGTGCAAATAAAAGTTATGTTTATACAATAAGTAGTCTATACTATAAGTGTGCAATACCATTATGTCTCAAAAAATGTACTACCTTAATTACATATTTTATTGCTAAACAGTGCTAACCATCATCTAAGCTTTCAGTGAGTCATAATCTTTTTGCTGGTGGAAGGTCTTCTCTTGCCTCCATATCAACAGCTACAGCCTGATCAGAGTGGTGGTTGCTGAAGGTTGGGGTGGCTGTGGCTATTTCTTAAAATCAACAATAAAGTTTGTCTCACTGATTGACTCTCCCTTTCATGGACTATTTCTCTACAGCATGAAATGTTTGTTTGTTGACAGTAGAACTTCTTTCAAAATTGGAGTCCATCTTCTTGAAACATGCCACTTATCTATCAACGAAGTTAATGTAACATTCTAAATCCTTTCTTGACATTTCAACAAGCTTTACAGCATCTTTACTAGGAGAAGATTGCATCTCAAAAAATAACTTCTTTGCTGATCTCTAAGAAGAATTCTTCATGTGTTAAAATACTAATCATGAGTTGGCAGCAATTCAGTCACATATTCAGGATCCACTTCTAATTCTAGCTCTCTTGCTATTTCCACCACATCTGCAATTTCTTTTTCTATTGGAGTCTTGAATCCCTCAAAGTCATCGATGATGGTTGCAATCTTCTTTCCAATTGCTGATAATGTTGACATTTTGACTTCTTTCCATGAATCATGAATGTTTTTAGTAGCATCTAATATGGTGACTCTTTAGAAGAAAGTTTTCAATTCACTTTGCCAAGATCTATCAGAGATACCACTTTTTATGATAGCTATAGTCTCATCAAATGTATTTCTTAAAAATAAAACTTAAAAGTTGAAATGACTCTCATCAAAATAAAAAGCTCCTGCACAGTGAAGGAAACAATCAGCAAAACTAAAAGGCAACCAACAGAATGGGAGAAGATATTTGCAAATGACATATCAGATAAAGGGTTAGTATCCAAAATCTATAAGGAACTTCTCAAACTCAACACCCCAAAAACAAATAATCCAGTGAAGAAATGGGCAAAAGACATGAATAGACACTTCTCCAAAGAAGACATCCAGATGGCCAACCGACACATGCAAAAATGCTCAACATCACTCATCATCAGGGAAATACAAATCAAAACCACAATGAGATACCACCTTACACCTGTCAGAATGGTTAACATTAACAACTCAGGCAACAACAGATGTTGGCAAGGATGTGGAGAAAGAAGATCTCTTTTGCATTGTTGGTGGGAATGCAAGCTGGTGCAGCCACTCTGGAAAACAGTATGGAGGTTCCTCAAAAGACTAAAAACAGAACTGCCCTACGACCCAGCAATTGCACTACTAGGCATTTATCCACGGGATACAGGTGTGCTGTTTTGAAGGGACACATGCACCCCCATGTTTATAGCAGCACTATCAACAACAGCCAAAGTATGGAAAGAGCCCAAATGTCCATCGATGGATGAATGGATAAAGAAGAAATGGTATATGTATACAATGGAGTATTACTCGGCAATCAAAAAGAATGAAATCTTGCCATTTGCAACTACGTGGATGGAACTAGAGGGTATTATGCTAAGTGAAATTAGTCAGTCAGAGAAAGACAAAAATCATATGACTTCACTGATTATAAGGACTTTAAGAGACAAAACAGATGAACATAAGGGAAGGGAAACAAAAATAATATAAAAATAGGGAGGGGGACAAAACAGAAGAGACTCATAAATATAGAGAACAAACTGAGGGTTGCTGGAGGGATTGTGGGAGGGGAGATGGACTAAATGGGTAAGGGGCACTGAGGAATCTACTCCTGAAATCATTGTTGCACTAAATGCTAACTAATTTGGATGTAAATTTAAAAAAATAAAATTTAAAAAAAAGTTGAAATGACTCCTTGGTCCATGGGTCACAGAATGGATGCTGTGGTAGCAGGCAGGAAAACACCACTGATCTCACTATACATCTCTATTACACCTTGGGTGACCAGGTGCATTGTCAATGGGCAGTCACACTTGAAAACAATCTTTTTTTCTGAGCAGTTGGTTTTGACAGCAGGCCTAAACTATTCAGTAAACCATGTCTTAACCAGATATGCTGTCATCCACGCTTTGTTGTTCCATTTATAGAGCACAGAATAGATTCAGCATAATTCTAAAGGGCCCCAGGATTTTCAGAATGGTAAACGAACATTGGCTTCAACTTAAAGTGGCCTGGTGCATTAGCCTTTAATAAAAGCAAGGCTTCCCTTTGAAGCTTTGAAGCTTTGAAGCCAGGTATTGACTTTTCCTCTCTAGCTATGAAAGTCCTAGATGGCATTTTCCAATATAAGGCTTTTTCATCTACTTTGAAATCAGTTGTTTAGTGCAGGCACCTTCATTAATTATCTTAGCTAGATTTTCTGGATAACTTTCTGCAGATTCTACACCAGTACTTTCTGCTTCACCTTACACTTTTATGTAATAGAGATTTTTTTTTCTTTCCCTCATGAGCCAATCTCTGCTAGCTTCAGACTTATCCTCTGTAGTTTTCTCATCTCTTTCAGCCTTCATAGGATTGATGTCAGTTAAGGCCTTGCTGTGAATCTGCTTTGGTTTAAGGGGATTATATGGCTGGTATGAAATTCAATCCAGACCACTAAAACTTTCCCCATCTCAACAATAAGGCTGTCTTGTTTTCTTATCACTTATGTGCTCACTGAAGTAGCTCTTTTAATTTCTTTCAAGAACTTTTCCTTTGCATTCAAGATGTGGCTGTTTGGCTCAAGAGGCCTAACTTTTGGCCTATTTTGCTTTTTTTTTTTTTTTTTTTTTTTTTTTTTTTTGCCTTCCAGTTAGTTCACCGTCTTATATGGGCATAGCTTATGGTGGCGTAAAACAACTGCAATGGTAACATCAAAGATCACTGATCACAGATCACCGTAACAAACAATAATGAAAACATGTGAAATGTTGAAAGAATACTAAAATGTAACACAGAGACACAAAGTGAGTAAATGCTGTTGGAAAATGGTGGTGACAGAGTTGCTAGATGCAGGATTACCATAAACTTTCAATTTGTAAAAAAATGCAGCATCTGTGAAGTGCAATAAAGCAAAGTAACAAAATAGGTATGCCTGTATAAACATGTATTTACCAATCATCAATTAAAATATTTAAAATTTAATCTTACATATTTCCACCAAGAATTTTTTCACTAAAAAAATGTTCATTCATACTTTAAAATTTTAAAAAATTAAAATTTCCCAACTGAATGGCCCACCACCCATCACTTTTTAATTAACTGTAATTGAAAATAATTAATGTAGGAAGTTCAGAAGATGGCAGCATAGGAGGACGCTGGGCTCACCGCGTCCTGCTGATCACTTACATTCCACCCACATCTGCCTAATTTACCCCGATAACCACCAGAAGACTAGCAGAATGGACTCTCCAGAGCCAAGCATAGACGAGAGGCCCACGGAAGAGGGTAGGAAGGGCGGAGAGGCGGTGAACGCTACATGACTGGCAGGGGAGCCAGGGTGGTGGAGGGGCAGCCAGCCCACCAGGCAAGGCAGAGCCCCTGAGTCTGGCTTGCAAAAGTGGAGGGGCTGGAAGGAGTGTGTTCTGACAGCCAGTGGGACTTAACATCTGGAATGTTATAAGTCAACAGCTGTGCTCAGAGAGCGGTAGGGAGAGTTACTGAACCCCGGAGGACAGAGCTCAGCTTGGCGGGGAACAAAGGCGCTGGGAAGTGCCTTCTCCCTCGCCCACCCCCAGCCAAATGCCAAAGGGAACCAGTTCCCGTCAGGGAACTTGCTTGCTTGTACCACGGAAACACCCAACATTGTGCTTCTGCGATCCGTCCCTCTAACGGGTCTGCCTCCCTCCCGGTGCTGCAGGGCCCCTCCCGAAGCAGACCACCAAAGGCAAAGTGAGCTGAGCCTGCCCCTCCTGCTCCTGTGCACCTTCCAGATCCACCCCGGCTAATATGCCAGATCCCACTGAAGCAGTACCACAAGACTGGCAGTGTGCAAGTAGCCCAGAGACCACACCACTCCAGAGTGAGTCCTACCCCTGGGAGAGGGGAAAATAAGGTACACACCAGTCTGACTGTGGCCCCAGAGTGGACTGGGGGCAGACATCAGGTCTGACTGCGGCCCTGCCCACCAACGCAAGTTACTCCAGACAGCATAGAAGTGCCCCGCAGTTCCGCACCACTCCACAGACTATCCAAAATGACCAAACGGAAGAATTCTCCTCAAAAGAAACTCCAGGAAATAACGACAGCTAACAAACTGATCAAAAACGATTTAAGCAATATGAGAGAAAATGAATTTAAAATAATAGTCATATAATTAATCACTGAGCTTGAAAAAAGTATAGAGGACAGCAGAGAATCTATTCCTACAGAGAACAAGGGACTAACAAATAGTCAGAAGGAGCTAAAAAATGCTATAAATGAGCTGCAAAATAAAATGGAGGCGACCATAGCTTGGATTGAAGAGGCAGAGGAGAGAATAGGTGAATTAGAAGATAAAATTATGGAAAAAGAAGAAGCTGAGAAAAAGAGAGAGAAAAAAAATCCAGGAGTATGAGGGGAGACTCAGAGAACTAAGTGACATAATTAAGCAAAATAATGTATGCATAATTGGGATTCCAGAGGAGAAAGAGAGAGGACAAGGTGCTGAAGGTGTACTTGAAGAAATAACAGCTGAGAACTTCCCTGATCTGGGGAAGGAAAAAGGCAATGAAATCCAAGAGGCACAGAGAACTCCCTTCAGACGTAACTTGAATCGATCTTTTGCACAACATATCATAGTGAAACTGGCAAAATACAAGGATAAAGAGAAAATTCTGAAAGCAGCAAGGGATAAACACGCTCTAACATATAAAGGGAAACCTATGAGACTCGTGAGCGATCTCTCTACTGAAATTTGGCAGGCCAGAAAGCAATGGCAGGAAATCTTCAATGTGATGAACAGAAAAAATATGCAGCCGAGAATCCTTTACCCAGCAAGTCTGTCATTTAGAATAGAAGGAGAGATAAAGGTCTTCCCAAACAAACAAAAACTGAAGGAATTCATCACCACTAAACCAGCCCTACAAGAGATCCTAAAGGGGATCCTGTGAGACAAAGTACCAGAGACATCACTGAAAGCATGAAACCTATGGACATCACAATGACTCTAAACCCATATCTTTCAATAATAACACTGAATGTAAATGGACTAAATGCGCCAACCAAAAGACACAGGGTATCAGAATGGATAAAAAAACAAGACCCATCTATTTGCTGTCTACAAGAGACTCATTTTAGACCTGAGGACACCTTCAGATTGGGAGTGAGGGGATGGAGAACGATCTATCATGCTACTGGAAGTCAAAAGAAAGCTGGAGTAGCCATACTTATATCAGACAAACTAGACTTCAAATTAAAGGCTGTAGCAAGAGATGAAGAAGGGCATTATATAATAATCACAGGGTCGATCCATCAGGTAGAGCTAACAATTATAAATGTCTATGCGGCGAATACGGGAGCCCCCAAATATATAAAACAATTAATCACAAACATAAGCAACCTTATTGATAAGAATGTGGTAATTTCAGAGGACTTTAATACTCCACTCACAATATTGGATAGAAAATCTCGACATAATATCAATAAAGAAACAAGGGCGCTTAATGATACACTAGATCAGATGGACTTGACAGATATATTTAGAACTCTGCATCCCAAAGCAACAGAATATACTTTCTTCTCGAGTGCACAAAGAACCTTCTCCAAGATAGATCACATACTGGGTCACAAAACAGCCCTTCATAAGTATACAAGAATTGAGGTCATACCATGCATACTTTCAGACCACAATGCAATGAAGCTTGAAATCAACCACAGGAAAAAGTCTGGAAAACCTCCAAAAGCATGGAGGTTAAAGAACACCCTACTAAAGAATGAATGGGTCAACCAGGCAATTAGAGAAGAAATTTAGAAATATATGAAAACAAACGAAAATGAAAATACAGCAATCCAAATGCTTTGGGATGCAGCGAAGGCAGTCCTGAGAGGAAGATACATTGCAATCCAGGCCTATGTCAAGAAACAAGAAAAATCCCAACTACAAAATCTAACAGCACACCTAAAGGAAATAGAAGCAGAACAGCAAAGACACCCCAAATCCAGCAGAAGAAGAGTAATAATAACGATCAGAGCAGAAAACAATATAGAATCTAAAATAACTGTAGAGCAGATCAATGAAACCAAGAGTTGGTTTTTTGAAAAAATAAACAAAATTGACAAACCCCTAGCCAGGCTTCTCAAAAAGAAAAGGGAGATGACCCAAACAGATAAAATCATGAATGAAAATGGAATTATTACAACCAATCCCTCAGAGATACAAGCAATTATCAGGGAATACTATGAAAAATTATATGACAACAAACTGGACAACTGGAAGAAATAGACAAATTCCTAAACACCCACACACTTCCAAAACTCAAACAGGAAGAATAGAAAGCTTGAACAGACCCATAACCAGCAAAGAAATTGAATCAGTCATCAAAAATCTCCCAACAAATAAGAGTCCAGGACCAGATGGCTTCCCAGGGGAATTCTACCAGATGTTTAAAGCAGAGATAATACCTATCCTTCTTAAGCTATTCCAAAAAATAGAAAGGGTAGGAAAACTTCCAGACTCATTCTATGAAGGCAGCATTACTTTGATTCCTAAACCAGACAGAGACCCAGTAAAAAAAAAAAAAAAGAGAACTATAGGCCAATATCCCTGATGAATATGGATGCAAAAATTCTCAATAAGATACTAGCAAATCGAATTCAAAAGCATATAAAAATAATTATTCACCATGATCAAGTGGGATTCATTCCTGGGATGCAGGGCTGGCTCAACATTCGGAAATCAATCAATGTGATACATCACATTAATAAAATAAAATTAAGAACCATATGATCCTGTCAATCACAGAAAAAGCATTTGACAAAATTCAGCATCCTTTCTTAATAAAAACCCTTGAGAAAGTCGGGATACAAGGAACATACTTAAACATCATAAAAGCCATCTATGAAAAGCCCACAGATAATATCATTCTCAATGGGAAAAAACTCAGAGCTTTCTCCCTGAGATCAGGAACACGAAAGGGATGTCCACTCTCACCGCTGTTGTTTAACATAGTGTTGGAGGTTCTAGCATCAGCAATCAGACAACAAAAGGAAATCAAAGGCATCAAAATTGGCAAAGATGAAGTTAAGCTTTCACTTTTTGCAGATGACATGATATTATACATGGAAAACCCAATAGACTCCACCAAGAGTCTGCTGGAACAGATACGTGAATCCACCAAAGTCGCAGGATACAAAATCAATGTACAGAAATCAGTTGCATTCTTATACACTAATAATGAAGCAACAGAAAGACAAATAAAGAAATTGATCCCATTCACAATTGCACCAAGAAGCATAAATATCTAGGAATAAACCTGACCAAAGATGTAAAAGATCTGTATGCTGAAAACTATAGAAAGCTTATGAAGGAAATTGAAGAAGATATAAAGAAATGGAAAAACATTCCGTGCTCATGGATTGGAAGAATAAATATTGTTAAAATGTCAATACTACCCAAAGCTATCTACACATTCAGTGCAATCCCAATCAAAATTGCACCAGCATTCTTCTCGAAACTAGAACAAGCAATCCTAAAATTTGTATGGAACCACAAAAGGCCGCGAAGAGCCAAAATAATTTTGAAGAAGACCAAAGCAGGAGGCATCACAATCCCAGACTTTAGCCTCTACTACAAAGCTGTAATCAGCAAGACAGCATGGTATTGGCACAAAAACAGACACATAGACCAATGGAATAGAATAGAAACCCCAGAACTAGACCCACAAACGTATGGCCAACTCATCTTTGACAAAGCAGGAAAGAACATCCAATGGAAAAAAGATAGTCTCTTTAACAAATGGTGCTGGGAGAACTGGACAGCAACATGCAGAAGGATGAAACTAGACCACTTTCTCACACCATTCACAAAAACAAACTCAAAATGGATAAAGGACCTAAATGTGAGACAGGAAACCATCAAAACCCTAGAGGAGACAGCAGGGAAAAACCTCTCTGACCTCAGCCGCAGCATATTCTTACTTGACACATCCCCAAAGGCAAGGGAATTAAAAGCAACAATGAACTATTGGGACCTCATCAAGATAAAAAGCTTCTGCACAGCAAAGGAAACAACCAACAAAACTAAAAGGCAACTAACGGAATGGGAAAAGATATTTGCAAATAACCTATCAGACAAGGGCTAGTATCCAAAATCTATAAAGAGCTCACCAAACTCCACACCTGAAAAACAAATAATCCAGTGAAGAAATGGGCAGAAAACATGAATAGACACTTCTCTGAAGAAGACATCCAGATGGCCAACAGGCACATGAAAAGATGCTCAACATCGCTCCTCATCAGGGAAATACAAATCAAAACCATACTCAGATATCACCTCACGCCAGTCAGAGTGTCTAAAGTGAACAAAACAGGAGACTATAGATGCTGGAGAGGATCTGGAGAGATGGGAACCCTCTTGCACTGTTGGTAGGAATGCAAACTGGTGCAGCCACTCTGGAAAACAGTGTGGAGGTTCCTCAAAAAATTAAAAATAGACCTACCCTATGACCCAGCAGTAGCACTGCTAGGAATTTACCCAAGGGATACAGGAGTACTGATGCATAGGGGCACGTGTACCCCAATGTTTATAGCAGCACTCTCAACAATAGCCAAATTATGGAAAGAGCCTAAATGTCCATCAACTGATGAATGGATAAAGAAATTGTGGTTCATATACACAATGGAATACTACGTGGCAATGAGAAAGAATGAAATATGGCCTTTTGTAGCAACGTGGATGGAACTGGAGAGTGTGAAGCTAAGTGAAATAAGTCATACAGAGAAGGACAGACTCCATACGTTTTCACTCCTATGTGGATCCTGAGAAACTTAACAGAAGACCATGGGGGAGGGGAAGGAAAAAAATGGTTAGAGAGGGAGGGAGACAAAACATAAGAGAGTCCTAAAAACTGAGAAGAAACTGAGGGTTTATGGGGGGTGGGAGGGAGGGGTGGGTGTGATGGGTATTGAGGGCACCTGTTGGGATGAGCAATGGGTGTTGTATGGAAACCAATTTGACAATAAATTTCGTAATAAAAAAAACAAACAAAATGAAGTTCATAAAAATATTTTTAAAGATTAAAAAAAAGAAAATAATTAATGTATATTCTTACCAAGAACATGATTTTTGTTTTCCTCGTACTTTGGAAACTTTCCACTATCCTCATTATTTCAAGGATCAAATTTGTATTTCCTTCTCTATGTAACAATGAAAAAAAAATTCTTACCATACCTTATGTTATTGTCAATTTAAGAGTCGTATTATATTGTCTCTCATGTCATGGGTCTTATAGTCAAAAACCATCCTTTCCTTTGTCTTTTAACTTTTTGTCTATTCAAAATCACATATTTTAGAGATAAACTTAATAGTTTATTTATTTCTATAAAAATAAAGGATCAGATCAGATTATTTCTGGATGCACCATGACTTCTAAATCCTTAAATGTAAAGACAAACTTCAAATTGCAGCAATCAGTGTATTTACATGGTTTATGGTAATTGGAAATACCCCCTCTATTTCCCTCAGGCTTAATTAGGAAAAACATCAAGAAGTTTAGTGACTTTAATTAGTCAGTTATTCAGCATGTATTTTTTTCATAATTAAACAGTTCTGTAGCTACTACTCTCATCACCACTATAATGAGGAAATAAATTACCTCTTAGAAATTGACCAGATTTAATAAGCAATTTCAATGAAAACTAGATTTATCTTGACTCCAGTAGTCAATGGGTATAACCATCTCATCATTTCAGATTTATGGTATGCAGAGCTTCCCTAAATTGAACATAAATAAACTACTTTAGTTGTAATATAATATTGAATCTAACCTGGTAATATGAGTCTCAGTTTAAGTTTAGTAAAATCTGCTGAATTAGTTAATGTATCACAAGGGAAGAATTTTTTATTCAAACAATATTCTGTCACATTTCCAGAAACTTCTGATTATCTATTTTTGCATGACTAAAATGAAGAGGTCATTAGCAATTAACTACTATTCACAGTTTCAAAGAAAAAAAAATAGTGGGATACAATCAAATTCAAATATTCAGTGACCTCAAATGAAATTAAAACACAACCATTAACTATTTTCTAACTGTCTATACTTTTAAAATGAATAACGATAGTTTTAATCACATGATTTACTCACAATTATTAATGCAAGTAAAATCAGTAAAAATTATCATTCAGTGTTAAAAACAAAAGTGATACTTAATAAAGAGAATAATTCAATCTTTTTACAAGCCCTTTACCTATTTATATTAAAGTTACAAAGTTTAATTACAAAGAAAATCAAACAGTAAAATATTTTTCTGACATAGTATGAGTAATATGCATTATGAGTATTACTACAATTGTGAGTTATGTCAAAGTAAAAGATAATTAATTCTTCAGTAATGACATTAAAAAACTTAACAATGCAATGCGACAGTTCAAAACATACTAACATGTTTTTAGAATTTATGAAATATGTGAAAAGCCAAATAAAGTAATGGAGGAGTCACTTTAAACACTTAAACATAACAGAATTATCTTGGGAAAATAGAACTCATATACCAAAACAAAAAACAAAAAACAAAAAAAGGTTAATTTAAGTAGCAGTACTATTGATATTAGAGATATGTATTTACACTTGGACCTCTTTTACTTCAAGAAACAATGAAACAAATCTCTAAAATATGCACCTTCCTTCTAGGCTCAATGTCAATCTTTGAATTTCTATCATTCCTCCATGATTAGACATTAAATGTTCCTCTAATTTTCAACTATTCAAGGATGGAAATCCTGATGACAAAAATAAATAAAGAAGATAAATATTTAGAGAGCTGACAGGAAAAGCATCTATGAAATGTTTTTGTGTGTGTGTCAAATGTTATCAACTGAGGCAGCATGGTGTGCAGTGTGGGGGGAGGGGCTGGGTTCATGTGTTTCCAGTTAGGAAAGCAGAGCAAAGCTGTCTACCAGGGCTTGATGAAAACATCAGCACTCTTTCTCTCTCATTCTCTCTCTCTCTCTCTCTCTCCTCTTCTCTGCATTGCCTTATTTTCAAACACAGCCACTCATCATACCAGCCTACCTTTGACACCTTTGACTCCCTGAAATACTTCAGTAGACATTTTGTCAATTCTCATTTTTCCCCAATCCATGTGTTGTTAGATCTTTAAATAAGATCTGTCTTTAGGATTTTTGTCCTTAAATAATAGATATCAATGTGCTACTCACTTTCCTTGCCTGAAGCTAAGTGACTGCTACCTTGGCCACTGTCAATTTTGGCCATTTCATTAAAAAAAAATGGATAGTCTTCCTCTTCTTCTAAGCTACATCCTAATGATTTACTCTTTTTTTTTTTCCAGTTCCATTAGATAATTGACATATAACATTGTAATATTTTAAAATGTATAACATAATGTTTTGACATATGTATATATTGTGAATGATTATCACAATAAGTTTAGTTAACATCCATAAGCTCACATAGTTATTTTTTTATGAACAGAGCTGTTAAGACCTACTGGCTACTTTGAAATACACAGTACAGTACTGCTAACTGTAGTCACCATGCTGCACAAACATCCCCAAAACTTGTTTATCTTATAACTGAAAGTTCGTTCCTTTTGACCCCCTTCACCCATGTCATCAAATACATCAAATCAAATCACTTACATGTAAAATCTAAAAAAAGCAAATTCATAGACACAGAAAAAAGACTGGTGGCTTACTCTTTATAATGGAGCTTTGCAGTAGCCGAGCAAACACCTAAAATTGGTCTGACTCACATTGCCTATTGTTTTTAGCTCCCTTACCTTTCCTTTATCAACTTGAATTTTAGAAAAAGAATTACACTTTTCAAACCCTCCAAGGTACATGAACCTCTCTCAAACATCTTGGCTCACGAACTTCAGGCATATTGTCTTTTCTATAAGGGCAGAATCCGTCTCTAATTTCAAATCTGCCAGGGCAATCATTTGTCGCTTTTTTACAGGTTCTTGCTGAATCCCCCTGATATTTTATCTGATATCATCACAGCCTTTAGCATTAATAATTAATGATCTAAGCAACAGGAAAGAACAAAATTTTCAAAAGCCAGGTACTTTGCTATTGTTTGATTAGGATTTCTGACTTTCTAACTAAGAAAACAAAATCCCCTGCCCTCCTACCCCCAACGCAATGCAAGAGTCACTGCCAACAACCTAGCACCATTATTAATTTATTTACACGATTAAATAATCTATTTTAGGTGACCAAAAATCTAAAAAAAAAATTGTCTTTAAAAAATCAGCAAACACACAGACTCACTCATAAAACTGGGAAGTAGAGTACTTTATAATCTTCAGGTAGAGCTGAACACAAGAGCACAAACCAAATCACCAGGTATTTGTCTCTCTAGTTTTGCCCTCAGGTCTTTTTCCTTCTATGTTATGTTTGTTCTCGAGTGATCTTTTATACGTGGTGTCAAACGAGGTTCCAGTCACTCTATCCCTACAAATTATAAAGGGATAGGAAAAAGAAAACAAAACACTTCCTTTCTGTCAATTGCATAAAAAAAGACCGAGGTATTGCTATAATTGACTAAGTCCATAATGTGCTTATCTATGAAAGAAAAAAAAATGTCCATGAAAGACTGTATCCAGGATAAGCCAAATAAAAAATCTTATAATACTGTAATAGTTAGAAACTCTCTGGAAAATAGTATCACATTTTCAGAGTGTTAGTAACCATAACAACTGCATACAGTGGAGAGTAACAGATGGTGAAAAATCTTAAACACTAAAGTATGTAAGAAAAGGTAAAAATGAATCTCATGTGAGATGTAAGACTTGCCTCCATGTGTCTATGTAACTATTACTAGCAATGAGTGGAAGTCTTCGTGTTGTATTTCTCTAGTTTACAGTACCTTGCAAAATATGTAGATGCTCAATAAATTCCTCATAAATTAATGGAAGTGGTTCACCTGTTCTCACAAAGAAATAGATAAAGAACTATTCTGAAGAGATTTTAAATCATCTTAAAATTTATTAGACATGTGACTTTTAATTTGACATAAATGGAATATATTATCTATACTTTTCTTTAGATTGGTAGAACACTTAAAAATAAGAGAGATGAGCATACATGTGATTATTAGTGTAGTCCATTTCAAAGTTCAATGACAAAAATGAATTGTAAATTTTATGATATTCTGTTGATTTAGTGTACTGTAAAAGTCTCCACCATCCATTACACTTTATTTGCTAACTGCTTTAATATAGCAATTACAAGTCGATTAGAAATGTCCAGGAACAATAATACTTAAAGATCAATTAGGAACCCATGCTGCTAGGAAGATTAAATATTTACTAAAATAACAACAGCCTTGAAACTAATGGTTCAAACTTCATTACTTGAATACATTTTTTGAGCTGCTATTTTCTGCCTCACTTCACTGTAATTGCAAAATGTAAGAGTAGCAGCAAACATTTCAGGCTAAAGTACGTAAAAGGCACAAAGCTTTTAGGTCATAATGACACTTTAGATATTGTACACAGAATCACAATCACTTTTTGGTACAAGTTTATAAAGGTCTGATTGAAAAGAAGTCTTGGTAATTATATTATTTAAGGCTAATTATATTTAATGCAATTGATGGAAAATAAAGCTACTAAGTTTATTTCTTATGGGGAAAAAACAAAGTCGAAATGTGTTGAACTACACATTATGTCTTAGTAATTTAAATGGTAACAATAAAGTCGCAGTTATGTGAAAATTAAGTCACAAGATTCCAAAGAAGTCGTTTCCAGTCTTTCACCACTGGAAATGCTGCTATAAAAAGTTTTACGTACAAAGTTTGTGCATTTATTGCACAGAATATAAAAAGGCATTAGACAGTTTTTAATAGTGACTTATAGACATTTCATATTTAAATCTCTGAGGGGGAGTTTTGTCCATATACAGCAAAACCATTCGATCAACATTCTCCGAATAAGGGAGCCAAAGATAACCATGTGTATAGTTATACTGGACAACCACTTAAGTGAAATGACTTCAAGAATACCAAGATAGACTCATAGATAAATACACAAATGCATAAGTAAATAAATAAACATATGGAGAGTTCCAGTTCTGAGCAGATCTTTAGGTAGGGCCAGATCTTCGAAAGAGAATGTAGGCCTATTTGCAATAGTGACGTCTACTGGGAAGACTCAGAAGGATTCTAAATAAATTCGGCATTAGGTTTATCTCTTTTCCTGGTCTCTTTTTTCAGGGAAGACAAAGGAACAAAAGTTATTTCAAACTGTCCAACAGAAACTATACATTTGAAGAAAGTTACAATCTTATTAATAATATAACAGGATGAGGGGCACCTGGGTGGCTCATTCGGTTAGACATCTGATTTCAGCTCAGGTCATGATCTTGCAGTCCTTGAGTTCAAGCCCCAAGTGGGGCTCTGTGCTGACAGTTCAGAGCCTGGAGCCTGCTTCAGATTCTTTCTCCCTCTCTCTCTGCCCCTCCCCCACTCACATTCTGTCTCCCTCTCAAAAATAAAATTTAAAAAAAGCATAAAAATTTAAAAAAAATAATATAACAGGATGATATATAAAATTGAAATGGTATACAGATTGTAGGATATATTTATTCCACATGGTTAGTTGGAATGCTCTAAATTTATATATATATGAATATATATATGTGCTTACATATATTCTCAATTTAAAAGTATGTTTTTAAATATAGCATTTTTCATAGCAAAACTGATTAAAAGTAATATTCATTCAGAAAATGGCATGCGGTTAGGAATTATATGTGGAATGATAAAGAAGAAAATAATATTTTAGGTCATTTTTTTTCTATGAACCAAACAATAAACAAAAAGAGAAATAACATATGTATCATTAGTTCATTCTTGCAATTTTTCTCAAAAGCTATGAACATACAAATAATATAGATACCTATGAAATACGTTTATTTCTATTAGCAAAAGTCATTTAAAGAAATAAATGAAAATAAAAAGAAATAATCCATGAAAAATATTTTTAAAGCCAACCAAGATTGAAGATAGTTGTTGTTTTCTTTTCAAATGCCCTTTCACTGTGTCCTTTGAAATGTGAAATGCCAAATGAATGATAAATTCCATTTTGTAGAGATTCTTTAAATTTAATGTGTCTATAAAGTTTTCTCCCATCTATCCAGTTTTTCAAGGTCAAAAATCTAGAGTCATCCTTTATTCTTTCCTATGTTACCACCCAAACCCAAACGATCACTAACTGTATTGAAATTCTCTACCTCATCAGTGTCAACATTAAATTAGACCATTTTCTGATATTTACCTCTCAACCACTCCAACAGCCTCTAATATGAGCCTATGCATTCACTTTTGGAACTCCGATGTATTCTTCAGTAGCAACTGCCAGAATGATCTTGTTAAAATGTAAATTAGAGACAGAGTAGAATTAAATGTGGGCAGAAAATATATAACTATGCTAAATACAGTACAGCAAGTTTTAAACAGTGTGAATGAAGCTTCATAAAAGAAATAGTTGGAAATGCAAAGAGGAAAATGTGTTGCTGCATCTTCACATCTCAGATACACTGGAGGATTTTTTCTGTTTCTTTTTCTCTTTGCAAGCCTCTGGATATTAAACCACTCTTGGCAAGGGATGTGAATAGTAGACAAGGAAACAGCTTGAAACTCCTTGGTCCCTCTGTTGTTCCCAAGCAGTTAAATAATTTGAATTTCTACAGTAAAACTGTGTCTAGTATTATTACTCTAGTAGTAGGTCTTAGACTGAATGAGAAAAGTGAGAATGATTAAATTTATGAGTGTTTTGAGACTTTATACTAAATTTTTAGTCTTTACAAAACTTTAAAATACTGCCAAAGGGGCGCCTGGGTGGCGCAGTCGGTTAAGCGTCCGACTTCAGCCAGGTCACGATCTCGCGGTCTGTGAGTTCGAGCCCCGCGTCAGGCTCTGGGCTGATGGCTCGGAGCCTGGAGCCTGTTTCCAATTCTGTGTGTCTCCCTCTCTCTCTGCCCCTTCCCCGTTCATGCTCTCTCTCTGTCCCAAAAATAAATAAAAAACGTTGAAAAAATAAAATAAAATAAAATAAAATACTGCCAAAAATCATCATCATCATCATCATCATCATCATCATCATCATCATCAACGTCATCTTGCTTTCAACCTTCCCATCTCAGTCAACAGTAACACCATATATCCATTTGCTCAGGTCAAAAACTTTGGATTAGTTTTTGATTTATCCCTTTCTCAGAATACCATATACTAAGCCAACTTTTCAAATTATAAACATTATTTATCAACTCCAGCTAACACCCTAGCCCATACCACTATCATGGTTCCTTTCTTTTGACCCACAGAGAGTCACCCACAGATCTATTTGCACTTTTTACCTTATCCTAGACTTATTTTCTTTATAGAATTTATCATTATTTAGGTTATTTCAGATGTTATCTTAGATATATTAGCTATATTAGAAAATATAAATCACCTTATACTAGTTATTTACTTGTTTCTTGATATTCCTGTCCCCACCAAAATGAGTAGCGACATTCTGGTGAAGTTCTATATCACTAAATTATAGAACAGTGTGTGCATTAATCTTTCAAAAGTATGATGAATAATATGCATTGGGTTATTGCTTGTTAAAACAACAATGAGAGACCCCCATACAACTGTTAGAATGGCTAATTTAAAACACTAACAAGTCAGTGTTGATGTGGAGCAACAGGAACTCTCCTTAACTGCTGGTGGGAATGCAAATGGCACAACCAATATGGATGACAGTTTGGTTGTTTCTTACAAAACTAAATATATTCTTACCATATGATCAAGCAATTGTGATCCCTAGTACTTAATCAAAGGAGGTGAAAACTTATGTCTACACAAAACCCTGCACATGGATGTTTATAGAAGCTTTATTCAAAACTTGCAAGCAATCACTATGCCCTTTAATAGGTGAACAGATAAACTGTGGTACATCCATCCATACAAAGGGGTATTATTCAGTGATAAAAAAGAAATGAGCTTTTAAGCCATGAAAAGTAATGGAGGAAACTCAAGTGCATATTGCTAAGTGAAAGAAGCCAACTGGATAAGACTCACACTTATGTGATTCCAACTCTATGGAATGATTCCAACTCTATGATATTCTGGAATAGGCAAAATTATGGAAACAGTAAAAAGATCACCAGTTGTGGGAACAGAGAAAGGACAGAAAAAAGAAAAGGAGAGGAATGAATAGATGGAACAAAAGAGACTTTCAGGGTAATGACACTATTCTGTATCGTATTGAAATACTGGATACATGCTATTATATATTTGTCAAAACCCTTAGAACATACAAAAGAAACAGTGTACCCTAATGTAACCTATAGACTTGGGTTAAAATAATGTCAATATTGGCTTATCAACTGTAATGAGCATATAACACTAATGCAAGCGACAATTAATAGGGAAAACTATGTGTGGGCAGAGGAGGTGCATGAGAACTCTGTACTTACCACTCACTTTTCTTTCTAAAACTGAAACTTCTCTAAGAAAGAAAACCTTAATTTTAAAACTTAAACCTTATTAAGGAAAGATAAAAAATGTAAAGAACATATTAATTAATGACCCACAACAACAATGAAAATATCCACATTGAAAAAGAGAATACTAAGTGAGCAATTCAAAATGTAAGGTAAAAAATAAAACTTAAAAAATGACAGATTATTAAAATTGTTTTGTTTCTCATGTCACAATCCATGTTTCTTCATATTCAAAATATAAGAATTCTAGATATGAGGCATTTCATATTTGTAGTCTGAAGCTATATCCATGAGTATTAGTAGTGTGTTTATAATGCTAAGTGGAATTTACAAATACACATAATTTGAAAAGCAGGAGAAACTAATTAAAGAGAAAAAAATTTATTCTGTTTACTCACAAATCTGAGTTCATCTGTGAAATTAGTAAAATTAATTCTACTTTCAAAGTGTATGCAATTTTATTGTATAAAATACTTTGGCATGAATATCAGAAGGGTTTTGGTATAAATTAATTATTAATATCATGATTGATTTAAATGTTGAGAGCCAAGACTATGTCTATCCATATCTATATCTATATCTATATCTATATCTATATCTATATCTATATCTATATCTATAAGTATCAGAACATGACACTTTTTGTTCAAGACCCATTAAAGATATCTTATTTCAAAGTAAATTCTACATTCACACAAATGACCCACAAAGCCCTACATAACCCTGCCTCATATAGGGCTTCTGTTTTGTTCTTTCATGCCTTCCCCTCCAGGCACTATTGCCTCTTACCAGTGTTTGAACATATCAATCAGACTTTAGTCACAGGACCTCTGAACCTGTTCTTTCTTCTTCCTGGAATGATATTCCCCAGATAATTTCTTGACATTGTTTCACTTCTTCAAATTCACAAAGGCATTTTCAGACTACCATTTTCACCCAGACCACCATAATCATCCTAAGCAATTCTTATCCCAAAGATCTTTTTGGACCACTCTACAGAAAATGCCAACTTCTTAGGCTACACTCTTTTCCCATTATTTTGTTTTATTTCTGCCCATCACTTATACAATTAAGTTACTTAACTGAATGTAAAAGTGAATATCCCAAATATTAGTTTCTATAAATGTCTATATTTCCCACAAGAATATTAAGTTCCACAAAGGGCAGAGATGTGATTTTAATTCACTGATAACTCTCTCTCTCTCTCTCTCTCTCTCTCTCTCTCTCTCTCATTATCTCTCCACACACACACACACACACACACACACGCATGCACAACAGACATGTATGTGTTACAACGTTGCCATTAATTAAAAATATTATATAAAGTTATGCAATATATTCAATTTAAGATGTTTTTGTAAGTTTATAAGAATAATATACTATCAGAATTTTTTCAAATTATTATCTAGTCATCTTTGCCATAGAGGTTGCACTGTATGTATCACATATAATTATTAGAAAGTATCTAATCAATGTATTAATATTATATTGTGATGAAATGAAAAATGGATAGTGAGAGATAAAGAAATTTGGGTTTAAATTATGTTCTTGACTTTATTGAGTATATAGCAAATTAGTTTAGCTTTCTGATTCTCAGATTATTTAAAATTAACTGTATAAAACTGTAATAACATTACAATATCATTCTCATATGTAAATTTCTCTTAAATTATGCCTTTGAAATATATTTTAAGATATACAACAGGATCTGATTAGTTGAAGGCTTGTTTTTGAGAGACAGAGAGAACACAGGGGAGGAGAAGAGGGAGAGCGAGAATCTTAAGGAGGCTCCACACCCAGCACAAGCCAAATGCAGGGCTCGATCTCACAACTGTGACATCATGACCTGAGCAGAAATAGTTGGAGGCTTAACTGACTGAGCCACCTAGGCACCCCTATAGGCTTTTGATAAACATTAACAATTGTCCAAAGAACATGTAACAATTTAGAACTAGGATATTATAAAGGTAGCCATTTCTCCACACTATTATTTGCTATAATTTTAAATATTTATATAGTAAAAGTAAGATATAAGTTTGTAATTTTATTTTTCAGATAATTTATCTCTGTAATTTTTATATGATTTCTCTCTGGGTATAGTCTTTTCTTTTTTTCTTTACATTTTTTTTTAATGTTTATTATTTATTTTTGAGAGAGAGAGTGAGACAGACAGACAGAGAGAAAGAACATGAGCAGGGGAGGGGCAGAGAGAGAACACACAGAATCTGAAGCAGGCTCCAGGCTCCGGGCTGTCAGCACAGAGCCCGACACAGGGCTCGAACTCACCAACCATGAGATTGTGACATGAGCTGAAGTTGCTTAACCGACTGAGCCACCCAGGCACTCCAGGTATATTCTTTTCTAAATTTCTTTAAATGTTTTTTTAAAATTTATTTTTGATGGAGAGAGAGAGAGACAGAGCATGAGTGGGGTAGGAGCAGAGAGAGAGGGGGACACAGAATCCAAAGCAGGCTCCAGGCTGTATGCTGTCAGCACAGATCCCGACACGGGGCTCGAACTCACGAACCACGAGATCATGACCTGAGCCAAAGTCAGATGTTCAACTGACTGAGCCACCCAGGCGCCCCCCAGGTATATTCTTTTCTAAATTCAATCTAAACCTCATACACTTATCCCTTAACTGTTCAAAGAGGTTAATAAGATTTCTATTTATATATTGACATTAACACTTTGTTCTGTCCGTTATTTTATAAATGCTGATTCAGAGTTTACTGTATATTGTTTAATTTTGCTTATGATGTTTTATGAAAAGTAGACTAAAAACTTTTTATCAATCTTCTCTATTATGGTATGCTCAGAGTTTATAGAGCATGGAAATAATCTAGATCTGGGAAACAGTATTGATTCTTGCCCATAAAATGTTTTATTTACTTTTTTAGGAAGAAATTATTGATGTTTCTTTAAGTTCTTACAGTGATTCTCCAACTATTTATTAAAAGCAATAGTAGTAATTAATATTATTCTCAAGAAATGAATTTTAGGTTAAATGATAAATCTATAAAAAGCAAAAGTTTAAAAAAGCCTGTATTAGGGGCACCTGGCTGGCTCAGTCAGTTGAGTGTCTGACTTCTGCTCAGGTCATGATCTCACGGTCTGTGAGTTCGAGCCCCACGTCGGGCTCTGTGCTGACAGCTCAGAGTCTGGAGCCTGCTTCAGATTCTGTCTCCCTCTCTCTCTGACCCTCCCCCGTTCATGCTCTGTCTCTCTCTGTCTCAAAAATAAACATTAAAAAAAATAAAAAAATAAAAAAGCCTGTATTAGATTATAACCATCTGTAAAATGCTGTGTGGAAATATAGTTTATCTGAACTGTCTTTACTTTGAACAATATTAAATTATTTCCCTCCATCTCTATATTTGTATATGTTAGACATCAATACATCTACTAGATGTATTACTTTATGTAGCTAATAAAGACATGTATATTATATAATGTATAAGGTGAATATAGGTATGTAATGATGTTATATATTATATATTTATTATATACCTATAAATATGTCTACTAGATGTGAATATAATATAATGTATAATATGGATATAAATATGTATGTCATATTATATGTAGGGAGAGGGTGTATAAATGACTGAATATTGATGCTATAAAAAACACAGAGTTAGATATTTTCACTCAAGTATATAACTGAATGAAAATGTAATTATCTAATAAATTCAGTTCACATGAATCAGATCTGAATTATCTGATCTGAATTTATATTAAAGATTTGAATTCTTATTATCTGTGAAGATGAATATTCATATATCCCAGCATGATATTCCAGGTTGAGAATTATTTTAACTCAAAGCTTATGCATGTATGGTTTAAAGGTCAATTAATCCATCATGAGCTTTTGCTTGATTTTACACGAAGTTTTTTCATTCAAATTAGAGTATAGTAGACTATCTCAAAACTCTCAGGACAAGCTTCTTGGATTATTCACAAACTCATATTTGTGATAAAATATGATTCTGTCATAGAAGTACAGACTTAAATTAAGTTGTCTACTAAGTAAAAGAAGTGTTTATTTGTGTGAGTCTATTTACAAGCTAATTTACATGTGTTTTGACTGAGGCATTTCTTGATTGTGCGAATTATTCTATATTGTTCTCATGATTTTTATTCAGTGTTAGAGCTGTCTTCTGTTGTAAAACACGTTGTTATGTTTTATGGAATTAATTAACCATTTATACTTAGTAAGGGTTTGAAAAGCTTGTAAGTATGGAAGGTTACTTGATATGGTTTCCATCCTTGTGGAAAATATTACAAAGAGAATGATAATATGTAGTCAGTTTTTGGTCACTGTAGATCAATAAATTTTAGAGCAAATGAAAAAGAAGAGAATGGTGATGTTTGCCTAAGGCATTACAATATTAATCATGTTAATATAGTCATTCCAAGTTAAAGAGGGGAACCTACCATTCTAATTTATAGATAAACCCACATTTCTAAAGTTAAACTTACAGTAGACAAAGAGGAAGTTGATATAGAAGAATAAAGATGGCATTTTTTGTGACATGAAATAAAATCTCCCATTTTAAATACGTATTTAAGTATTAAGCTTTTCAAGGGAAGACAGGTCTGAAAGTCTTTCCCAGCCACAGTTCTCTTCTCACCCTATCTCCTGCCAGATAGATTCTGAGGCATTCTTAAGTTAATATAGTACTATATTTTTCGATGTCAGAGATAAAAGACAAGTAACAGTAAAGGCATAATAAAAATAATGACATAAGTTTAAGTAATAGTGGTTAACATTTTTAATTTTTTTGTTATTTTTCAGTGTAAGGAACTGTACATGAATTATCTAATTTAATTCTCACAACAGCCTATGGTGCTCCTCTATAAGCTATTTAATATATCAGAAAACTTAAATAGCTTGGAAAACTTAAGCAGCTTACCACAAGTAACATTTTCATAGTGCATTAGTGTGCTGGGATTTAAACACAGTTTAGGAAGGTTGGAAATGTTGAGTCATATAATTTTATGTTCAAGAGAAATAATTGATGAATGATGGTCTGCTGGCTGGCTACCTCCTGTTTTTCTGAAGTTTTATGGGTTTAAAAATTGGTGTAAAGGAAACTTCATTCTCACAGAGTGGCCACAGTGTGCAGCCTCAGCAATGAGGAGTTGACAGAGCAGAATACACAACCAGCTGTGTGATGAACACACATACTGAGGGTTCCTCTTCTGGCTATGTTCCCTCTTAGAGAGGCTTGTGCACTGGGTCATGCCAGGGGATTGGGGTGCTCTGGGTATCCAACCTGACGCTTCTCATGCCCTCAGAAGAGGAGATACCCTAATCCCCTGGGGCTGCCCTGCCTAGGCCTTGTCTGTCCTGGTCCTTTGGTCAATGCCACAGTTTTTGTAGCCTCCCCCATTCTCTCTTTCAGTAGTGGTCTGGGTTTTAAAGTATAAAATTTAACAGTCTCTTGGTGAAAAATATTTTAATAAATACATGTTTATCTCATCAAAAAAAGGAAGTATTAAAAAACAAAACAAAACAGAAACAAAAAAACTAAATTAAACCGACCAAACATTCAACTGAGTTTCCTAAAAGGGCTTCATTAGCAGTAGAACTACCTTGACCTAGAGTCAGTCAGGTTTCTCTAATGTCTCACTGACAAATATAAGCCTTAAGAGAATCAAGTTCACTTGCCAGCAAATTACTTGCTTTCCAAAATAAAATTCAACACTCTATAATGAAAGACAATAAAACTTCAACCTTCAACAGCAATTCTATCTACAATAACCAACATAAAACGTTTATATATATATATATGTGTGTGTGTGTGTGTGTGTGTATGTGTGTGTGTGTGTATACACGCACATATATACATATATATGTACATGTATATATGTGTGAAGCTTAATTATATGACCCAGCAGCAGGGAAATAATAATAGTCAACAGAAATAGATCCAGATATGGCATGGATTTCAGCACTGGCAGATGCAAACATTAAAAGCATTATTACAAATATGTTCAAAGATGTAATGTAAAAGATTAGGGGCAGGAAATTGTAGCCCACAAACTGGCCACCTAATTTTACAAATAAAGTTGCAAAAGGTAACAGCTAAACCTCATCACTTACATACTGTTTAGTGATGCAACTGTCAAACAACAGCAAAGCTGAAGAATTGTGATGTACGCTATATGGCTACAAGCAAAAGTACTTACTTTTAGGATCTTTAACAAAATGTTATTTGGCTCTTGGAAAACAGATGAATATAGTGAGTGAAAAGAAAAATTTTCAGTATAGAAATAAACACAAAGGAATGAAATGCATAAGAAGTAGCAAATATGTTATAAATGTAAAACCTGTTTTTCTCATTTTTGAATTTCTTAAAAACATAGTTGGCCCCCGTGCACCTTGCCTACCCACCCCAGCTAATACGCCAGCTCCCCAGCACCACAAGCCTGGCAGTGTGCAAGTAGCCCAGACGGGCCACGCCACCCCACAGTGAATCCCGCCCCTAGGAGAGGGGAAGAGAAGGCACACACCAGTCTGACTGTGGCCCCAGCGGTGGGCTGGGGGCAGACATCAGGTCGGACTGCGGCCCCGCCCACCAACTCCAGTTATACACCACAGCACGGGGGAAGTGCCCTGCAGGTCCTCACCGCTCCAGGGACTATCCAAAATGACCAAACGGAAGAATTCCCCTCAGAAGAATCTCCAGGAAATAACAACAGCTAATGAACTGATCAAAAAGGATTTAAATAATATAACAGAAAGTGAATTTAGAATAATAGTCATAAAATTAATCGCTGGGCTTGAAAACAGTATACAGGACGGCAGAGAATCTCTTGCTACAGAGATCAAGGGACTAAGGAACAGTCACGAGGAGCTGAAAAACGCTTTAAACGAAATGCAAAACAAAATGGAAACCACCACGGCTCGGATTGAAGAGGCAGAGGAGAGAATAGGTGAACTAGAAGATAAAGTTATGGAGAAAGAGGAAGCTGAAAGAAAGAGAGATAAAAAAATCCAGGAGTATGAGGGGAAAATTAGAGAACTAAGTGATACACTAAAAAGAAATAATATACGCATAATTGGTATCCCAGAGGAGGAAGAGAGAGGGAAAGGTGCTGAAGGGGTACTTGAAGAAATTATAGCTGAGAACTTCCCTGAACTGGGGAAGGAAAAAGGCATTGAAATCCAAGAGGCACAGAGAACTCCCTTCAGACGTAACTTGAATCGATCTTCTGCACGACATATCATAGTGAAACTGGCAAAATACAAGGATAAAGAGAAAATTCTGAAAGCAGCAAGGGATAAACGTGCCCTCACATATAAAGGGAGACCTATAAGACTCGTGACTGATCTCTCCTTTGAAACTTGGCAGGCCAGAAAGGCTTGGCACAATATCTTCAGTGTGCTAAACAGAAAAAATATGCAGCCGAGAATCCTTTATCCAGCAAGTCTGTCATTTAGAATAGAAGGAGAGATAAAGGTCTTCCCAAACAAACAAAAACTGAAGGAATTTGTCACCACGAAACCAGCCCTACAAGAGATCCTAAGGGGGATCCTGTGAGACAAAGTACCAGAGACATCACTACAAGCATAAAACATACAGACATCACAATGACTCTAAACCCGTATCTTTCTATAATAACACTGAATGTAAATGGATTAAATGCGCCAACCAAAAGACATAGGGTATCAGAATGGATAAAAAAACAAGACCCATCTATTTGCTGTCTACAAGAGACTCATTTGAGATCTGAGGACACCTTTAGATTGAGAGTGAGGGGATGGAGAACTATTTATCATGCTACTGGAAGCCAAAAGAAAGCTGGAGTAGCCATACTTATATCAGACAAACTAGACTTTAAATTAAAGGCTGTAACAAGAGATGAAGAAGGGCATTATATAATAATTACAGGGTCTATCCATCAGGAAGAGCTAACAATTATAAATGTCTATGCGCCAAATACCGGAGCCCCCAGATATATAAAACAGTTACTCATAAACATAAGCAACCTTATTGATAAGAATGTGGTCATTGCAGGGGACTTTAACACCCCACTTACAGAAATGGATAGATCATCTAGACACACAGTCAATAAAGAAACAAGGGCCCTGAATGATACATTGGATCAGATGGACTTGACAGATATATTTAGAACTCTGCATCCCAAAGCAACAGAATATACTTTCTTCTCGAGTGCACACGGAACATTCTCCAAGATAGATCATATACTGGGTCACAAAACAGCCCTTCATAAGTTTACAAGAATTGAAATTATACCATGCATACTTTCAGACCACAATGCTATGAAGCTTGAAATCAACCACAGGAAAAAGTCTGGAAAACCTCCAAAAGCATGGAGGTTAAAGAACACCCTACTAACGAATGAGTGGGTCAACCAGGCAATTAGAGAAGAAATTAAAAAATATATGGAAACAAACGAAAATGAAAATACAACAATCCAAACGCTTTGGGACGCAGCGAAGGCAGTCCTGAGAGGAAAATACATTGCAATCCAGGCCTATCTCAAGAAACAAGAAAAATCCCAAATACAAAATCTAACAGCACACCTAAAGGAAATAGAAGCAGAACAGCAAAGGCAGCCTAAACCCAGCAGAAGAAGAGAAATCATAAAGATCAGAGCAGAAATAAACAATATAGAATCTAAAAAAACGGTAGAGCAGATCAACGAACAAGAGTTGGTTTTTTGAAAAAATAAACAAAATTGACAAACCTCTAGCCAGGCTTCTCAAAAAGAAAAGGGAGATGACCCAAATGGATAAAATCATGAATGAAAATGGAATTATTACAACCAATCCCTCAGAGATACAAACAATTATCAGGGAATACTATGAAAAATTATATGCCAACAAATTGGACAACCTTGAAGAAATGGACAAATTCCTAAACACCCACACTCTTCCAAAACTCAATCAGGAGGAAATAGAAAGCTTGAACAGACCCATAACCAGTGAAGAAATTGAATCGGTTATCAAAAATCTCCCAACAAATAAGAGTCCAGGACCAGATGGCTTCCCAGGGGAGTTCTACCAGACGTTTAAAGCAGAGATAATACCTATCCTTCTCAAGCTATTCCAAGAAATAGAAAGGGAAGGAAAACTTCCAGACTCATTCTATGAAGCCAGTATTACTTTGATTCCTAAACCAGACAGAGACCCAGTAAAAAAAGAGAACTACAGGCCAATATCCCTGATGAATATGGATGCAAAAATTCTCAATAAGATACTAGCAAATCGAATTCAACAGCATATAAAAAGAATTATTCACCATGATCAAGTGGGATTCATTCCTGGGATGCAGGGCTGGTTCAACATTCGCAAATCGATCAACGTGATACATCACATTAACAAAAAAAAAGAGAAGAACCATATGATCCTGTCAATCGATGCAGAAAAGGCCTTTGACAAAATCCAGCACCCTTTCTTAATAAAAACCCTTGAGAAAGTCGGGATAGAAGGAACATACTTAAAGATCATAAAAGCCATTTATGAAAAGCCCACAGCTAACATCATCCTCAATGGGGAAAAACTGAGAGCTTTTTCCCTGAGATCAGGAACACGACAGGGATGCCCACTCTCACCGCTGTTGTTTAATATAGTGCTGGAAGTTCTAGCATCAGCAATCAGACAACAAAAGGAAATCAAAGGCATCCAAATTGGCAAAGATGAAGTCAAGCTTTCGCTTTTTGCAGATGACATGATATTATACATGGAAAATCCGATAGACTCCACCAAAAGTCTGCTAGAACTGATACATGAATTCAGCAAAGTTGCAGGATACAAAATCAATGTACAGAAATCAGTTGCATTCTTATACACTAACAATGAAGCAACAGAAAGACAAATAAAGAAACTGATCCCATTCACAATTGCACCAAGAAGCATAAAATACCTAGGAATAAATCTAACCAAAGATGTAAAAGATCTGTATGCTGAAAACTATAGAAAGCTTATGCAGGTAATTGAAGAAGATATAAAGAAATGGAAAGACATTCCCTGCTCATGGATTGGAAAAATAAATATTGTCATAATGTCAATACTACCCAAAGCTATCTACACATTCAATGCAATCCCAATCAAAATTGCACCAGCATTCTTCTTGAAACTAGAACAAGCAATCCTAAAGTTCATATGGAACCACAAAAGGCCCCGAATAGCCAAAGTAATTTTGAAGAAGAAGACCAAAGCAGGAGGCATCACAATCCCAGACTTTAGCCTCTACTACAAAGCTGTCATCATCAAGACAGCATGGTATTGGCATAAAAACAGACACATAGACCAATGGAATCGAATAGAAACCCCAGAACTAGACCCACAAACGTATGGCCAACTCATTTTTGACAAAGCAGGAAAGAACATCCAATGGAAAAAAGACAGTCTCTTTAACAAATGGTGCTGGGAGAACTGGACAGCAACATGCAGAAGGTTGTAACTAGACCACTTTCTCACACCATTCACAAAAATAAACTCAAAACGGATAAAGGACATGAATGTGAGACAGGAAACCATCAAAACCTTAGAGGAGAAAACAGGAAAAGACCTCTCTGACCTCAGCCGTAGCAATCTCTTACTCGGCACATCCCCAAAGGCAAGGGAATTAAAAGCAAAAGTGAATTACTGGGACCTTATGAAGATTAAAAGCTTCTGCACAGCAAAGGAAACAACCAACAAAACTAAAAGGCAACCAACGGAATGGGAAAAGGTATTTGCAAATGACACATCGGACAAAGGGCTAGTATCCAAAATCTATAAAGAGCTCATCAAACTCCACACCCGAAAAACAAATAACCCAGTGAAGAAATGGGCAGAAAACATGAATAGACACTTCTCTAAAGAAGACATCCAGATGGCCAACAGGCACATGAAAAGATGTTCAACGTCGCTCCTCATCAGGGAAATACAAATCAAAACCACACTCAGATACCACCTCACGCCAGTCAGAGTGGCCAAAATGAAGAAATTAGGAGACTATAGATGCTGGAGAGGATGTGGAGAGACGGGAACCCTCTTGCACTGTTGGTGGGAATGCAAATTGGTGCAGCCGCTCTGGAAAGCAGTGTGGAGGTTCCTCAGAAAATTAAAAATAGACCTACCCTATGACCCAGCAATAGCACTGCTAGGAATTTATCCAAGGGATACAGGAGTACTGATGCATAGGGGCACTTGTACCCCAATGTTTATAGCAGCACTCTCAACAATAGCCAAATTATGGAAAGAGCCTAAATGTCCATCAACTGATGAATGGATAAACAAATTGTGGTTTATATACACAATGGAATACTACGTGGCAATGAGAAAAAATGAAATATGGCCTTTTGTAGCAACGTGGATGGAACTGGAGAGTGTGATGCTAAGTGAAATAAGCCATACAGAGAAAGACAGATACCATATGGTTTCACTCTTATGTGGATCCTGAGAAACGTAACAGAAACCCATGGGGGAGGGGAAGGGAAAAAAAAAAAAAAAAAAAAAAGAGGTTAGAGTGGGAGAGAGCCAAAGCATAAGAGACTGTTATAAACTGAGAACAAACTGAGGGTTGATGGGGGGTGGGAGGGAGGGCAGGGTGGGTGATGGGTATTGAGGAGGGCACCTTTTGGGATGAGCACTGGGTGTTGTATGGAAACCAATTTGACAGTAAATTTCATATATTAAAAAATAAATAAAATTAAAAAAAAAAACATAGTTGAATGGTTAAACAAAAATAGTAAAATTATTCTGTGAAGTTTGTTTTCCTATTATCAAGTTGGCCAGATTAAACTCTTTTAAAAATAGACTCCTTTCTTCTTTGGATATATATCTATTATTCCCCATTGGGGATTTATTTAACTCCTACATACAGAATAGCGAGGAATTAACTAATAATTCATTGTGTATTTGCCACAAAACACCTATATTATGGGATGAATAATATGGTAAGTAAAATAAAGGTCAACAGCAGTAAAGATAACAGACTAGCATTCATAAACATATAATTCTCATAAGACTTCTATCTTATATGTAAAAATGGCATAAAGTTAGCTCATAGAATTCTTTTTATTTATTTTTATTTATTCATTTTGAGAGAAAGAGAGAGAGAGAGAGAATACATGCGCCCAAGTTGGGGAGGGGCAGAGAGGGAGAGAGAGAGAATCCACGCCATCAGCACAGAGCCCGATGTGGGATTTGAACCCACAAAGCACAAGATCATGACCTGAGCTGAAACTGAGAGTCAGAAGCTTAACCAACTGAGCCACCCAGGTGCCCCAGCTCATGGAATTCTATAGCAAAGCAAGAATGTATATGTAAAGTCTTATAAAAACATCCTAAAGAATATTTTAAAAAATATAATTAAAAAATAATTAACACACAAAAAAGGCAGCAATAAAGAAAGAAAGAAAATACAGGGCAAATACAAAAGAAAAAAAACAGTATCAAAGACTTAGGCCTATTCATATATTAATTTTTGGGAGTTTTTCTTTTAGAAGCTGAAGTGTGGCATTCTTTATGTGTATCTGGCTTAATATGTGAGTTGATTTCTACCACCCACTTTGGAAATTTCTTCATCAATATCTCTACAATGACTGATTGTATCCTATTATAACTCTTCTCTTGTGCAACAATATTTATATTTTTGTTAGTCTTTTCACTCTGTTCTATGTATCTCATATGATCTCTTCTGTATTTTACACATTGTCTCTCTATTATTCAGTCTGAGTATTTCTCAATCTACTTTTCAGTTCATTATCTCTTACTTGCCATTAAATCTATCACACTCATAGTTTATTTGATGTTTTTAAAATTCTTATTTGCTTCATCTTTATAATGTCTGCCAATATTTTCCTTGTTCTTACATCCTTAGATTTATTTATCATAGTTAATTTGAAGTCCGTGTTTGAAAATCCCTTTAAAATATCTCTGGTCACTTTATATTTTGAATTTTTCTTTTTAAAAAAGTTCTGTGTTCTGATAAAATTGTTTTTTTTTTTTTTTTACACTGACTTGTAGACATATGTATATATGAGATTTTTGCTGTCATTGTCCTTCAGGGAATATTTATGGTTCCTTGGGGCAGGCTGCTATTCTCTGCCTACAAGCAATCCCGTATCACTTTTCCCACATGGAGACTATGATCACGTGAAACCAGGCTTTAGCCTTTTGTGACTGAGTGATCTATTTATGCTTCACCTTTCATTCCAATGTGGATCTTTCAGATTCTCAATCAATAGCTTGGGAAATTTACAGTCTTCATTTCAAGTGGGCTCTCAAACTCCCATGAAACTGCAAAATCTTTGCTCAGCTCTTCAGCCTACTGCCACCGGTTTCCCTTTCTGAATCAGCAATCATTTCAAAAGAAAAAGTGGCCCCAAACACCCATGTCATCACTTTGTACTTTCCTCCAATCTAAGATTACAACCCCCCAAATTTTCACTGTCTTTGTAGCTTCCCATTGCCGTCATACAGAATATTTTCATATTTTGTCAGATTTTTAAAAGGAAAAGTTAATCATAACTTCATGTGATTTTTAGAATGACCTTCCCTTTCGTCTTGCCTTCTTAGTTTGTTAAGGTTTCTTAATGGCCAGAGGGTATTAGTTTTCATATACTGTGATCTTTGATTTTTAAACTGTTAAGCTTTACTTTAAAAAGTAAAAGAAAAAAAGTAGGTCGTCAGAGCTAAAGATGAGAATAGGTATTCAGAGTGTATTTAAAAAGTGTCTAATAGACTGGAATACCTAATAATGCAAATATACATTCAAAGACTATAATATAATAACAAGGCTGAACTGAAATTAAAGGACATGTTCTCCAGAATTTGAAGGGAAAAAATCATGGAAAAATCAATAACTTTAACATTAGCAGTCATTCAATGGGAAGTGATTCATAACTAATTCATTTCACCATCTCATCTATATTTCACTGATGTGAACAAATAGAAATGTATGGTTTGTAATAAATAAGTTATGGATATGCTTTATGTTTAATATATGTAACCTTGATTTAATACAGTTTCTCAGAGATCCAATAATGCTGACTTATATGATTTATAACTTTTTTCTAACATTTTGTGTTCAAAAGGTAATTCTGCTAACTCTCAATTTCTCAGTATAACCCAGAGATTATTCATTTATTAATAAATTTTGTGAAATTCCTTCACCAGGATAGTTGACACAGATTGTTTCCAGATAGAACATATTCCTCATTAATCCCTTCACAGCAAAATATCTCTTTTTTACCTATATTTCTGTCCAAATATCTAAATAAGTAAAGCAATACACCCTTAAAACCAATAACAGATGGTATAAACTTCCTGGACAATAAAACCACAATTGTAGATTTTTTAAGTACATAGTTTCTTACTGTCCTATTAAAATTTTTCTAGTATATACAGAATTAAGAGAACAGGAGAGAGGAGCAAATTCAGAATGAGAGAGTGAAACAGAAAGAAGGAAAGAAACAGAAAGAGACAGAGAAAATATTCTGATGAAAAAAGTGAAGATTTAAAGTTGGTTTAAGTTGACCTAAGTTGATTAAATGTTAAATGTCAATTTGGTTATGTTTTTAAGTGGCATATTTTGTGCTTTTGTTTTTTTTAATTTTTATATGCAATGATTTGTTTTTGTTCATTTTTTTAAAAGTGAGCTCTATGCTCAATGTGGGACTCAATCTCAAAACCCTGAGATCAAGAGTCTCATGCTCTACCGACTGAGCCAACTAGGCACACTTGTTCTATTTTCTTTATAGAAAATAAAGGTAGCATAGGTGTATGCTTTGGGATCCTGGTGGGAAGAAGGAAGTACTGATGTTTTGTGCTGCTTTTAGGTGAACTGATGGGATGAATGAGTGATAGAATACTATCTCAGTCCATTTGGGCTGTTAGAACAAAAATAACAAACACTGGGTAGCTTAAACAAAAAACTCTTATATCTTACAATTCTGAAGGTTACAAGTCCAAGATCAAGTTGCAGACAGATTCATGTCTGGGAAGGGTCTGCTTTCTGGTTCATAAATGGCCTTCTTCTCATGGTGTCTTCACATGGTAGAAGGTACAAGGGAGTTCTCTGGGGTCTTTTATAAGAGTACTAATCCATTTATGAGGATTCTGCCCTCATGATCTGATCACCTCCCAAGGTCCCTACCTCCAAATATCATCACACTGGGGATTAGGTTTCAACATATGAATTTTAGGGGACCACAGTCTTTATAATTCTGCCCTGGCTCCCCAAAACTCATGTCCTTGTCACATGCAAAATAAGTCCATTCCATCTCAATAACACCAAAAGTTTTAACTCATCCCAGCATCAACTCAAAAGTCTAAAGTATAAAATCTCGGGGCGCCTGGGTGGCGCAGTCGGTTAAGCGTCCGACTTCAGCCAGGTCACGATCTCGCGGTCCGTGAGTTCGAGCCCCGCGTCAGGCTCTGGGCTGATGGCTCGGAGCCTGGAGCCTGTTTCCGATTCTGTGTCTCCCTCTCTCTCTGCCCCTGCCCCGTTCATGCTTTGTCTCTCTCTGTCCCAAAAATAAATAAAAAACGTTGAAAAAAAAATTTTAAAGTATAAAATCTCATCAAAATCAGATACAGGTGAGACTGTGTATATAATTCATCCTGAGGCAAATTGCTATCCAGATGTGAACCTTGTAAAGCCAAACAAATTACAAGCTTCCAAAATATAATGGTGGGACATACGTAAGATAAACATTTCCATTCCAAGAGGGAGTAACAAAAATGAAGAAAGAGGTAACAGGTTCTAAGTAAGTCTCAAACCTAATGCTGAAAAATAACAATAAACCTTAAAACTCAAGAATGATAACCTTTGGCTTACTGCTCAGTCTTCATAGTCTCCTGGGGTGGCAATGTCACTCCCTGGGCTCAGGGGGAGAACCCTGTAGTGGCTCTCTACCTGGGTCCTACCAGTCTGACTGGTGGCTCCATCCTTTAAAATCCAGGTAAAGGTAGACATGTCCACTTGGGCTTTTACACACTGCTTGCTGGTGAGGACTGTGGCTAGAGGAAGCTACTGAATTTGCTTCCTGTGCACTCCTGAGTGGAGGCTATCATTGCACTAGAGCCTACCAAAACCATACCTGGGACAGTGAAGGAGCCTGGTGCCAGAGTGTGAAGGGAGCCTGCAAGGTTAGGTGGCACCTGGCACTGTGTGAACAGTGGGTCACAAAGGCACAGGTCCTCCTTTGAAACCACACTTCCTCCCAGGTCCTTACATTTTGGGCCTGTGATTAGTAAAACAGACCTGATGATCTCTGAATTGCCTTTGGAGTCATCCTTCCATGGTCCTGAACAATAGCTCTTGGTTTCTGGTGTGATGGCTGACCCACACAAATCTTCTCAAATGGCCAATTGGCCACAGCCCTTAGTGTTCTCATATTTTGTAATATGGATAGGCTGAGAACTTTCCTAAGTTTTAAGTTCTACTTCCTTTTTTTCTTAATTCCATCTTTAAGCCATTTCTCCCTTCACATAGTTTACTATAAGCAGTCAGAACCTTCAACGTTTTGCTTAAAAATAGCTTCAAATAACTATCCACTTCATTACTCACAAGTTCTACCTTCCACAAAACAATAGAACACAAACACAATTAAAGCTTCAGATGTTTTATAACAAGGTTTTTCTTACCTTCTGTTTCAATAACATGTTCCTCAGTTCTATCAGACCTCACCAGAATGGCCCTTACTGCTCTTATATTTACCAACATTCTGTTCAGGATTACATGAATATTGTTCTTGTTTAATGCTTTATCTATAGCTCTTTTCTTTCTGAGCTGTAAGAGAATCACCTTCAAAGGTATGCCCATGGCACTATAGGCATTTTTTATCATCACTTCAACACTCTTCCAGGCTCTACTCATTCTCCAGGATCAAAGCTGCTTTCATATTTTTAAGTATTGGTTACAGAAGCACCTCACTTCTTAGAACCAATTTCTGTTTTAGTCCATTTGGGTTGCTGTAACAAAATTCTATAGACTGTATGGTTTAAAAAATATTTATATCTTAAATTTCTAGAAAATGGAAGTCAAAATCCAAGTTGCCCATATACTCAGTGTATGGTGAGGGCCATATCCTGATTCATAAAAGGCTGCATTCTTGCTGTATCCTCACCTAGCAGAAGAGACAAGGGAGCTCTCTGGAATCACTTTAGAGGACACTAATCTCATTCATGAAATCTCCACCCTCATGATTTCCCAAAAGGCTCACCTCCAAATTTAACCAACCGACCTAATTTATTACGCATATGTATATTTTATTTTCCTTTATATGACTTTTTTTTGAAAATTTCACTTTCAAAGGATCAGGTTCTTGCAAACAGAGCAGCTAATCTTTCCAAAAATAAAATCCAGTACATAGATTCCCAAAATTCACAAAACCAAAAGGAAATGTCTGGTTGTCAGCCAATAGCATTATGCTCAAGTCAGTTTCATATCACAGGGAAGAATCTATAGCGAATTTCATAGGCAAACTCCAATTCTAAACATTACTAGAGACTATCATTGCTATTCCCAACTCTGTTGACAATTGTCTTTTTGCTGAGATGTACATGATAAATTTTCTGTGGCAACTTTTTTTACTATCAAATAACACAATCTGACAACTATAAAGGTTTGAATTAACTTAGTATTTGGAAAATTTCAAACTCCATTATAATTATTTAAATGTAATTTGTTATAAATGCATTTACAAGAAACATGCCAAATGTAATATAATGACAACAAAAGAACTGCTAATAACCATTACTAAAAGCTTTCTCAGATGTATGTACAAGTACATAATTAAACTTAAATACCAGTGAAAATATTAGCTCCAATTCGCTATCAGACTTTCTGTGATAAAGGATAAAAATTAAATGTAAAAACTAAAATCAGGGTATCTGTCGATTTTTCTGGAAGGTTGTTTCAAATGGATTCAAAATTGCCTGAACACTGGCAAGAATATAATAGGAATTCGCACTATAATACCTCAGAAAATTAAGTACACTGATAACCTGATATATATTTTTTTAATTATTGTTCTGTGGAATAAACCTATTTTGGAGACTTGGCAAAATATTACCAAGAAATTTAAACAGGAAAGTCAAGGCCAGATGTACAAGTAAGAAATCTTTTTTCTACATATAACAAAATCACTAAGTTAAATCATAAATGACTTCCACTAAATATTAACACTCCAAAATTCACACAATATGAATTAAAATAGGTATAGCAGAAAGTGCTCTCTGAAGCATGTTCACATTCCTAAGATAAACAACGAAGTGTAGCCACCAAAAATTCAGATAGGCATAGGTGCAAACATTTGCATGCAAACTTTTATAAGACATAAGAAATTATTTGTTTTGATAATTTTATGCACTGCTTATATACATTTTAAAACAAGTACAACTGAAAACATTTTTTTTAAATTTTTTTTAACGTTTTATTTATTTTTGAGACAGGGAGAGACAGAACATGAACAGGGGAGGGTCAGAGAGAGGGAGACACAGAATCTGAAATAGGCTCCAGGCTCTGAGCTGTCAGCACAGAGCACGACGCGGGGCTCGAACCCACGGACCATGAGATCATGACCTGAGCTGAAGTCGGCCGCTTAACCGACTGAGCCACCCAGGCGCCCCCTTTTTTTTTTTTTAATTTTTAACATTTCTATATAAAAACCACAATAAACTCAAGTGAAATACTAAATAATAGTCTTACAAACTGATCTCTCAAGAGAATAAAAACTGAAGTACGGTATTCTAAGAAATGCCCTTATCTTGATCAATCATTTCTGTTTTAACTGAAAAGACATATGCCAGCATATGTTCTGGAATTTCTGAACCTCTGACTTTAAAGGCATAACCAAGTATTATCCACTTTGGCCAAACTTTGTCTCAAGGTATACAGCTTCTTAGAAACTGCATAAAGTCCATATTGCCAGTGAATAAAAACCCATCATAAACCTGATGTAAAAACTGGCTCACCTCAAAAGGGGGTGTCAATGTCCCCCTTTCCCCATCTGTTAATACACATCTGCATCAACTCTCCAGTTAAATGAGCCACTCCCAGAAGGTAATCAACAGGGGTGATTTTTAGTTTCCAAGTCCCAAACTGCTTATCCTGTGCATCAAAGGAGGGGGTCTCATTTTCTTTTTCATATTATTCTCTGGTAAATATCAATTATTTAATTTCATCCATATTGGTAAGTGATCATGTTCTGATGAGGTGTTGAAAAGAGATAATGTCCACATATTCCTTCAGTCCTATAGTAACAGCTCTATGGAATTGATGCATGTCTTCTCCTGAGAGCTTTTGAGCTACTTGTAACACCTTTTGTCTAATACCATCCAATTTAATTTCCAAGTCAGTCAATATTTCTTCCATATCAGGAGAACTCGTAAGCCAATGGAGATGAAAAATTGTCCTTCTATGTTTAACAGTTATATCTCCATAAAGTTTCACAAGTCTCTCTTATTTGTCATGTTTTGCATCAAGTTTCTGCTGAAATGATTTGAAGGCCAATATCATAGGTGCAGGTGAATGAACATCCTTCCCTTCTCTTCTCTGGTTATGTGGGGAACTGTTATGCTTCCCTTTCCTGAACCTCCTGATCCTTCTTTGCTGCTCATGTTGGCATGGCCTACAGTGAGATGAGCAGAGACTGAGGGCCTTGGAGCCAGTGGAGTGTGTAAGGTGCTGGCTGGAGAGCCTGTTGAGTAGCCCTCTGCAGCAAGCCAAGACAACGCAATTTATTAATTTACTGATGTAAATAACACACACACACACACACACACACACACACACACACACTTGGCATAACTCCTAATGATATGCTGTATTCTTATGATGAATTTTGAAAACCAACCATATTAACTTTAGGAACAGTGGTAAATCTTGGTGTTTGGTTTTATGTTTAAAGACTAAAGGCTCTTGGTATTTAGTTTTATGTTTACTTGGCTAGGACTTATGTTGTGTTTAAATCTGCTCTAGCTGCAGATGTCAGAAACTAAAATTCCTTTTGCAGCTTTTGTCTCCTCTGTTGTCTTGGATTTTCCTTGAGACTCCTTTTTGAATAGGGTCTGAGTCTTACAATTCTTTTCAGCCTCAATTCCCAGGTAGCATATAGAAGCCTGTTGATGTGGCAGTAAGATGTGGGGCAAGAGAAATGTTCTCTAGTGGTAAGATCAAATTGGGTCATTTTCTGGTATGTCTATGTCCCTGAACTGTGATCTTCACAGGTGCTACTCAGCCTTTTCTTTCTCTTTTTCTTTTCTTTTCTTTTCTTTTCTTTTCTTTTCTTTTCTTTTCTTTTCTCTTTCCTTTCCTTTCCTTTCCTTTCCTTTCCTTTTTCTTCCTTCTTCCTTTCCTGTTTTCTTTCTTTCTCTCTTTCTTTCTTTCTTTCTTTCTTTCTTTCTTTCTTTCTTTCTTTCTTTTCTTTTCTTTCATTTTTTTTTCCCCCACCTTAAGTGACACAGGAAGGCTGGGGCCTGGAGGGCGGGGGATGGGTATTTCCCTTACTTCACACTGGTAAAATAATTTCCATTATGGACATGCCTTTATTAAAGAGAGAGACTTCTCTGAGCATACTCAAAAATGATACTTTCCCTTATCCCTGTTGCGGAGGGATATTTCTCAGATCTTCACAGTGAGAACCTGGCAAGGCCCTTGGAGGGAAAACTACAAAAGTGCAGGAGATCCTTGGGGCGGATTTTCCTGAAGTTTTTATATCTCAAGATAGTCAACACTAGCCTCTAGCAATTAGTCAACTGTCCTTTATGACTACTAATGCTGACTCAAGTGGCTGTTTCTGCTTCTGATAAACTATAAGCTTTGCATCTGATGGCTTTCTTTCCAATTTCTCAGGGCAATGGTTTGCCCTGTGGCCTTGATCATCTGATGGATCTAAGAGAGTTGGTTTGTTTTTGTTTTTTTTTTTCTTCAGCTTTGTGTGTGTGTGAGAGAGAGAGAGGGAGAGAGAGAGGGAGAGAGAGAGGGAGAGAGAGAGAGAGAGAGTGAGAGCAGGAGCACAAGAGAGCGGCAGAGAGAGAGAGAGAATTTTTTAAAATTTTTTTATCATTTTATTTATTTTTGAGAGACAGAGCATGAATCGGGGAGGGACAGAGAGAGAGGGAGACACAGAATCTGAAGCAGGCTCCAGGCTCTGAGTTGTCAGCACAGAGCCTGATGTGGGGTTCCAACTCAGGAGCCGTGAGATCATGACCTGAACCAAAGTTGGACACAACCAACTGAGCCACTCAGGGGCCCTGAGAGAGAAAAACTTAACCAGGCTCCTCACCAAGCATGGAGTCTAATATAGGCTCATCTCATGACCGTGAATTCATGACCTGAGCAGAAATCAAGAGCCAGACAATCAACCAACTGAAACACCCAGGTGCCCCTGGGGTGATGTCTTAAGAATCACTGTAAAATTTATGAGTTTTAAGTATAATATCACTCACATTTATAATTATTGCCAGAAAACTAAAGAAGAATTTAAATCTGAAATTAAATAAATCAAGGTAACTTATCCAAAAATGTTTATTAAAATTTTACCTGCAGATTTTATTCCAAAACAAACTTACATGATGGCATTTTATTTAAACTTTTGAAATAGGAAGAATGCTAATTACTGTGGTATTTTTAGTTACATTGGAAAAGGTAGTACAGTAACAATCAGAACACTGTTTTGATAACATTTTGAAGTAGTTATAAAATGTGTCAAACGTTTTCTGATATAAATTTGAATTTTTGAGAAACAATAAACTTTTTAAAGACAAATACATCATATAAAGATAAAAAGTATTATAAACTTTCTAAATACTGAAAACATATATTTTTATTTCCTATGTTTTTATTCTATATATGTATGAAATGACTTTGTATATTAGATGTCATCTAAAAAAATTCTCAGTTTGTTATATTTTCTCCAATATCTTTACAGTGTTATTATGCTAGTACTACTGAGAAGGTGATCTTAATATAATTAGTGTTCTATGAAAATAAAGTGAGATTCACAGATTCAAAATTATTTTCCTTCTAACATCCAAGAGTATTTGTTGAGGGTTTTTATCATGAATGTTATAAAATGGATGTTATAGTTTGTTAAATGCTTTTTCTGCCTCTATTAAAATGATCATATGGTTCTCATCTTTTCTTTTATTAATTTGGTGTACCAGGTTGATTGATTTGTGAATAATGACCCATCTTTGCAACCAAAGAATAAATCCCTCTTGATCATGATGAATAATTCTTTTAATGTATTGTTGGATTCAGTTTGCTATTATTTTATTGAGTATTTTTGCATCCATGTTTATCAGTGATATTGACCTGTAGTTCTCTCTCATAGTGGAGTCGTTACCTGGTTTTGGTATCGGCATAATGCTGATCTCATAGAATAAACTGGAGGTTTTCCTTTCTTTTTTATTTTTTTGGAATAGTTTGAGAAGAATAGGTATTAACTCTTCTTTAAATGTTTAGTAGAATTCACCTATGAAGCCATCTGGCCCCGGACTTCTGCTTGTTGGGAGTTTTTTTGATTACTGATTCAATTTCTTTGTTGATTATTAGTCTTTTCAAGTTTTCTATTTATTCCCGTTTCAGTTTTGGTTCTTTATATGTTTCTAGGAATTTATCCATTTACACTAGGTTGTCCTTTTTGTTGGCATATAGTTTTTCAAAATATTATTATTATTGTTTGTATCTGTGGTATTGTTATTTCTCTTCTCTCATTTCTGATTCTACTGATTTGGGTCCTTTATCTTTTCTTTTTGGTAAGTCTGGCTAGAGGTCTACCAATTTTATTTCAAAGAACAAGCTCCTGGTTTCACTTATTTGTTCTACTGTTTTTGTTGTTGTTGTTTTAGTTTCTGTATCATTTATTTATGCTCAAATCTTTATTATTTCCTTACTTCTACTGGCTTTCGGCTTCATTTTTTTAGAGGGAACATATATCAACATAATAAAGTCCATATACAAAAAACCCACAGCTAATATCGTCCTCAATGGGGAAAAACTGAAGAGTTTTTTAGGAAGAGGACAAGGATGTCCACCTTAACCACTGTTATTTAACACAGTACTGGAAATTTCTAGCCACAACAGTCAGACAACAAAGTCTGATGGCTGTCAACAAAAGACAAAGATTAGTTGGCCTGTCATTTTCAAATAGTTAAAGCTTAATTTCTTCCTTGCCAATTTGGATGCTTTTATTTCTTTTTGTTGTCTGATTGCTGTGGCTAGAAATTTCCAGTACTGTGTTAAATAACAGTGGTTAGAGTGGACATCCTTGTCCTCTTCCTGACCCTATGACCCAGCAACAGCACTGCTAGGGATTTACCCAAAGGATACAGGAATGCTGATGCATAGGGGCACTTGTACCCCAATGTTTATAGCAGCACTTTCAACAATAGCCAAATTATGGAAAGAGCCTAAATGTCCATCAACTGATGAAAGGATAAAAAAGTTGTGGTTGATATATACAATGAAATACTACTTGGCAATGAGAAAGAATGAAATATGGCCTTCTACAGCAATGTGGATGGAACTGGAGAGTGTTATGCTAAGTGAAATAAGTCATACAGAGAAAGATACCATATGTTTTCACTCTATGTTTCACTCTTCACTAAGTTTCACTGAGAAACTCAACAGAAGACCATGGGGGAGCGGAAGGGTGGGGAAAAAGTTACAGAGAGGGAAGGAGGCAAACCATAAGAGACTCTTAAAAACTGAGAATAAACTGAGGGTTGATGGGGGGTGGGAGGGAGGGGAAAGTGGGTGATGGGCATTGAGGAGGGCACCTGTTGGGAGGAGCACTGGGTGTTGTATGGAAACTAATTTGCCAATAAATTTCATATTAAAATAAAATAAAATAAAATAAAATAAAATAAAATGCAAAAAAAGAAAGAAAAAGAGAAAAGAAAATGACATGACAGTCTATGTAGAAAACCCAAAGGACTCCAACAAAAGTTTGCTATAAGTGATACACAAATTCAGTAAATCCACAGGATACAAAATCAACATACAGAAATCTATTGCATTCTATATACTAATAATGAAGCAGCATAACAAGAAATTAATCAATCCCATTTACAATTGCATCAAAAACAACAGGGGCTTTGGGGGCTCGGTTGGTTAAGTGTCTGACTCTTAATCTCAGCCAAGCTCTTGATCTCAGGGTTGTGAGTTCAAGCCCTGCATCACTGGGCTCCATGCTGGGAGCAAAACTTACTTTAAAATGAGAGAGAGAGACAGAGAGAGATACCTAAGAACAAACCTAACCAAAGAGGTGAAAGACCTCTCTCTGAAAATTAAAAAAGACAGATGAAAAAAATTGAAGATGATGTAAAGAAATGGAAAAAATATTCCATGCTCATGGGTGACAATAAAAGATATTGTTAAAATGTCTATAGTACCCAAAGCAATCTACACATTCAATGTAATCACTATCAAAACATCAACAGCATTTTTCACAGAGCTAGAAGAAACAATCCCAAAATATATATGGAGCCACAAAAGACTCCAAATAGCCAAAGCGATCTTGAAATGGAAAATCAAAGCTGGAGGCATCACAATTCTGGACTTCAAGTTGTATTACAAAGCTGTTGTGAACAAGACAGTATGGTACTGGGGCACCTGGGTGGCTAAGTCGGATTGTCTGACTCTTGATTATGGCTCAGGTCATGATGCAAGGGTTGTGGGATTGAGCCCTAAATGGGGCTCTGTACTGAGCATGAAACCTGCTTGAGATTCGCTTTCTCTCTCCCTTGCCTCTCTCCCCCACTAATTCGCTCTCTCTTGCTCTCTGTTTAAAAAAAAAAAAAAAAAAAAAGACAGCATGGTACTGGCACAAAAACAGAGACATAGATCACTAGAACAGAATAGAAAACCCAGAAATGAACCTACAATTACGTGGTCAATTAATCTTTGATAAAGCAGTAAAGATTATCCAATGAAAAAAAGAGTTTCTTCAACAAATGGTGTTGGGAAAACTGGACAGCAACATGTTAAAGCATAAAACCGAACCATGTTTTTACACCAAACCCAAAAATAAATTCAATATGGATTAAGACCTAAATCTGAGAACTGAAACCATAAAAATCATGGAGGAGAACACAGGAAGTAACCTCTTTGACATACCAACTTACTAGACATCTCCTGAGGTAAGGGAAACAAAGGGAAAAATAAACTATTGGGGCTTTATCAAAATAAAAATAAAAATAAAAATAAAAAGTTTCTGCACAGTGAAGGAAATAATCCACAAACCTAAAAGTCAACCTACAGAATGGGAGAAAATATTTGCAAATGACATATAAGATAAAGGGGTAATATCCAAAATACATAAAGAACATATCAAACTCAATACCAAAAAAATAAATAATCCAATTAAAAAATTGGCAGAAGACATAGATATTTGTCCAAAGAAGACACACAGATGGCTAACAGATACATGTAAAGATGCTCAACATCACTCATCATCAGGGAAATACAAATCAAAACTACAGTAAAATATCACTTCACACCTGTCAGAATGGCTAAAATCAACAAAACAAGAAACAACAGGTGTTGGCAAGGATGCAGAGAAAGGGAAACACTCTTGCACTATTGTTGGGAATTCAAACTGGCACAGCCACTCTGGAAAACAGTACAGAGATTCCTCAAAAAGTTAAATTAGAACTACTCTTTGAACCAGCAATTGCACCACTAGATATTTACCCAAAGGATACAAAAATAGTAATTCAAAGGGATACACACAACCCGATGTTTATAGCAGCATTATTTACAATAGCCAAATGATGGGAAGACCCCAAATGTTCATTGGCTGATGAAAGTGTTGAATCACTACATTATACACCTGAAATTAACATTATCCTATATGTTAACTAACTGGAATTTAACTAAAAACTTAAAAATAAATTAATTAATTAAAAAGCAGTCTGACATCTCTTATTTTTATAATAAATATGTTCTAAACATAAAGCTTTTGAAGATACTTCTAAAATGCGTATTACCATTTTTTTTAAATTTTTCTTTTTTTAAATCCTGACTCTACTTTCTGAATACTTCTACAAATTTCAATAGTCTAAAGTGAGTATCTTGTCTAGTCATCAACCCAATTACATCATCTTACAGGAACTTATGTACATGCATACAGTGATATGCCTTGAAGGGCAGATGATTCTACCTGTATTGTTTATTACGGACATAGACACAAAGTATCTTCTGAGTCAGAAATTTTTAGTTAGCATTTTCTTAGTAGACAATGAAATAAAAAAATAATTAAAACAGTACTTAGAATCAAGACTGGTCTCTGTGTAATCCTTTTGCTTAGTATCTAGTTGTGTTCATTTGGCCCAAGCAATGTTCTACTCAGTCCTGTTTTCCCTATGAAATAGCAATTAAACTATATGTTCATTCAGTTTATTTAACTGTAAGAATTAAATAAAATGTGTTCAAGAGATTAAGTTGTGTAAATAGGGAAACTGACTGAATTTGCCAAGTATAGCTTTTTATAGTGCTCCCAAACTCACCAATTATGCATACATTAATATTGCTGAGATGATTAAGAGAACATGTGAAAGCACATAAAAAATTACAAAATTCTGAAAAATAACTGATGCCATTTTCTTAATCATGGGTTATGTTACTCAGTATATTCTGTGCATCTACATTCCTTTGATTTTGAATCAACTTTTAATTAACTTTACAAAAGAATTCTCTAGTTCTAGCCATGAATCCTGATGGAATAATATCTTAACCCCAGGGGAATGGAAATAAATCAACCTCCTTCCATTTTAATGATGAGAGGACCAACAATTTCTCCAAAAGCAGTTACATTTGCTATACTAAAAATCATGTGTGAGGTTTATACAACAAATCCTTATTTCTAGCACACTGGACCAAAATAGATTATTTTAGAACTAAAATTTCTCCACACTATATAAATCGAATTTCAATTTAAATTCATTCTAAGCCCATCTATAACTTTTAGATCACTGCTTTTGGGGAGTGTTGATGCAGAAAATCACATTATTTAAAGGGAAATGTTTTAAGATGACTTTAATTTTAAAACGCAAAATCATATATCTTAACAATAGATACTGGATAGGAAGCTTATCTCTATACTCTAGGAGTTATACATTTTCCCTATCTTCTTATAAGTCAGGGCATTCATTTAACTAGTCAATGTAAGATGTAGTAAAATTCCTGGCTACAATTTATTCACAACCGTTTGAAGAAGAATGGTTGATGGATTGATATATTCTGAAATTGTGTACTGAGCTAGAAGAAAACAAATCTGTAAAATATATAAACCTTTTGTCAGGCTTTACAAGTTCAAAACCATTTGAAGCTTTTCTACATCATTCCTGATGTTTAAATACCTGTGTGATGACATATTGAGGTTAGAGTTCTCAGTGAAGCAGCGCTGTGTATTTGAAAGCACTTGCATTGATTTTATCACTAGATAGCAACAATTTGACAACTGATGGATTATAGGGACCACAGTCCATTAACTCTACATGCCTATCTGTTATCAGTAGACTTTTAAAGTCTCCTTATTTTTTATCTGCACTTTTGATATTTCCTTAAAAAGGCACACTTTTATTTGAGCAATATATTTTATGCTCAAGAAATCAATGATATTAATTACATAGAGTAGACTTAAGTAATATGTATCCAAATCGATTGGCATGTCTTAGTACTTTATTTTAACCAATAACATAAAATAAATGTTGATTCCATAAAGAGACAGCATTGATCTTTATTTTCTGTTGAATTCTTAGTTCTTAATAAATCATTCTGTTTATTGATAGTATTGCTGGGCATGTGGGAATTGTTGGTTGATATGTCATTAACAAATCTCAGAAGGCTAAATCAACACTCTATAACGTCAGTTGAATCTTTAACACAGAGAAATTCTTTTATAATAATATGATTTATTATAAATAAATCTAAGGAGGCTGAAGGAACTTTTTAAAATCATAATGTTAGGACATTTGGAAATCTTAACGTTTCGTAAGCATGGAAAGCAATTTATTCTATAGCTGAAAGTTTTGATAGCAGTTTGATGGCTCTTTTTATACTAACTGCACTTGATATAATGAAATCCACAAGATCTAGTGAGCAGGGAGTCAAATTTATATGCCATAGAGGTATGAATAGAGATCCAAGTACCAGTATTTATTAGCTAAATTTCTCAATCTTTCTAAGTCTCAGTTTTGTTATCTGTAAAGTAAGAATAATTAGACTTACCCTGTTGTGGAGACTTAGATACAGTCTGAAGAGGACATAAAGTAGATTCTCAGCAAATGCATCAAACATTGTACAGACCATAGTTTCAAGCAAAACTAATTTGGACATTTGATGTAACTGACAGATGTAAAAACAGGATCAGATAAGAAAGAAAGCAGACTTTTTGTCACAGAGACAGTTAAAACTTCATGAAGATCCAAAGGAAATTTGATGTATGTGGCAGCACAAACCTTTCTTAGCTGAATGATTAGATTAAATCCCAGGAAAATTCTGTGTTACATTACATACAAAACAAAACAAAAAATTAGGGTGTTACACTTTCTCTAAATTTCGGACAACAGATTTTAATAATCTGTTAATTGGGGCGCCTGGGTGGCTCAGTCAGTTGAGCAACCAACTTTGGCTCAGGTCATGATCATGCATAACAAAGAATTTGTGCCATATTGAATCTATTTCACCCACAGTCTTCTCCCCCACTCATGCTCTGTGCATGTTTTATGATCATGCATGTTTTATGTAAAAAGACATGTGAATCTCAAAAGTCTTATGAATTGTGAGTTAATATTAAAAATCAAGTTATTAGGAAAGGTTTTTTTAATGTAATTTTCAATTAGAAAAATATTTTAAACCATAAATTATGGGTGCTTTGATGAAAAGAAGACCAAACAATTTGACCACAAACAATAGAAATGTATAGGTCAAGACAAGCCAACCAAAAGTATTTTTGTTCAAAACAAAATTGAAGGACAGAAGCACATGGGTGGCTCAGTCAGTTAAGCCTTCAACTTCCGCTCAAGTCATGATCTTTTGGTTCCTGAGTTAGACCCCCACCAGGCTCTGCAATGACAGCATGGAACCAGTTTGGGATTCTCTTTCTCTCCCCCTCTCACTCTGCCCCTCCCCTACTTGCGTACATGTGTGCATGCTTGCTCTCTCCCTTGCTCTCAAAACTTAAACAAACAAACAAACAAACAAACAAACAGTTTAACAGTTTATTGAAGGACAAATAGGAAACTCAATAAAATATTCTCAACAAATGCTATATGATAATTTCTTATGTAGAATATATGTAATTTTCTAAATTAAGAACTCATAGAATTCATAAGTGATGATAATAAGATTTCTCCTCACAATATTATATATTAAGGACAACTAAGGACAAGAATGCATTTTTAAGTAAATATCTAATTAAACATCAGGAATTATCATTCTCAAAAATATTTCAGATATTCTCAAAGGGATGCATTACAAAAAACTACTGATCTATTACTTTATTGTTGAATCCACAAATATTTTCTGGTAACATGGTTTAATTGAAAAAAGATAATGCCAATGGAATAGATACCTTGACACACTGCTGGGAGTAGTTTAAAATGTCACAATTCTGGAAAACAATCATGGGCTTTAAACATACTCATGTTAACCAGGTAAGTCCCATTGAAAATCACTCCCAAATGAAATAATTCCATATATTTAAAATATATGTTTTTGTTAAATAATTATTTAATAACAAACAACATATTAATGTATTTACTAGTTCTAGGTAACCTCAATTCCTTGAGGAAATAAAGGCAAAATTTTGAATTAAATTTTTGAGGGAAAAGACAAATAAATATCCTAAACATTATGGTTTTTTTAATTCTTCATTTGTTTTGTGGCATATGCCAAATTATCCCATTACCTGATTTTTGTGCCTCTTTTTCAAAATGACATTAATTATATAGTGAATAATATATATGATTTTTAAAAATAATTCATGTCTTTCATAGAGTGGCAATGTAACTACCTTGTATGTTCAGTTTCTGTCCTACTAATGATTTTTTTTTCAAAATTTATCATAGTCAATAATACATTATTCTATTTATTAAATGTAATTATTTACTGAACATTAAGTTTTGTTAAGTTCACATGTACAGCTTTATGTTCAACTAATGCAGAGGGAAAAATAACTGGAGAAAGAATACAATGACTGATAGCATTTGCTGATAAAATCTATTTAATGAAAGAAAGTCTAATAAAAAGGAGGCAAACATTGAATTTCTATTCTAAAAAGGTGCTAAAGTCTAAATAGTTGATTTCTAAAGATCTGTTTATGAACTAGTAAAATACAATGAATATTCAGTCACCTTTATAATAGGTGGAAAAACACAACTTTCCTGAAGAAGCATGTTAACAATCTTTTAATTCCTTTATATATCAAGAAATGATACAGACACAGAAAGTTTATTTCTTTCATATTGTTATTCCTTATTAGAGAGAAATTTAATCACTTCCCCAGGGTCACTTTTAATAGAAGTTCCTGTCTACCACATAACATACTTGGGTTGGAGGTTTGGGAAGCTTTTTCCAATCTATCCTGTTTGAATCTACCTCATTAAGTTAGCTTTCCATCCACAATGACTATGCTCCCAAATGAGTTGAAGCACATGTACCCCAAGTGAATGACACTTTCCTCTACTTTCATTATGTCCCAAATTCAAGTTACCATTATCTCTCACCAAGAATGGTCTAACAGCTATTCATACTACCTCCTTGCTTTCACGCATGCCCTGTCATGATCTGTCTTCCATAATGACACCAGAGTAATTATCTGGGAATAAAAATAAGATTATATAAATCATTCAAATACTTAAAACAATCCAAAGACTTTGCACTGCATGTAGAAAATATGCAAACATTTTAAGTTGGCCTCACAGTCGCTACATGATACAACTCTGACTTCTCTACATTCATCAAGTACAAACACCTTAATTTCTCGTGAGCTAGTCCAGGGTTGCCAGGTTTAACTAAACAAAACAAAACAAAAAACACTGAAGAAAGAAAGAAAACATGAAGTTAAATTTAAATTTTAGATTAAAAAAAAAAAACTCTTTTCTAAGTATAAGCATGTGCCATACATTATTAGTTGGGATATAGTTCTAGGGAAAAGACAGAGACAGAGAGAGAGAGAGAGAGAGAGAGAGAGAGAGAGAGAGAGAGAGAGAGATTTATCTTTTCATTTAAAAATCAGTTTCAACTGAGTGCCCTGTATTTTATCTAGCAACACTAATTCTAGCCATCCCAAATTCTTTTATCTTCCTCAAAACTGTCAAACTTATAAATGCCACAGAGTTTTTGAACATGATCTTCTCTGTATCTGAAATGTTCTTTCTCCAGGTTTTCACATATAACAAATGTTAAAGTTTAAATTAAGCCCCAAAATAAAACATATGTGAAAATTCAAAATGTAGTGCTAAATAGCCATATACATTTTTTTCAAAGATTAGAAAAGCTAGTTTCTCAAGTCTAGCACCACTCCATGGTATCAAACATATAAAAAGGAATATACACAGGGGAGATCATTCTGGATTATCTGGATAGGCCCAATGTAATTGTGAGGGCCCGTACAAGAGAGACCCAGGAAGAGTCAGCATCAGGAAGAAAGCAATGTAATGACAGATGCAGAGATTTGAGGAAGTTTGAAGGTAGAGGAAACGACCCAAGCCAAGGAGTACAGTCAGCCTGTAGGCAGTCAGCCTACTGCAGGGCATCTGTAGGGCTCCCCTGGGAACTTTCAGAAGGAACCAGCTATGCAGATACTTTGATTTTAACTCCATAGGACTCAGTCCTCAAGACTATAAAAGAATAAATTTGTGTAGTTTTAAGTCATTAAATATGCAGCAATTTATGTTAGTGACTACAGGAAACTAATAACACCAGCAAACTCGTAGTCCCTGTTCTTTTCTCATTACATTTTCCGAACTAAAGCAGTCTTGATCTTGGGGGGAAAATAGCTGTTATTTCCAAATCATGGTCACAGTTTATGTTTTACCTTTGGATATTCTAATTAGTAAATTTTCAACTTAGAGTGAATTAAAGTTTACCTTTGCCCAAAATAGATCAGGAAAGTCATTGGATTTGCAAATATACTCATAGATTCCTAGAGGTGAACTTACTGATCAAGGACTGTTCCTTTTAAAGGTACTTTATTCACGTTTGTCTTAAATTTGGCATTCAGACAGCACTCTAGTTAAATTAAGTCTCACTTAATCATTCTTCTTTATTACCCTGAATTTATTTTAAAATTTTGGTGGGGGGGCGCCTGGGTGGCGCAGTCGGTTAAGCGTCCGACTTCAGCCAGGTCACGATCTCACGGTCTGTGAGTTCGAGCCCCGCGTCAGGCTCTGGGCTGATGGCTCGGAGCCTGGAGCCTGTTTCCAATTCTGTGTGTCTCCCTCTCTCTCTGCCCCTTCCCCGTTCATGCTCTGTCTCTCTCTGTCCCAAAAATAAATAAAAAACGTTGAAAAAAAATTTAAAAAAAAAAAAATAAAATTTTGGTGGGGACAGTGGTTTCAACCTTCAACCCATTTTTAAAACAAGTATGATTAAATATTTTGGAATCTCTTAAAAAATAAGCTAAGCAAAATGCATTAAACCTTTTTATGTAGGCTTTGAAACAGTCCTGTTGACTAGAGAAAGTGCTTTTAGGCACTCTTTAAATGATATATAGTATGTGTATTTCTCCTCAGAAATCAAGCCACATAAAATACATGCATCTGGTAGCCTCTCTCGTCTGTTGCTAAGAGACAACAAATTATGTGATTCTAGAATTGGGGAACAAAGAAAATTACTATGTTTAAATCATGTTATAAAAAGAAGAGAAAAAGAAAATACAACGGGATTTTTTTTTCAAATACAAGCATTGAAAACATAATAATATTCACCAATATAAGACATTACAATATGAGCACCCTTATGATGAGCAGGTAGTAATGATAAGCAGGATGACAGACAAAACTGAGAACACTAAGAAATTCTTACGTCTACAAAATCCAGACGCACAGTATAAGTGTTGCTTTAATGTTAGAAAGACTAATTGGCTAATTTTTCAGTATGATAAAATAACTTCTTAAAATAGTATGATCAAACATCTTCAACATACCAATTCTATAGAAGTATGTAAACAATTTGGCAACTGGAGAAAAGATTCATATTTTGGCTACATTTATCTAAAATTAGTCAAGTCATTTTAAGATTATACAAATACAAAATAATGAATGAACTAAGGATAGGAAAAAAAGTCTTATCATTGCAATTTCCTCTGTAGGCAACTCTTCTACTGTCTGTCTATCCTGTAAGTACTGGCTTGCTCAAGACTCTGCCTCATTCCTTCTTAGTATTTTATACACTCTCCAAATAAAGTCCATGAAAAAACTTAAAGTCAATAATTCATATCTCATTTTATCTCACTTAATGCTAAATTGTATTTCTATATACCTAACTAAACACTCAACCTCATTTCCAACTCAATCCAAAATTAAACACCTTCAAGAATCTCTTTCTCTTGTATTTCTAATATTGATTAATGACAGTCTCCTTTACTCATTTGCCCAAAGCAGAAACCATCCTAGATGTCATACATTTTCAATAGTTTATAAATTATTAATATTCTGTTCCCTCATCTTCATCCCAATTCCTCTACTTGCAAAATCATCATCTGCTTTTGAGGTTATCTCAAATCACTCTTTATTGCCCTCTTTAACTCTCCTTTTGCTTCCTATTATCATATAGCACTAATGTCATTTACTGGAAACCCAAATTCTTTACCAAATCCCCAATGATGACATAATAGAAATATTTTAATATGTGATTCATCTCTTCTCTGAAACCTATATGCCCACTTGACCAGGCATGACTTTAAATTATACTTATTTTCTTGAATTTCTTCAATCTGCACTGCTCTTGTGAAGCCTTCCTTGATTCCTACAGGTGGACATAAAATTCTTAACCTGTATTTCCACCATGCCTTCTTTAAACCTCACATGTTGATCAGAGGTTTTGGTTGCAAGCAACAGAAAATATTATAGCCATCACCATTTTAACATTGCATGGTATTCATCTTGTTATTTCACATTGTACTTTACTAACTGAATTCATATTTGCTACCCCATGAGATCTTTAATCATTAAGAATACTGGGAAAGTATTGAACAGAGTTCATGGCATGCAGTAGATGTTGCTTGTATTTATGCCAACTTAATTTTAAAGTTAATTACATGTAATAATTTAGATGAAATGGATTTATGTGTTTATAATATGACTAGGCAGAAAACAATACACTATGTGTGGCAGTAAGGTGAACTGGGTATTCTAAAGAGTCATCCCAATAAAATGAAGTATACGCAACATAAATTGTAACAGAGCTTAATATATCATGAACTTCTCTAGCTGACCTCCAAAATAGAAGTATATTTGGTTAAAAAAATACAATGAAAAGCAGTACACCAAAGTAAGAACAGGAACACTAAGGCAGTAAGCAAAAGCAAATGGAAGAAAGGCTTTAAAAGCAAATAACCATTTCATTACTGTTTTCTAAAAATTAAGGTAAAAAAAAGCAAGTCTTAGGTGCAATCTCAAAGTATTTAAGATATTGAAATTTTTAGGTAAGAATTATAAAATTATTAGGTAGGAAATACAAATGAAATAAAAGAAAGAATCACAAAAAATGAGCAAGGAACAAAAGATTATATAATGGAAATTTGGAATTACATAATGAAATGTAAATAGATAGTATTTTACACAGACACACTCACATATGAAAAAAAATTATTTCTAAAAAAAAAAAAACTCCTACCAGATTAAACACATACAATTAGCTGTAAGTTAATTTGATATGACTAACTAAAATGAGGCACAGAGAGATTTAAATATAGAAAGGGATATTACAGGACATGGAAGACAGAATGAGAAGAGGTAAAATTAGCTAATCATCATCCCTAGAAAAGGAAATAAGATATTTGGAAGAGAAGCAATATTTCAAAGATAACACCCAAGAATTTTCCGGAGTTACTGAAAGGTGTGAATCTTCAGATAAGCTGTCAGTTGGGTGATGCACAACATTTTTGGCCTACTTCCTACTTGTGCTCTAACGGCTGAACAATTTTAAGTTTTGCAGGCCAGGCTTTACTTTTGGTGTTTTGACAATACAATTCTTGATAAGACAATTCCTAAAAAAAATAAAAATAAAAATAAAATATTTATTTATTTGTTTCTGGTCACTCAATGTACAAGCAACTATACATGCTGTCTACAGCTACAGATCTTGTTGTTAAGCCTAAGGGTTTATCTTATATATAGCAGTCTGTGTTTTGTGCTCATCCCTCAACTCAGTTGTGTTTTATAAAACAAGCAGCTTGGATGGGACCTTGTACCCTTTTATATGCTGGCTTACTCTATGCTGGCTCCCATCACAGGCAGAAACTCATAACAGAAGATGTGTCCGAGAAGAAGTCTGGGTCAAATATTTATCTTTTCTTAAGACCAACACTTCAGGGTCACAGTTCCTAAACTTTGTGCCTCCACATTCTCCATCAAAGTGGACTATAAGCCTCGAGGAGCTATAGCAGAGCGTTTGCTCCATGTATTACAACTTGCAACCAGCATATGTCTAGCCTGTTTAATTTTCTTTTGCAATGTTTTGTTTAAAGGGAGAAAATCAGGGAAAACATACAAGTTTTCTTAATTTAACCTAACATCTTCACTAACCTTACTGTGTGGTAGGTATATGCTCTGACTTCCAGGATACAATCAACCAAAGTTAGCCAAATGTTTTGTCAGGGATAAGTCAATATTGTAAATATGTTATTTCCCTCCAAATAATGCTATAGATCAATTACAAATACTTTTGCAAGACTTTTCCAGAAAAAAAGTATAAAATTTAAAGGAAAAAGTCAATATCTAAAAGTAGATTGAAAAAGAAAATGTTGGAGCGCCTGGGTGGCTCAGCCAGTTGAGTATCTGACTTTGACTCAGTTCATGATCTCACTGCTCGTGAGTTCAGGCCCCGCGTTGGGCTCTGTGCTGACAGTTCAGAGCCTGAAGCCTGCTTCGGATTCTATGTCTCCCTCTCTCTCTCTGCCCCTCCCCTCCCTTGCTCACACTCTGTCTCTAAGAATGATTAAACTTTGAAAGAAAGAAAGAAAGAAAGAAAGAAAGAAAGAGAGAGAGAGAGAGAGAGAGAGAGAGAGAGAGAAAGAAAGAAAGAAAGAAAGAAAGAAAGAAAGAAAGAAAGAAAGAGAAAGAAAGAAAGAAAGAAAGAAAGAAAGAAAGAAAGAAAGAAAGAAAGAAAGAAAGAAAGAAAGAAAAAGAAAATGTTGGGATGGCTAACCTTACTAGATGTCATTATTTAATACAAAACTACTGTATGCAATACTGTGGTGCTGTCTTGTAGATTTACCAGTTAAAATATGGAGTACTGGGGTATGTGGGTGGCTCAGTTGGTTGAGCATTTGACTCCTGATTTTGGTTCAGGTCATGATTGATCCCAGGGTGAAGCTGGGTGGAATCTGTTTAAGATTTTCTTTCTCCCTGTTCCCCTTCTCCCACTCACTCAATCTCTCTCTCTAAAATATAAAATAAATAAATAAAACTAAAAAAATAAAATAAAATATGGAGCACTGTAGAAACTCTAGAAAGAGATGGACAGACATAGTGAACACTGCTATATTACAATGATAATATTGTAAATCTTTAAAATAATTTTTCTGGAACAACTGCCTAAGCATCCATAAGGACAGGAACCACACTATTATATGAAAGTGAAATAAGGTTCTTACTTTAAACACAAAATTCAATTCTAGATAAACTTAAACTTTAAAACTAAAGTGACGAGGGTCATCTAGGTGGCTCAGTCAGTTAAGAGTCTGACTTCAGCTCAGGTCATGATCTTGCAATTAGTGACTTTGAGCCCTCATCAGGCTCTGTGCTGCCAGTTCAGAATCTGGAGCCTGCTTTTGAATCTGTGACTCCTCCTCTCTCTGCCCCTCCCCTGCTCATGCTCTGTCTCTCTCTCAAAAAATAAACCTTAAAAAAAATTAAAAATAAAATAAAATAAAACTAAAGTGAAGAAACTCCAGAATATCTTTATGATCTCAACTTAGTAAATAAAACAACTTCTGCAAAAGCACACAAGATGAATAAATGAAGAAGGTAAAATGAACAACTTTGTCCTGAAATTGGTAATTTCTGTTGATAGTGTAAAGATAGAACAGTATTTCAGTGAAAATATTTGAAATGAATAGCTCCGAAAAAACAATATCCAAGATGGGCAAGAAATGTATGTCACTAAGAGAAAAACATATATCCCAGGAAAATGTGGCCTGAAGATCTAAAACTACTAATGCACAGAGAAAGAAAAAAACATGAATGGCAGTATGTTAAATCTTACTAGTATTAGGAAAAAATGTAAATTTTCAAAACATTGAGATAGATAGTTACTCTGAGAGAAATTTGTCATTAATAAATGTTGGCACAGATAAGTAAATAAACATTTCTCTAGTGGGAGTGTCTAACTGATAAAAACGATTCAGAAAATACCTTTGTATTATCTTATAAAGATGAAAACACATAAACCCTAAGCACCAGACATTCCATACTCATGAATAAATTTTGCAGAAATCTTTGTATAAGTACAGGGGCATGTACAGGAATGTATAATGCAGTGTTGTTTATAATAGGAAATACCTGGAAACAAATGTTTATTAACCAAAGAATGGATAACTAACTATATTAATAGAACAGATATTCATACTGTAGATTATTAAATATCAGAGAAGATAAACATACAACAGTTACCTAAAACATTAGTAATATTCAAAAATGCAATACTTTCTAAGAAAGGCCAGTAATGGATGAGTACTTAAATTAAGATGCTGTTTATAAAAAGCTGAAAAATACGCAAAATAAAAAGAAATTCTTTATGAATAAATGCTTTTAGAATTAAACTATAATAGAAAAGTAATATTTGGTAGCAACTACATTTGACAAAAGACAGGGAAATGGGAAATGGAGGAGAATACAGATGCATGCTAACTCATCTTAGGTGGAGTTGTAGCTCATGAATATATATTATCTTATTATGCTTCATAATTTCCATGTATATTATGCATATTGTTTTCTATCATGAAATACTGCATAATAGAATATGTCTAAATATTAATACCATTATTTTCCTATGATTAATTACTGTCCCAGTTGCACACACTGATGAATAGATTTGAAAAGTTTCATAAACCCAATCTCCTTGATCTCTGCTATACAGCATTGCAGTGTTTCATCTTTGCCTCTTCTCCACCTTTTTTCTTATGAAGAGAAACAAAAAAAAGACCACATGGGTCAATTTTTTTAGGAATATCACTTAGATACTGGGGCTATGAGGGTGAATGCATCAAGAGAGCACACAGAAGAGTTTTATGTAAAGAATAGAGGGGTTATAGTGCCACAATGGCAAGAAAAGAGTTAAACTGGCCTAAGAAATCACTGAGAAAGAGAGCAAGAAGACTCCCTAGAACTTCAAGGCTCTCAGGACTAGAAAAAAAGGATATTTTCGCCAGAGTTGACTTTAAACTATTTACTCCAACTCCACTAAATGTTTAAACAAAACATATTTCAGAGTGTGCTCTTCATACATCTACTGCTCTGAGATTCCAATACTTAGGTCTGGATTTTCATACTACTTAATAGTAACAAATTGAGAATGAAAATGTGTGCATTTTTTGTTAGAGAGGGTGTGTGACTTTCACGAGAGTTTCAAAGGATTAGTAGTAGGCATTTGCCAGAATATGGCTCCCGAATATTTTTCCTGCTTACCAATTATTCCACCATGGAATTCCTGTCTTGTATTAAAACAGTGGCTCTTGGGCGCCAGTGACAGCACTGCAACGATTGTCATCCTCTAAGCTAACCCTCAAAGTGAAAGGAGAGTGATAGCATTTAATGCTCTGTGAAGACCGCAACAATGTCCTCGCTAGATCAGTTCTGAAGCTGCAGTATTTTTGCTTCCTTTTTCCCTGTGTAACCTTAACATAGGAGTTGGGTACTGAGGCATACAACTAAGACTCAGCTAAGATCCACATCTATAGGTATTGCAAACTGACTTCCTCAAATACTATTTCAACCTACTTCTCCCTTATGTTACTGTACTATAGAGGCTGGAAAGCAAACACCCAACATCCAGTCTCTTTGAACCTAAAAGTTTTTGTATTCACAGTTTTTGGCTAGTGAGATGGCATTTGGGTGGATGGTTTTTCCTTTCCACAGAAAGAAAGGAAGAAAGAAGGAAGGGAAGAAGGAGGGGAGGGAGAGAAGGAGGGACAGAGGGAAGGAAAAGGGAGGGAGGGAAGGAAGGGGAGGGGAGGGGAGGGGAGGGCAAGGAAAGAAGGAAAACATGAAGAGAAAGGAAAAGAATAAATCTTTCTTTGTTGTTGTAGTTCTCTCATTTTTCAACACCAAAAAGTGTAACAGCCAGATTGCAACTTTGAAGTTTTAAAGTCTTAAACAAAGAAGAATGGTACAGGAAGATTCAGGGAAGATACACTGGGTATGGAAGACCTACCAACAGGTATCTCATCATGTAAAACAAAATATACCTATTAACTTTCAGGTACTGTGTGTTAATTTTTTCCATTTCCTAGAGCCTAATTGACATAGTCTATGGCACAAAAAGGATAAATATACTGCAATTGATAATGTTTGGCTGTCTTTCATTATTTAAGTGATGAGCAATTATGTTACATGAACAAATGGGCACACTACAAACAGAATGAATTATGAAAATTAAAAATATGTCATGAGGTTTAAATCAAATATCAGATTAAACCTTCACATTTAAAGAATTACTAATCCTCACTGTGCATTGTAAATATTAGTCTTGACTGATGAACATGAATTATTCATTGTAATTAGGATTATATTCGTATTTTCAATCTAAAGTTTATTTTTTATCTACATTTCATAGTTGTTTTCCAATTGTTTTTAATCAATGCTAATGCCAATAGCTTTTCCTGTTAACACATCTCTTCAACAACCTTTGGATTTAAAATTGATACTATAAATACATTGTCTTAGCCTTAATCTGCTTATACAGGCCCTCAAAATTTCTGCCTGCCCATCCCACATGTTTCTGGGAATCAGCAGGGTCATATCTCTATGGTACTCAGGAGGAAGCCAGATCGTGTTTTTCTGCTTCACTATCCTCCTGATGGCTTTCCATGTGGCTTCTGCCTAAGAAGAACGCTGTTAAGCACAGCACAGCACAGTTGTTGCCTGCCGGTAGTTTCCTGAAGCCCTCAGAAGGAGAACCATCGTTGTCTCCCAGCTCTGACTTAGCCTTAGGTATGTGGGCACTGAAGATAAATACTGCTTAAACGCTAAATCTCAGAAAATATTTGTCGACTACTTCATATCTGATGACATTAATCCCTAAAGATTTCAAAGAACGGTGGGATCTTGTGGATCGCTTGAAACAGACCTTGGTAACAATATTACACCATGTAAATAAGCTTACAATACAAATCGAGTTCAATTTATGCTTTTTTTGGAAGAATGTGGTTGTTAAACATTTACCTGACACCAGTGATTCAAAACAAACAAAATAAAAAATGAACAATACCACCACCATCACCACCAACAAAAAACTATCATTGAGTTTAGGAATGGGAAGGAGGTGGCACAGAACTTTGACAATCCTTTGTTACTCCATTTTTTATCAGAACCTGGTGCACACAAAAGAATTACTCAAACAAACCAAAAAAATCCATTCTTATGCCTTTAGCCAAAAACAAAGGACCTATCTGTACTAAATCGTGAAAATAAAATCCTGAATGTATTAACTGCCCACCATATCTACAAACTATATTCTGAATTATTATTTGAATCTTATGATGTAAAACCAAGAAGTTTACTGCAATAGAATCTAACTCCATTTTCGATATTTGATCATAGGTTTCAAGCCCCAACACTTCTGTTTATTTCCACTTCTTTCCCCAATCAGGCCAAACTGATAAAATCTGGGTGACCCCTACTCTGATACAGGCAGGAAGTTCAAATCTGCAAGCTCCAGCAGGTGTGCAGGGATCATCATCCCAGTCCGATATCCTGATTACCATACAGCCACAAAGCTACTGTCCTTTCCCTTCTCTCTCAAGCCATTTTCTGATCTGCTTGGAACCTTGCTCCCTCCAAAAAGTCCGATTATGTGAATGATAAATACCTTTATATTCTGTTGTTTGGTGTATAGCACCATTAGTCATGATATACAAACCAAATTTAGGGGATTCCTTCCTATCTGGGTGAAATGATCAAAATACTTACAAAGGCCATGTAGGCTGTCTTTGGTCCAATAATGGGAAAGAATAGCTAGGAGAAAGTCCACAAGGAAATGTTGACTAGACTGAGATTCATTTATATGGAATTTAACAATTTGTGGGAGAATGCTTACTGGACAAATACAGTTTGTCCATATTCTTTGGTGTAGTGTAAGGTATGCCTTGCTTTTAATGACGCCATTTTTTGAACCCTGTGCCTAGAGTCCAGTAAGTGGGAAAAGATGCAATACAAATAACTATACAATCATTAACTAAATGGAAGGCAAAAGGTTCAGCATTCTTCCTAATATCTGAAACAGGGTCTTATTTGAGCAGAATATACACAGTACAATATTAGAAGTGCCATACATATTTTAGCCTTATTTAGAATATTGAGGACTATCCTTTGGCTGAGAACAGAAGTGAAGAAAAAAAGTTACAAGGACTGCATTGTGGAAGAAGTCTTTGAACTAAGGCTTGAGAAACGTTCAGAAATGCCAAGAGCGGAGTTGGTAGAAAATGAAGTTGAAGTTGGGAAATAGCATTTTAAACACTGTGTATTTTGAACAATAATAAAAAAGCTGAGAATTCAAACCTGATAGAATAAAGACAAAGTATAAGCAACAACATGAATGAATCCCATAAACATAATGTTTAGGGAAAATAGATATACAAAAGTATATTCAATATGATTTCAGTACAAAATTCAAAATAGGCTTTTAGCAGTTTGGATCCTGGTTCATGAATGAAAGCACCATAAGGGAGGCTTCTGAAGTGCTCCTAATTCCTAATGTTCAGTTTCTTGATCTGGTGATTAAACAGTTTAATCTGATTAAATAAATGTATTCAGATTATGAAAATTTATTGAGCTACATATTTTGATTTATAAAGTTTTACATGTGTATATTATACTTTAATAAAGCTAAATTTCAATATTAAAATAAATACCAACAAATTCTGAGTAAAAATAAATGAATGGTTAGGTTTTTAATACTGAACAACAGTGGGATGGACACACATTTGAAAACTGGAATTATACTGCAATAAGCTATAAAAACAGTGCTAAGAAGTTTTGGTGTGTCAAAATTACACGCAAAAGTATAAAGAGTAGTATAAATACAGTTTAGTTTTCCCAAAACTAATCTGAAATTAATGTAGATAATGAAGGGTAGGCAGTAAGTGGTAATAGCACACTTAGGGATCAGAACAGTTGGTAAAATAAACCAGACAATAGTTTATGCAGCAAAGCATTAGTGTGAGAACAGTTGGAATACCCTTGCAAATCAGGCACTCTATGTACTAACATACCTGGCAATTTAATAAGGTTAAGCTAAAAAGACAGTGTAATGTAAAACTCCTAAACCTAGCTAATGACACTGAAGATGCTCATATGAGGAATTTGAGGCTTCAAGAGCGGAAATGAAGGACTGCCAGGACATGCCTGAGTTCTGCTTTTCCTTATATTTTAGGAGAGTGAGAAAAAATTGAAACTGCTCTTTGTTTGGAAAAAGTTCAATTAAATCAATGTCTCAGTGCCTTTTGGGAAAGTCAGCTATTCACTGTATGGTGCTTCGACTCTATTTCAAAGTGGCCCAAAGGTGTTATAAAAAGTGGTAATTAGGTTTATCAAACTGATTTGTATAGACTTTTGCCTGAAGCTATGGCTTATTCCTTTCAATAAACTTCGTGATAACAGGCTTAAGCCTTACTTATTTTCTAAGGAAAAGTCTCTTGACCATAATACAGTCTGGCATGAAAGGAAGCAAATTCTTCAGCTCTGATCCATTCAAAGTATAGAAATGTGCAATTTGAGCTGGCAATACATTGACAGGACATTAACTGTGCTTCAGTATGGACATAAGCACTCAACCCAAGAAAAGCATGTCTTCTCCTTGGCACTGGCAGGAGACGGTATAGTTTGTAAACCCTGGACGGCTGCAGTCTGAATGACTGCTTCAGGGTTCTTCTACCACGCTAAGCATGGGTATTGCTACCTGAATAAGTTTACACTTCCCTAAAATATTTGAGTGATTTAGGGCCAACATTACATACTATTTCGTTCTGCATGTTTTGCCACCTCTAGCAGAGCAGTTTGCACATGGAGATCAGATTATGGGGCTCCCTCGTAAACCCCCCACCAATTCTACCAGCTACTTGCTTTGGTGCCTGTCTTCCCTTTTCCTCTGATAGAGCGAAATGTGACCCCTCTTTCTACCTACCAGGTATCTGCGTATAATCCAGTTCCTATACATACCTGTCTTTATTGGGCAGCATCTTTGGCTATGCACCCTATTCTACTTGTTCAATTTATGGATAAAAATGCATGTCTTTATATTTATCTGGTTTACAAATGAGAAGAGAAAATGTATAGAAATGGAAATTTATATGTCTTCAGAATCAAAAGCAACATTGTACAAAAATAAGATAGGTAAGAAACAATGTTTAAAAATCTTAAAAATGTATATAAAAATAAAGCCTATTATTTATTTCTTTATGGGACTATGTTAGTGACTCAAAGAAAACCAGTTCTATGGCACTGACCTATTCAATAGAAGACAAATTCTATGGACAGGAATGAATTAAGCACTGCACATTATAGGCATTAGGCATTATATTTCTGCTTCACAAATTATTTATCAGGTTATGTCCTATGAAAAACCTCCAAAATAGGGTCAGAATTTCCCTGGAAAAAATTATAGTAAGCAATTATAGAAGCCTTTCTATATATTTCTAAATCTCTTTCTATATATGTGTTACAGATTTTTTTCCCAGAACAATGCAATATTCTGGATCATGACAGTGAGTATACCCTGAGTTCTAACTACCAAGTAAAAGTAATCATTAAATAGTAGAAATGCACTGCCTCTAAGAGAATATTGTCAGAGGGAAGGTATTATAGGAGTGTTAATGTGAAAAAGTCCTTGGGAAACCCATCACTCTCTCCACTGTCTCCACATCCATCACATGCATACGATACCTAATATCAAGACAAAAGTGTCTGCTTAGCTTAGCTTCATTGTGTCCCTGTATACATCATTCATAGGAAAAGCCCAATGTGCTAATGAGAGACACTCTTTTGACAGATAAAGTCACATCTTCATGGGCTCCAATTATCTCAGAAAATTGTCACATGCCTTAAATTTCATTAATAAAAACACCTAAGTCTTGTAATATCACAAGGCGGGTATATGAGTCACTGACAAACGTCATGGAAAGAACATTTGAAATGGCAAGGGAAAGGTCACCAGACAATGATTTTAGTTTAGTTCTTTTACACTGAGTTGCCTTCCTGAAGAATCATAAAAATGTCTTAACCACTTCAGCTTCACCACTAAAGCCCTACATTCAGAATTAAAAGAAAATTAGGCCATGTTATTTTTACATGAATATTATTTGAACATTCTTTGAAATCCATATATACATATAAACATATATAAATACATACATATACATACATATATGCATTATTTATATATGATAACAATTAAAATTGCTTTATAGGTCATATACTTGAACAAAAGTTCTTTCAATATCTACAGAGTATATGAATATCAAATATTTATTCACCAAAACATGTGGCAGTACTACACTAAATGCTGAAATTACAAATATAAATAGGATATTGCTGTCATATTAGTCATGCTGATTAACTCTGGTTCTTATAAGACATAATCAAAATATCTCATTGTGTTAACAAATTACAAATTTACTTCTTATAACACAGTCTGACTATAGTGTTCAATGGAAAACATTACATGTGGTGTTTCAGGATCTTAGTTTCTTCTAAATTCTGACACCACTAACTTTCAGGGCTATACTCTCTGCTACCGTAGCTATAAATCCTATGTAGGTCTTTAAGTTTAACTTAAGTTAAAAATTAAGTTCCTCCAGTGCAGTATCCACCTTTCAACTTCTCAACAGATACATGTGGTATTTGGCTACTATATTGGAGAGTGCAGAATCATTTTTTCTTTAGCCTTTCATTCATATATAGGGCAAGCAAAGATAGTTCAGTGAAAAAATAACATAGCCTCTGCTATAGTCTAGTTTTGTAGTTACTAATCACTTACTCCATTTTCCTTAAATGGATAAAATTTACTCACATACATGCTTCCCAAGAGAGACATCCCAAGGACCCATACAGTCCCTGCTTAAAGCCCACATAAAGTTCCAGTCTAAAGCCCATACCTATTACAGACACAAGTCTCATTATAAGAATAAGCATCTAGGGGTGCCTGGGTGGCCCAGCGGGTTAAGTGTCCTGCTTTGGTCCAACTTCGGCTCAGGTTATGATCTCATGGTTTGTGAGATTCACACTGACAATGCAGAGTCTGCTTGGGATTCTCTCTCTACCTCCCCCCCCCTCTCTCTCTCAAAATAAATAAATAAACAACAACAACAAAAAGAATAAGCATCTATCATAATGGCTAACTTAGCTGTGTTGTTTAAAGATGTATTTAAACCCTGCAACTGTGATTCAAGACGAATAATATAAGTTATATTATAGAGGAGGTTACAGACCAATTGAAAATGAAATCACTGTTCTTCTTGATTAAAAATACGAATAAAGATTTCCACATAACTATAAACACAGGATGACTTTTATTTAAAGTGAGGGATAGCCCACATTTATTTATGTGCTCCTTTTCATCCCCATACACTTGTATGTCATGCTTATAAAAATACTGTTTAAGGGTATTAGAAAAACATAAAGAGAACTTGAGGAGCCTTTTAGCTTAACCAAATGAATTGTATAGTGCCAATTTCTTCAATCATCCGTCAACACTGATGTCTACATTGTTTCTGCTTCTAAAACCATAAAAGTCAGATTGCATATTTATTAGTGTGTTCTGTCTTTGTCTCATCAGAGTAAATATATTCTATTATTATGAATTAATTACAAGAAAATAGCATGTCCATTGTTAAAACTTTTAAATTAGTGGTTTTAAAATTAATACACAGAGTGGAATAAAAATATCACATTTTAATTGTAATCATTACATGAGGAAATATCAGAGAAAAAATTAGGCACTCACCAAGCAACAATGAAAAATGCAAAGATAACTCCTCTTGGTTATAGCCCACAGCTGCTCTTGAACATCCTGCAAAATAAACAGTCTCAATTATAAACTTGGCATGAAGAATAACGTTTGTGTGTTACAATTAACATAACTTATATGAGCTGATTTTCTCGGCTTTATGACCAGCAACCTACAGGTAAACAGAATATTCTACATTTAGGATGCAGTTCATAATTTAGAACCAATTAGCATTTAATACACAAACATTACTTAGTATGTTTACTTGAAATCTGGAAATATTCTTCAAGAAATAAGAGAATAAATAAAAACACAAACTATGCATTTTAAGGGTATATTTTAAATAATTACTAATTTGGTTTCATTAATTCATGCTACTCTCATAACTGATTTGCACATTACCAGTATAAAGTAATCATTTGAGAGCAAGTAATTTTTACACAAATGTAGTCCCTTATTTTCTTGAGTTGATTATTTTTAAAATTATACTAAACCTTAATGATAAAAAAATAATTCTTTATTTAAGCTATCTCTTTTAACTGAGACAAATTCAAACATAAAATCTATTTGTAAATGGAATCGCTATTTAAAAAAACCTACTTGTGAACTATGAAGAAGCAAACAAATTAACCTGAAACTAATATTATACTGTATGTTAACTGGAATTTAAATACAAACCTAAAAATAAATAAATACTCTTTAAATAGGAAACAAATAAATTAAATGCTGTACATTCATTTTCACATAGTAAGTTTACCTGTGAATATTCTTGCTGGACAAAATCAACAATAACATGAGCGGTTGATATTACTTATTTAATCCTCTGTTAGCTAGGTCAATGAGATGCTTCTGATCAAGATGTTATATCTCAGTGAGTGAAAGAAAAGCTCAGGGCCATTAATTTTTATTTTATTCATTTTTTAGCTAATAATTTTAGTTGTCTTCAAGTTATCTATTCTCTCCATTTTTAGTTTAGTAATGGAAACTATCAACTCAAGTTTTAGTGGCAAACCAGAAAACCTTGAAGCTCAGTGTAACCACATCACTATGTTCTGTCAAATAAAATATGAACAGAAATGCTACGCGCCAACTTCTGTGTACCATCTTCAGAACGAAGTTGTACACCCTTCACTGCCTTTTCCCCTCCAGCCCTATATCTGAAGCCAAATGTGGGAGTGGTGAGCTCTTTCGACAGGATGGACAAAATCCATGCTCTGCAAAAACTGTGGGCAAACAGATGGAGAAACCCAATCACTCTCTGAATAACATTACGAAGCAGAGCTGCCCAGTCTTAAGTACTCCTCCAGCAAGCTTCCCATAAATTTACTCCTCCCAGTCCTCTCCTCACTCTCTCCTACCCCTTCCTTTTCTCCAGATCATACATCACCAGCACCCAGGAAAACTGTCCAGCAAAACATAACTCACTAAAGAGGAACAGATGTGGAACAAACTGATATGGCAAAATCAAAATTCTCGTAAGCAGGCAGGAGACAGAAAACTTTGCATTTCACAAGAAAACAAACATTTCTATGATAACCAGTAGTGGCAAAATAATTATGGAGTTCAGAAAATAGCTGCCAATTTAAAAAGAAAGGGAATAGAGGTAGGTTTTGTGTTGACTTATTATATGAGACATTGGAGCTGGTAAAACAAAGTAGTGAAAGTCATTAAAAGGGAAAGATTCTTAAATTTAGATTTATTCAGTGAATACTGTGTATATTTAAAGTTGTGACAGAAAGATTAATTATGGATGGAACTTTAACTAGTATTCTCTGCCTATGAGAAACTGATAGTCTTAACTAAGTCATATTAGTACTTATATGAAAATCTTAGAATAGCTACAATTTTGATTATTATGCTTATACAGTAATTGATAATATTTGAGACTTGAAATATATTTTAAAGTACTAAAGGATAAATTACCTTATTCCTTGCCTTTGGCTATACTTAAGTTACTAAATTCGGTCTCTCTTATCCCATAGAGTAAATTTAACCCTCAATTCTTAATTGAAGCACGTACTTGAAGTGTTGAGTCTTTTTATTCAAAGCTTATTCATATCATAGAAGTAATTGTGATTGACTCAAGTCTTGTGGCTTCTCCGAAATTCTGCTTCCGTGTTATAGTAACAGAAGTGTGACTTCAATTTTCTCTTTTGAATTGAGAAATAATTGAGGACAGTTTTGAAAAGGAGTCAAGTGCTTGTTTTCTCTGAATAATCCCGCAATTTTGTTTTTTGAGTGTAGAATCATGAATGGTGTGTTTAATGCTGATGAGCAAATTGCATTTAAGCCAGAAATGTAAGAAGGATTGTAGATAAAAGAAATACAGTGGGTAAAAGCAGACAGAGCTAATTAATGTGGATCCATTCCAATGGAAAACTGTGGTTCTGGCATTTATGAAAGGAAATATATGGATTAGAACTCAAAAACTCAAATAACAGAGATGAACCAAGATATTAAAATAAATAGCAACCATAAAGATAGAGGTATGTTGAGCTGCATAACCAGTTAAAATTATTATATGCATTTTATTAAAATGTATATTAGACTCCATTTTTTGAGCAAGTTATATATAGGTTCAGAATATTACTTATTTGGTGAATGAAAACACTATAATATTAAAAATATTATAATGGAAAAATCCAACTATAATTTCCTCATTATGTATAGTATATTAGTAGTAGTAGTAGTATTTGAGAGAGCATGAGTAGAGGAGAAGGGCAGAGGGAGAAAGAGAGAGAATCTTAAGCAGGCTCCACTTTCACCACGGAATCCAACACAGGGTTCAGTCCCATGACCCTGGTCATGACCTAAGCTGAAACCAAGAGTCAGACTCTCAACTGACTGAGCCACTTATATAGTATATTATTATTATTTTTTGTTTTTTTAATAATTGTTTAATGTTTATTTTTGCGAGAGAGAAAGAGAAAGAGAGACAGAGTGCGAGTGGAGGAGGTACAGAGAGAGAAGGAGACAGACTCTGAAGCAGGCTCCAGGCTCTGAGCTGTCAGCACAGAGCCCTATATGGGGCCCTAACTCACGAGCCATGAGATCATGACCTGAGCCGAAGTCGGACGCTTAACCAACTGAGTCACGCAGGCACTCCAGTATATTATTATTTCTAAAACCACCCTAAACAATAAGTAGATATAACCCTTTAAAGATGTTTCCTCATATTCTTATGATATAAATAAAACTGTTCATATTTGAAAAGTAAAGAATAAATAGATAACAATAAGGGAAATAGCATGTGGTATGTATCCATGCTTTGTTTCCTTCATTTTTTTGTGTGAAGATGGGTGTATTATTATTAAAAAGAGTGCGGTGAAAATACTCTTTCTGAGGTATAAGACATTAATTGGAATATGGATTTATCTTTGAATTCTTTAGTTTTCAGATGATTGGCAATACACCAGAAAAAAGTATTTCAAATGAAATAGAAGGAATATACCAACGACTATACAAGCTGAGTTGAGACAGTCTTTATGGTTACCAGATTATTAGTATTTACCAGATTTTATTACATATTTCATTTTAATATACATTCCTTATCAAAATAACATGGTCAAATTCTTGCGTTCTCTCTCCCTAATCTTATGTTACACCATTTGCCAAACTTCAGAGAAGAATCTTAGAGCAAATAAGCAAAGAAGAGAAAATGGCTGAACTTTACAGTTAACTGGTTGAACATTTATTTGAATTAAACATTTAAATGTGGCTAATTAACTCATTAACCTTTACATTAAAAATTCTATTTCACACTGTGTACTACACGGAAGTTCAGATGTGGTTCAGCTGTTACTTAATTAAATCTAAGGCCAAGATATTTTTTCAAAGATTCTCTATTAATTCATTTATTACAAGATTGTAAACATTCAGAACAATGTCTAGGCATATTTTACTATTATTTTATTATTAAATAAGTTTCATTTTCAATAATATACTTGTTTAATAATTTTACCAAGAGTACAAATCCTTTTCTATTAACGAAGAAGCATAATTATGAAAGTCTCATGGCTTTCAAATGTAAGCATGATTGGGAAAACAGATTCTTCATACCAGTTATACATTTAAATTTCAATTTTATACTCTTATTTTTGTAGAACAATGTTAATTTTTAAATTAAATTCAAGAAAATTTAATTGAAGGAATGGTATTTCATATAAACACAAGTATTTATAAATCAGAATTTTTCTTCAATATAATAAGAATTCTATAGGTTATTATGGTTACTATGTCATTATACAGTAAATAAAAACTATTCTCTTTCATAGTTTAAAAAACAGAAATATTGCAATCACAGCTTGGCTTCTACTAAACATCAAGATATTTATCTATCTCCATATGTATCTATCTATCTATCCATCCATTCATCCATCTATCTGTATCAGATGTCTCAGGTATCTAGCTGCTTCTCAGAGTGTGTTTTCCCAAGATTCCCCTCACCATGTGACTGTATCTTTCAATAGTGAAATCATTTAGGAAAATTTCTTTTGTTATATAACTTATATTTTGTTATTTTTTAATGAAACATAAATAACTTATTTTAAGTTAAAGATTAGGAAGTATTTTCTAAATTTACCAGATGAATGAATTCTGAAAAACATAGATCCCCGGTTAACGAATCTGACATAGAAAATCTGAGAACAATAATACTAGCAGAAATATGCATATACAAGTCTCCTCTCATAGAAAATTTTTAACAATACATAATCTACCTAAATTGCTTATTAATTTTTAAATGTTTCTTTATTTATTTTTTATTTTGGAGAGTGGAAGCGGGGGGGGGGAGGGGGGAAGAGAGAGAGAGAGAGAGAGAGAGAGAGAGGATCCGAAGTGTGTTCTGTGCTGACAGCAGTGAGCCCGATGTGGGGCTCAAACTCATGAACCATGAGATTACAACCTGAGCCGAAGTCAGACGCTCAACCAAGTGAGCCACCCAGGTGCCCCTAAATTGCTTATTTTTTAATGAAACCTGTTTGGATGAAGGATAAATGGAGTCAGTATTAAGTATTTTTTCTTCATTATTTTTTTATAACTGGAGGGGAAAAACTCACCAAATCTGAAAACAGCTACATTTTAAACAACATGTCTGCATAAAATCACATAACCTGATGCAGGAAAAATAAATACTTTAGAAAATATTTCTCATGATTTTAGGTTCCAAAAGTTTTGAATTTCAGGTATATTTTATTTATGCTTGATTCTTGCTTTTATCTTTTTCATCATTAGTAAAGTTTACTATTAGGTATCATTTACTTTTACACATCAACTTTTAACACAACTTGGTGGAGGTTGCAGACCTCCATGGGTTTTCAGACTCGTTGTTCACTTTTTCAATGAAATGGAGTAAAAAGCTTGAAAGCTGAACTTTCATTATGCTTCCTAGACATCCTTGGGATGAAGTAGTAAAAATTACTGGGTAATTTTCAAGATAGGAACTTAGACTATGGAGACGTGGCCAAGGGAGAAATAACAAATGACAAACATTAAAATAAATAAAAGTAAGCAGTATTTCTATTTCTTTGCTGTTCTTAGCATGCCCATTGAAAATTTATAAAGAAGAAAAATAAAACAACCTAAAAGAAAGCAAATATATTTCTTTCTATTTCTGTTAAGGGGAAACTTTTTATATTTTTCTGGACACCTGATTAGTTGTCAGAAGTGAAGACTACACATGTGGCTGAAAGCCAGGACCAGTATATGGAAATCAGATGATCTTCTATTAAGACATGAGCCTCAATGTACCAATTCTCATGCAGAAAGAGAGGACATTTTAAAAGTCACAAAAGCATAACTTAGAAGATATGCACATTCTTGGAGGTTATAGAAGGTTAGAAAACAATACTGAGGATGGTATTCTGTCACTTCATTCTTACTACATTAAGAACATGATGCCAATAACACAGATTGCACGTAAATGAAAGATTGTGACTTGCCCTTCTTATGTGACATCCACCAAATCTCCCTTTCACAGGGTTTTAATTGTAATTTTAAATGGGAATGTTTGGAATCATTTAAGCCCTCCCTTGTAGTAAAATTATGCAATATATTATACCAGGAGGACAAAAAAAACACAAACATTGGATGAATCATTTCTGATTCCCTCTAACCATTTGGTAGCCTCATCTGTTTAGTATATCAGGTAATGGAGACTGACACAGACTATAGGGATTAACAGTAATTCCTCAAACACTTTTGTTATACCTGATACAATAAAGTCTACACAAAAAGTACCACAAAGGGTGGTTGGGAATCATAATGGACTTGGCAAGCATCTCTTCCCTTTTTTTTTTTTTTTAATTTTTTTTTTAACGTTTATTTATTTTTGAGACAGAGAGAGACAGAGCATGAACAGGGGAGGGGCAGAGAGAGAGAGGGAGACACAGAATAAGAAGGCTCCAGGCTCTGAGCCATCAGCCCAGAGCCCGATGCGGGGCTCGAACTCACGGACCGTGAGATGGTGACCTGAGCTGAAGTCAAACGCTCAACCGACTGAGCCACCCAGGCGCCCCCATCTCTTCCCTTTCAATGTCAAAGTAGGCCAGGCCTAATTGTAATTTCATGAAAATTAAAGTATTATGATACTAATTTAGCTAGCAAATGACTTCTGAAGATTTAATTAACTATAGTGAAAAGGCAAAATAAATAAAATCTGGTCAAAACATTAAGCTTTTTTTTTAAATAAGTCATATATTATCAGTGACACTATGTTCTCTAATATTTTTATATTCATACTTGATAGTATTTTATGTGTTTGGAATAGTTTACTTTTTCTTTTTTTTTAAATTTAAATTTTAGTTAACAAACAGTGTAATATTGGTTTCAGGAGTAGAATTCAGTGATTCATCACTTACATAAAACACCCAGTGCTCATCCCAACAAGTGCCCTCCTTAGTACCCATCACCCTTCTAGCCCATCTCTTGCCCACCTCCTTCTATTAACTCATAGTTGGTTCTCTATAACTAAAAGTGTTTTATGGTTTGTTTCCCTCCCTTCTCTTTTTTTCCCCTCATTACTATGTGTTCATCTGTTTTGTTTCTTAAATTTCACATATGTGTAAAATCATATGGCATTTGCCTTCTCTCATTGGCTAATTTCACTTAGCATAATACATTCTAGCTCCATCCACGTTGTTGCAAATGGCAAGATTTCATTCGTTTTGATGACTAATATTCCATTGTATATATATACACTACATCTTCCTTACCCATTCATCAGTGGATGGACATTTGGGCTCTCTCCATAGTTTAGCTATTGCTGATAATGCTGCTATAAACATTGGAGTGTAGATACCCCTTTGAATCTGTATTTTTGTATCCTTTGGGTAAATACCTAATAGTGCAATTGCTGGATTGTAGGGTTGTTCTATCTTTAGTTTTAGTCAATCTCCAGAATGGCTACACCAGTTTGCAGTCCTACAAACAGTGCAAGAGGTTCCTCTTTCGCTGCATCCTTGTCAATACTTGTTTCTTTTGTTGTTAATTATAGCCATTCTGACAGGTATGATGTGGTAGCTCATCACGGTTTTGATTTGCATTTCCCTGGTGATCAGTGATGTTGAGCATCTTTTCATGTGTCTGTTAGCCACCTGGATGTCTTCTTTGGAAAATTATCTATTCATGTCTTCTGCCCATCTTAACTGGGTTATTTGTTTTTTGGGGTGTTGAGTGTGATAAGTTCTTATAGATTTTAGATACTAAACGTTTATCAGATATGCCCTTTGCAAATATCTTCTCCCATTTTGTAGTCTGCCCTTTAGTTTTGTTGATTTTTTCCTTTGCTGTGCAGAAGATTTTTATCTTGATGAGGTCCCATAGTTCACGTTTGCTTTTGTTTCCCTTTGGCAACATGTCTCGTAAGAAGTTGCTCCAGCTGTCAAAGAAGTTTCTGCCTGTGTTCTCCTCTAACACATTTTCAATATTTTGATTGTGAGTTTAAGATTCACTAAAAATTAGCCACAGACAAGATGAAGAACATGGGTTTTCATGTCTAGACATGCATGTCTAGACTGTGGTCCCCATGTCCAACTTTGTCTTTTAAGATCCACCTTTTCTCAATATGATCTCACTTTGATTTTTAGAGCTCCACTGAATATGTTACAGTTATTCTGAATCAGAAACTGCTAGCTCTTTCTTCCCTTTTGACAGAGAATTCTATGGTTCTTGGTGACATGAGAGCCATAAAATGGAAGGAACCTGAATCTTTGAATGTCTACATGGAAGAAAGCCATCCATCAACCAGAAACACTTGAACTATTATGTGGGTCAGAAGCACATTCTACTTTGTTATGGAAATGAAAACAAATTTTGATGCAGCAGCTGGTTGCAAATGGGCTCCTATAATATCAACTACTTGATACTTGGAACTGGATTTGTTTTGGATTCTCCTTTGGTCTCAGTATCTAGGAGTGTCATATTCCTTTCATTCTTTTGAACAAATACTGCGAAAAATATAAATTCATCATACATAAACAAATATGTATTTGACTCCCAATATATTCAAATATCTAACACATATTTTTCAAAAAACATACTGTCTTTTCAGATATATATTACACATTTTCATTCCAAGTAACATTTTATAATTTGTTTACTTGTGAAGTCAAAACCGTGATTCTCCTGTGGATTAAGAAGCAAATCTAAGAAGTAAAATTAGAGAAACTTGGGCTGTTCTCCTCTAAAAGGAAACTTGAAAAATTGCTGTGTTGTATGGTGTCATAGTTGGTTGTGGGTTTGTGGACACTCTCAACACTTTTTCCTGCAGCCAAATTTCAGTAAAAAATAAAGCCATGTGTGGAAAGTGCAAACATGTAGTCTTCCTTTTATTTTCCAATGGTTTTAAATAGTCTTGTAAGTACAATAAAACCTTGGATTGCAAGTAACTTGCTCTGTGAGTGTTCTTCAAGACGAACAAACATTTCTAATGAATTTTAACTGAATAGAAAGAGTGATATCTTGCAATACAAGTAATACATGATGCCAAACATCACATGATCACAACTGAGCCAATGGTTCTTCTCTCTCTCTCTCTCTCTCTCTCTCTCTCTCTCTCTCTCTCTCTGTCTCTCTCACTGCGGGATTATGAGTGATCATCTCCCATGCTCAAATGCTTGGTCTCAGGCCACAGTGTTTGGCAGAAATCAGTGATTTTTCAGAACACTGGAAGGTGCGCACAACTGGCACTAGTGTATTTTTTGTCACTTTAGAGCACGTATGGAGGACAGTCCTTTGCTTTTCCATAAGAGAGTAAGCTTAGGAATGCTTTGCTTCATTCTAGGTCAGGCTGCCTTCAGAAAAAAACCCTTTCCTCTGCTACCTTATTGTCAGTCAAATACAGTATATGACAGAGTTTATGAATACTGTACTGTAGTCAACATCCATGAGAGCACATACAATGGCCCCCATGCAGAAAAAGATTCCAGTGAGCCAACAGATAGCAGTGATTCCATTAGTGATAGTAAAAGTCATCCTACACAATAACCCTTCTGTCTCGTCTCCCTCACACCAGCCACAAATGTTTTCAAAGGTAATAGCAGGTTAATATGTGTATTTTTCTTTACATTTTGCATTTCCTTTATTATTTTGTACTATATTACAGTATTGTAATCATTTTTATATGAATATTTTTGGGTTGTGGAATGAATTATCTGAGTTTCCATTATTTCTTATGGGGTAATTCGCTTTGATATACAAGTGCTTTGGATGGCAAGCATGTTTTCAGAATGAATTTTGCTCACAAACCAAAGTTTAAATGTATTTCATATTTTTGCCCTTAAGTGTAGCAGGTATGTCTACAGATGTGGAACTCCAATACTCATAGTGAAACTCTTTGATTCGTTAATTCCACATTTTCCTTTTCTACTATTCTGCATGAAGATTCTATCATCCTCCATTTTTTTAAGTTTGAGAAAAATATTGTTATTACTATTATTATTTCAGGTACAAAAATTAATTTTTTTATCAAGGTGAAGTGATCCTGATCTAATAAAACTAGCTGCAAAGAATTCTTTCTTTCCTGAAGGATAAATCATTATTTGTCTAATCAAAACACAGCACTGCCATTTTTTTAATCATGTATTTATTTTTCCAATTTCCTCTCCAAACAAGGTTGATTTATCAGTGGTCAATGAGGTATAAAGGAAAATCTATACGGGGTATTTGGAAAAGATTGTTTATTATATAAGAAGGCGATTTCAAAGGGAAAAATAAGGACTGTGGCTTCATTTTTTTCTTCTTCCAGTTAAGCATATAGGAGTGATGGCATGATGTATGAATGTAAAGCAGCATTCTTATGACATTGAGAAAATGAGCAGGAATAAAAAGCCAATAGCCTGAAGATTAAAAAGTGGTATTGAAAGATTTCTCCTATTTTATTAAAGCCCACCTGTTAGAGTTAGCAGTAATAAACCTGTTGTCAAAGAAAAGTTAACTTAAAACAATAAGTGAAAGATACCTTATGGAAATCTGGAGCATATTATTTAAAAGACTTTTCATATAATGTTTGTTTGTTCTAGGTGATTTAGGGGTGGTATAATGTAAATAAGAGTTGTTCTTTATTAGGTGACTTAGGAAGAAAGGAAAATCAGATCACTGGGTGACTTTGCTCTTAGGTAACAGGTACCAAAATGAAAAAGAATGGGAAGAAGGAAGAATAGGCACCCATGTTCTCCAGAACATGGGCATGCTTAATTTATTTTTTGATTGAGGAATGTTCTTCTATCTCTGCTAATATTTCCTGAAGATATTTATGTTTGTGTTTCCTAGATATTCACAGTCAGGGGCAAGTTTCCAGCCATCAGAGGTCAGCGGTCAGGTTCAATTTTGTTTGCTTTGTTATTATTGTTTTAATTGTTTCACTTTGTTGACATCTTAGAGCCTCTGACTAGCCTAGGATCATCTACTTCACTCTGTTTGTGTGTGTTGGTAATCAAGAATAAATACACTTAGATCTCAAGCTACCACTTCAGTATTTGCTCACATAGAGCCTAAAACATGCTGAACACATATATTCAGATGTTTGGAGATTAAAAAAAAAAAAAAAAAGAAGGGAAAATATGAACTGCATTGAGTCATGAAAATTAGTGATCAAATGTATAGTGCTCAAAATAATTAATCTACTATTGAATACTTTGGCTATTATGACAATATAGTATCTCTTTAACCATAGAAACTTATAACACACCCTTTTTTCTAACTGAAGTACAGTTAATATGCAGTGTTATATTAGTTTCAGGTGTGCAATACAGTGATTCAACAATTCTATACATTATTCCATGCTCATTATGATAAGTGTTCTTTTTAAATTTTTTTTTTTAACATTTATTCATTTTTGAGAGCTGGAGAGAGACAGAGCATAGTGAGGGTGGGGCAGAGAGAGAGAGAGGGAGACAGAGAATCTGAACCAGGCTCTAGGCTCTGAGCTGTCAGCACAGAGCCTGATGCAGGGCTCGAACCCATGAACTGTGAAATCATGACCTGAGCTAAGTTGGACGTTTAACCGTCTGAGACACCCAGGTGCCCCATATGAGTGTTCCCTTTAATCCCCACTTCCTGTTTCATCCATCACCACCCCCCATACTTTTCCATGGGTAACCATTAGTTTGTTCTCTATAGTTAAGAGTTTGTTAACTCCAGTGGAATTAAAATTTTTAAAAATGAAAATTAATTTGCTTTAGCTTTGTATACTAAAATATTAAACATGCATGCTTAAAAGATTTTGGGAGCTTTCAGAAATAAAATTAGGAAAACAAAGATAATTTTTTTTCTATATGCCATTTTTCACATTAATCAATACTAAATATAAATTACATAGAATATTTAAAAATAAAATTAAGAGAAGAATATGCAAAGGGTTCACTTTTCTTCTTGATTGAAATACCTTAATTTACGGAAAGCTGTGTGAGTGTCCATGTGTGTTCAAAAAAGAAGAAAGTAAAGACAAATTGAATTACTTGACTAATCAAAAGTAGATAGTAGAAAAACTTGAAACTCCCAATAAATTTGTTAAAATTTATCATACAAATGCATTTTGGGTATCTGTTTTGGGAACCTATGATTTTTTTTCTCTCACTATGGAAAAGATTTTCACATATTAAATTATCTGATATTATCCTTATATTTCTTCCTAACATGATTTTAGAAGATATAATTGCATTACTCCATCTCCATTTGTTTCATTCATTTATTCAACACATCTTGAACTTCTGTTTATAGACCAGGCACTACTTTTAGCAAGTGAACGTAAGAGCAAGCAACAAAATAACAAAACCCCTTGCTCACTTAACAGTTCATATTCCAGTATAATACCTTAATTAACCGTTCACAAGTGATACTTATTGTTTGAAATTTTGTGTTGATATTGGAAGGAAATTGTGAAACTATATATATAAGCATAAAAATAATATAAAAATAAAATATCTTTTTATTCTAATATTTTATTATAAGGATCAGACCACAAACGAAAACATTTTAGGATAATGTTTCTGGATTTATTTTGTTCAAAATTAGTTTAAATACAAATAACTCGACCTGGCCTTCTTACACATGATTTTTCATACTGTGCTCATATGAATGATATTATCAAGGAAAATATCTAAGATATTTGAAATCAATATAAGTAACTGTTTAAGAATCAATTTTTGTAAAACAGACCTCTACAGAGTGGGACTTTATGGGATAAACCATATCTATTTAAGGAGAAGAAAAAAGGAACACAATACAACCTTAAATGTTTTCTGGACATCCTATGATTATAAAAATAAAACTTCATTCTTGGCTTGTTTGTTCATACAGTATGTATTGATTCTTTGCAGTTTCAATAAGATACCTGAGAGACCTATATGTCTACTATGAAAAAGTAAGTTTTCAAGGGTTGAATAAACATGCACATCAAAGACTAGAAAATTCAGTGTTTCAGAAGCATTAATAATTTATGTGAGGAATTACTGGATTATGTAGTTGAAAGGCCCAATTTGGCAAGTGACTGATTATGCAAGGTCTCAAAGAAATAGCTGAAGAAACAAGTATTCCTCCGAAACAAAAATTGAATATTCTTATAATTAGGAGGAAAGAAAAAAAGAGCTATTGTAAGATTTAGAGAAAGCATGTAGTAGACTATTTCATGGTGACGCCAATAAATCTGTTTTTGATGTTCATTCTCTTGTATAATGCCTCCCCCTTGGGTTCTGGGATATTCTGGTTTGGACCAATGGAAGATTAGCAGACATTATGCATGCAGTGTTTTTTTTAGAAAAGTGCTTGCATATTGGAACTTATCCTCTTGGAATACAAGACCTTGCATTTTGGTAACTGCCCCAAATTGCTGTATCAGGAGAAGTGTACTTAAGATGCTTTAATTGCATCTGGTCCTGATTTAGATGATGAGATCCTGGACTTCATGACTATCTAAATATCATAATTAGATGAAAACTTGATGGTTTTAGGTTTGGGAGTGGGTTGGCGTGTTTTGAGTGTAGGAAGAAAATGAGAAGCCCTACTTTGGATTCTCTGTCTCCCTCTCCCTCTTTCTGCCTCTCTCTCTCTCTCTCAAAAATAAACATTAAACAAATTTTTTAAGAAAAAGAGAAAGAAATGAAACATTAAGATCCTGGGGAAGACTGTGGTTGGCAGTTAAAATGTTCCTCCCTCTTCTGAATCAGTCTTTCCACAATTGATACCCTTTGGTAGTCCTCTTCCACAATGACTTGACTTTTGACATTAGCACACTGAATGCACATAGAAGCTTGAAAACTCTTGCCTAATTCCAGACATTTGTAAGAAAATAAAACATGTTTCTACAGTTTTTTAAAGCCATTTTTACTGCAGGTATGTTTTTAATGATTTTTTTTAATTTTTTTTTTTATTTTTGAGACAGAGAGAGACAGAACATGAATGGGGGACGGTCACAGAGAGAGGGAGACACAGAATCTGAAACAGGCTCCAGGCTCTGAGCTGTCAGCACAGAGCCTGACGCAGGGCTCGAACTCACGGACCCGGACCGTGAGATCATGACCTGAGCTGAAGTCGGACGCTTAACCGACTGAGTCACCCAGGCGCCCCACTGCAGGTTATGTTTTTAAAAGGCATACCCAAAATATATGTAAAATAAAACAGATAAATTGAAAGAAAATGGAAAAACACATAATAGAAAAACTATAACCAAAATAAAATTGAGTAACTGTACTAATAGTAAATAACACAAGCAAACATTATTTGGGAAATGTGTATCATTATATAATGGTAAGTTGTTTGGTTCACCACTGACCTTCTACATAAGTGTATGTACACTAATAACAAACTTTAAATATGTAAAACAATACTTGAGCAAATTATGAGAATAATTAGTAAGGTAAATAAATAAAAAACAAATTTAATTTACAGAACACTAAACTACCCAAATTAGGGCATATTCAACACAGTAACTGCAATAGTGAATAACTACAACAGTCTCCATTATATATGGAAACTTTTTTTGAAAATTATACTACATATTAGTTGCTAAAAACAACAACAAATTTAAAAGAATTTTGTGGAAGTGCCATCATGTTAGAACTCAATAATAAAAGAATAATCAGAGAAAAAATGGTGTGGAAGAAATTAAACAATAAAAGAAAAACTCAAGAAAATGAAAAGGAAAAAAATAATATAAATTAAATAATAAATTAAATGGGCCTCAGTACATGGTGAGAACATGAAAACAAAGGTGATTATTTTATGTTCACAGATGTATACGAGAAACTCAGTTAAAAAAAAAAAAAGTCCTAAGTTTTTGTTGTTGTTTTATTTTTTTTTATGTAGTCCTAACCTTCAGTTCTGTAGGAAAAAGAGAGACAATTAAATGGCAGGTAAAATTGGTGAGCAAAAAATGAAAGGAATTAAAAAATTGGTGGAGTAAAATAGGAAATAGAATTTTGTAATTGTTCTACTATAAGTAATGTTCAACAGTCTAAGAATGAGAATTTGGATGGGTAAGGATCCATGCGTGATCATTAGCACACCAGGGGTATTACTCTAGGGTAATATTCTTGTAACTCTTTGTCTTTCAGTGCATTTACTATGCTGTGTCTGGGCATGGATCTCTTTGCATTTATGCTACTTTGAGTTTATTGAGCTTCTTGGATATGTAGCCAAAATTTTTCAGCGGAACTAGGGCAGTGTTCAGCCATTATTTTTTCAAATATTTTCCCTACTTTATTATTTCCTCTTTGGTACTCCCATTGTATTTTGATACACTTTATGACATCCCACATTTCTCTGGGGCTATGTTCGGCTTTCTTCATTTTGTTTTCATATTGCATTATCTCTATCCATCTGTTTTCTGCTAGTTCAAATGTACCACTGAGTCCTTTAACGAATTTGTCATTTTAGTTATTGAACATTTCAAGTCCCAAATTTCCATGTTATTCCTTACTATAATATCTATTACCATATATTCTCTATTTCATGGGAATTAATATATTCTATTATCATCATGTCTTCCTTTGCTTCTTTAAGCTTGGTTTTCTTTAGTTCTTTGAACAAATATATAATGACTAATTTGAAGTCTTTGTTAGATCCAAAGAAGACTTTGTTAGATCCAAAGTCTCTCTCACTCAGGAAGTTTGCGTTGCCTGCTGTTTTTCCTGTGAGTGGGTCAAACTTTCCTGTTTCTCTCCATGTCTCATAGTTTGTTATTGAGAAATGGGCATTTAATGTATGTTATAGTTAAGTCTAGATACTAATTCCCCTCCCCCTTCTCTGAACATTTATTTTGTTGTTTACTTGCATCTTGGCTAGGCTATTTTAGGGAAGATTATACCCCTTGCAACATCAAGTATTTTCTGTAGTTCTACAGAGGCAATTCTGGGTGTGCACAGTCCTTGGGATGACAGTGGTTTTAGCAGTTCTCTTTTTGACTATCTTTTCCTCTGATTTCTCTGTTAAAACTGTCTGCCTCATTTGGTATTAACACTTTCTCATTTGGTAATAGGCTTCACTAATTCCTGGTTGATTGCTCTACTGTTTGTAATGATGCCCTGGGGCATCAATTCCTTAGCAGTCGGGTCCAATTACATTTGAGCAGGGCTAGTTTTTGAGCTCATTTCTTGGGAGTTTTGTTCTAAACCCAAAAGAACTCTTCTTAGCTGTATCTATTCCTGATTCTCTCTGGTAAACTAGATGTCTAGCTAATAGTTACCTTGTTGCTCTTAATTAAGAAGAGCATTTATTTTCAAGAACACCCATAATTTTTAACTTCCCCTCATTCTGTTTCAAATAAATTGAGTGTCCTCCTGCAGTGTCCTCAGATTTGTCTTTTCTTATGGACTGCTTGTTCTCCTAGCAAAATCTCTGGGTCAGTTCCTCTATGTGCTAGGTGGGTTGATACCTTTTGGAATTATGATTTATTCTCTGAGTGAACTAAGGCAAGGCAATTGGGGACCTTGCAATTTCACCCTGTGTACTGGGGGGAGAATCTCCATCCAATGTGTAGAGGCTAGATGCAGGAAAGAAGCCCCAGATTCTTGGCCATACTCACCAAAAATCTAGTCTCTCCTAGTTAGAGTTGGAGAGGATGAGAAATACGGATTTCTGCCCCTTCCAGTCAGATACACTAAATTTTGAGTGAGAACTCATGGGAGAGGGATCCATCTTTTTGGCAACACCTGTATGGAATGGAACTTCTGTGTTTCACTAAGCTGGGGTAGGTGAGGATGAAGGAAGCAGGTCATAGTTCAGATGCCACAGAATTTGTAGATTTTCCTGAATAAATGTTTCCTCATTTGCTTTATGCCTTTAGGACAATTTCCAGGGACTTCTTTAAATAGTTATTTTTAGTAGGCTTCACCAGATTTGCTTGTTTTGCTACAGAGTATATCTGTGGAGTTTGTCAGGCTGCTATCTGGGAAACAGAACTCTGCCATTCTGGAAATCAAACTAAATAAGTTTTCATTAAAATTAAAGAGACAGAAGATACCTTGTTTTAACAAAGAGGAGGATCTCCAAGTAATGTCTTAAAGTTAACAGAAGACTAAAGTAACAAATAGTTTATTTGAAGCATTACTCAAGCATAAATTTGTCTTCCACTTCTTTATAGATAAAAATAATATAGATACATGTAGATGAATCAATAACACTAGCTCTTTAAGTCTACTGAATAAATAAATTGTGTATGTCTACAACTGAAGCAGGGTTAGGGAACAGTTTCTGAACTGATCAATGTACTAATTTAATTTCTACCATGACTGAATACCCTTTTTATAAAATATGCTTGTGTTCCAACTAAACCTCTGTGGTACTAGAAAATTTTAGTAATCTTAACAATTACATATGACACATAATTGTGTAACTTTTCATTATTCATATTTGTATTTTGTATTATCAGCAATTGAACTGGGTTATTTGTCCATTGCTACCAGTGATAAAAATCTATTATACTAGATCTCAAAAACCTGTTAGTTTTGAATGATGAAATATTGTTCATATTGGTAGATATATATTATACTCTGAATAGCATGACAACTCTCAGTGGTTTTTATATACTGTTTATTCAAGAACCAGCTTTTATATATGCATTTTTGCTCATGCTCTGGAAGTTACTCCAAAATAATTCCAATTATAGTGAGTCTTTTGTTCTTAAACCATCCCCATGATCACCTTTGTGCATCCATCTGTTGTGATATATTGACTCGGTCTGTCTACTGAAATGTGATTGAGTTTATTCAGTTGATATCAGAATGCCTGTAACAGTGTATTTACAGTTCATTTATTTCCGTGCTATCACTGCCTTGTGATTGACAGGTCCATGGCCACATATACAAAAGTAAATCAGAATTCTACCAAGTATTCAGCCCAAAGTATGTTAGAGTTAGAAAATGTTTTGTGTTTGACCTATTATTTTCTTGTAAGTTTTGGGATATTGTCAAATTTAAACTTAAATTTACACAAAAACACACAGGAAGAGTAATTCTATCCTTACTGTATATACACTCTTCTTGGATAACGGGGGGAAAAAAATGAGCTGCAAGCTATGACAAAACGCCAAAGCTCCATGTAAGAAAAAGAGAAGAATTTGAATTTTTAGCCTTTAATAGAAACCACCATAAAGTACAACACTCGATATCAAAGCAAATGTATTACATTAAGAAAAATATTAAAGTATATGTAGATTTATAGATATTATCAATATTACTTATGGTCATAGTTGGATTAGAATAAAAGACAAGAAAGTTTAAAGTAGTAACATATATTTTCGTGCTTGTAATTGTGATTAAAATGCTGTTTAATAGCTAGAAGCCTTTGAACAAGTTTGATCTCATTTTCCTTATTAATAAGAGGTAGATAATAATGCCTATCTTGAGGTTTTTTTGTAGAGGTTTGTATTACTTAATGCTTAACCATTTTCTAATCTTACAGAAATTTATATATTTTATCACCTTTTTATTATTACTACAAAAATGACTAGTCACATGTTGTGCAATGTATTATGTCTAGAACTACTCGGTCTCAAGTACATGTTAGGTACATGGTAGATATTCTGAGAATGTTAACTGAGTTCATGTCTGACACAACTACTATGTTTTAAAAGTGGCAGGGGGGTACCTGGGTGGCTCAACAGGTTAAGCATCTTACTCTTAATTTCAGCTCAGATAATGATCTTGCAATTCCTGGGCTCAAGCCCAGCATTAGTCTCCCTGCTAATAGCACAGAGCCTGCTTGGCATTCTCTCTCTCTCTCTCTCTCTCTCTCTCTCAAAAATAAACTTAAAAAAAATAAAACTGGCAAGTTTACTTACCGAAATTAATTTGGGGTAAGCAAGTTTACTTACCAAATTAATTATTAAGTGGTATTTTAGAATTAGAAGTGAATCTAATATATCTATTTATCTTACTATTAGGCCAATGTGACCAAAAAGAAGTAAAGAGGATTTGATTTACTTATGGTCATATATCAGGCACAGGAAGAAATGAAATAGAATTGAGTTCTCCAAATTTTCTAGTCAAGTACTCTTTCATTTTGTAGCACTGTAATTCATTGCAGATTACTTTACAGTCGAGTTAGTTGAATTACTGGTAGCTATGTTTCCTTGCTTTATGCTTATAAATTCTCCTTTAATGGAATTTCAGTCCTAAATATAATTTATGCAATCAGATAGAATATCTCCCTTTCAATACATGTAACCACTGGCGGGGGCAGATGGGTCCCTAAAATTGCTTAGGTGTTTACTACATTTTATACAGATTAAGATCGCAGATATTTGAAATTGAACAAGCAGTGCAACTTGAATTTAAACAAGAAGACTGTCTTTGTGTAGCTTTAGCCAGGGAATAGTTCTTGGGTTGTTGGAAATGAGACAAAAGGTGAGATTAAGATTAGAGATGGAACTGTCAGTTCAGTAAAACATAACAACTGTAATTTTGCCACAATTACTATTTTTTATTATTTTTATTTTTTAATGCTTATTTATATTTGTGAGGGAGAAAGAGAGAGCAGGAGTGGAGAAGAGGCAGAGACAGGATCCAAAACGGGCTCCACGCTGACAACAGAGAGCCCAATGTGGGGCTTGAACTCAACAACTGCAAGATCGTGACCTGAGCTGAAGTCAGACGCTGAACCAACAAAGTCACCCAGGCATCCCTGTCACAATCTTTAATAAAACCCTTCCATTTTGTACTTTGCAGAAGACAAGAAAAGGATGCTGTGGGAAGGAAGAAGGTATAAAGGATGTTACAGATTTACCTGCACTGAAGTGAAAGAAAAAAAATCAAGTTAAATTAATGCAGTGATGATGTTTGTTATTTTGCCCTTGTCATCTTAATAATGTACATAGGTACTTTGATACAACTGCTTATTATTAAATGTCTGTTATGTGCCAGTCACTATTTCAATGTGGTGAGGATAAAAATAAAGAAAGTGTCTACCTTTCAGCATTCATAGCCTACTGGAGATAAGAATACTTACACAAATGAATAAAGCAACTAACTAGAATTTAAGTAAGTTCATAAAATTATGAGTATTCATCTCTTTCGAGAAAGATGAAAAATGCTACTTGAGAAAGGATCTTTGGACCAAATATTGGATGTGAGTAAAAGTATTCTTCTGAGTCAGGGGAAAGGGGAACTTTTACACAGAAATAACAGTATGTCCATAAGCGTAAGCAACAAATAAAGCTGTCTGGCTATGAAATAATTCAGTTTATAAGTAGTTTTTCTTCAGATGGCACTGTGATGAATTAAGCTAAAATTCTGTTCAATTTTGTATTGAATAATGAATTTTGTCAATCAAAAATTTATTTCCTGGTTTAAAAAATATCAAAGTTTCTAAAACAGAAAAAGAAAAACAAATGCTTCTGTAGTGATACATTCAATGCAGAACTTTGAAAGTCATCAGGTTATATACATGCAGCCAGCCACATAACTAACAGCAATCCGTACAAATGACCCTGATTCCTCATAAAATTACTCTTCAAAAATCATGTAAGTTCAGTAAACTCCAAATGTATGTTCATTTTGTGTAAAAAAAAAAAAAAAAAAAAAGATGGGGCGTATGGGTGGCTTAGTGGGTTAAGCGTCTGACATCAGCTCAGGTCATGATCTCCTGGTCCCTCAGTTCGAGCCCTGCGTCAGGCTCTGTGCTGACAGCTCAGAGCCTGGAGTCTGCTTCGGATTCTGTGTCTCCCTCTCCCTCTCTCTCTACCTCTCTCTCTCTCTCAAAAATAAACATTAATTTAAAAAAAAATTAGGTAAATTTCTGAATTGTAAATGTGTTTGTCCCACACTTTCGTTAGAAACAGGTTATTGTGTAATTGTTTAATCTTCAATAATTCGAATGAACTAAACAGTGTTTTATCAATATTGCTTTCAGTCTAGTTTATGATCAGCTATGTTGTTTTCTATTGCCTATCAGTCTAGAGATTAAAATCAAGGTTTCTAAAAAAAGTAAATACTAAGCACTGTCTTCCTTTCACATCTCCCTCCAGTGAAATAAATGTTTAGAAAGTACTACATTAATTCACTAGCAAAATGTCATGTCACTGTACTAAAGACTTAGTATTCGAACATTAATCAAACTATTTAAATTGATAGAATAAAATACAAGTTTCCCTAATCTGTTGGATTTTGTGGTATGTGAATGCACTCTAATGTAAAGAATACTTTGAAGTCTTTTTGTTATCTTTACAAACTAGATACAACAAAGAAGTTCCCTAAATACTTGAGCAATGTGCATACATACACCCATCTATTAATGTAAGCTAAACTCTGCATAATGTTTACAACATATTTTATTCTCTATATTCATCCTTATGTTTAATATGCTTTTTGGAATTTTATTTTACAGTAATCATTATAATTATTGGAATAATACTAAATTCTGAAAATATAAATGGAAATTTTCACTTAGAGTTTTTCTTAATCTTTAAATCTGCTAATACCCTTATTCAAAAGTTCAAGTACTATGTGGCAATGAGAAAGAATGAAACATGGCCCTTTGTAGCAACATGGATGGAACTGGAGAGTGTTATGCTAAGTGAAATAAGCCATACAGAGAAAGACAGATACCATATGTTTTCACTCTTATGTGGATCCTGAGAAACGTAACAGAAACCCATGGGGGAGGGGAAGGAAAAAAAAAAAAAAAAGAGGTTAGAGTGGGAGAGAGCCAAAGCATAAGAGACTCTTAAAAACTGAGAACAAACTGAGGGTTGATGAGGGGTGGGAGGGAGGGGAGGGTGGGTGATGGGTATTGAGGAGGGCACCTTTTGGGAGGAGCACTGGGTGCTGTATGGAAACCAATTTGACAATAAATTTCATATATTGAAAAAATAAAAATAAAATAAAATCATGGTCCTAAGGATGTCAAAAAAAAAAAAAAGTTCAAGTAAATTCTATGTGTATACTTTGCCAGTAGTGCTACTTGTTGCAAATAAGGTAAAAATTGTGTGAATGCATGAAGAATACTCAACACTATTACTACGCTAAACCTGTTTTAATGGAATTTTTTCTGAAGAAAGTGGACAGGACCTACTTGTTTCTTACTCCTTCCCCCAAAGGAATGTTTACATTACCAGTCCATTAGGAGTTTCAAAATGTTTCCTGAGGTATGTATTTTACTAGGTTCAACTATAATTAAAGACAACAATCTAAGGGTTCCTAGGATAAAAAATAAAGAGAATCATAGCCCTAAACGAAAGTGTAGGTTTTTGAGATCTTAAATAGGATCTATTTTAACTGTTATCTTAACTGTTTTAATGGGAGAAGAGGAAACAATCTAGATTACCCTAGGAGTTAAACTTCTTTCATGAAATAATAGAAATGGAAAACTTAAAACTTGAATTAAAAAATTCATTTGACACATGAAAAAATACACAACTGATCACGCAATTAGTTAATGGTAAAACTAGCTAGCAGATGTGACACTTAAAAATAAAATAACCTGTAATTTTATCAGCAAAATGAGTTTACTTGGGAAATAGCAGAGGAATTACAAATCAGGACATGCAGACTATGGCAAACCATAGGCAAGTCTAGACAAGAAAGGAAAAGAACTTTATAGAGAAAAAAGGAGGAACCTGGGAAGGGCTGCTTTGAACAAGAAATCTACTGAGGAAAGCAAGAGTTCAGCATGATAATGGCTTCTCATGTGGCAGTCTCTCAGTGTCTATGCTGTTCCTGGGCAAGCTGAAAATATTTCTGTTCCCTGGTGAGGTAATGTGAACTTTTGTCCTGTCCAGGAATGTGACATAAGCTGAGACGGGAATTTGTGCATGAGTACTCCCTCTTCTTCAGGGCTTCCCTATTCCATTCTAAATGAGGTTTCCCTTTATTAATTTTCACAAAGACAATAGCATAATTTTTAATTTATATACTTAATTTATAAGTTAATAGTAATCAGATCAAAGAAAAGTAATACTAATAATACAGGCTCTGAATAATTCTGGCTTCCATGGTAAATCTTCTAAATCTAATGGGATTAGATTAAATTTTTAAGCATGATTCACCACAGAAGCAAAACTCTGATAATTATGTCTTTATAACCACCAAGTCTATGTTCCCAGTACCCAGTGTGTCACTAGAGTAGGTATCTAATCAGCCCTTTTCCAAATCTAAATTTTGATTTTAAACACATGAACTAGAAGAAGGAAAAAAAATCTAAAACCTCAAAGAACAAGTTTAAACAGGTTGACTGTTCAGGAGCAAAATAAGTGACCTGCTTTTTTGATCAATGGAGGAAGCCCCTGTGTTGACAAAAGAGTCTACAGATTTCTGTAGATGTAGAAATCCTATAAAATTGGTATCATTCCTTTTCAGCTTTTAGAAGTCTTTTTCAGGTAAGAAATAAATTGAGTTCAAATCATTTTTGTCAGAACACAGTTTCAAAAAAAACAAATGAGTGAATGTTGCATTCTCAGCTGTGCCACTGACTCTAAAGCTTGTTATAGCAACCAAGTTTGCCCAATTCTGTCATTTAAATGTTGTCGTTAGGTTGTGATAGATGGAAAAGCATTTTCAAACTGTGTTCAATTCCCTGCTAGTTTTCCCCTTACTCAGAATTGTTTTCTATTTACCCAGATCAGCAAATCCAGAGACTTTTGTACAAATATTTATTTCGTTTTTCTTAATAATTACAATTTTCCTCTGTCTCCTGTACTCTTAGTGTTGGCATCTCACAGTTTAAATAATAGTCAATGCTAATATTTGTAAATACAATGGTGGCATGCATGCAACATTCTGTAGACTTGACTGCAGCATAAAATTATGAGGCACAATGCAATATATAGCCTTAGTTTAAAACTATAGTTTTTTTAAAAAAATTTTTATGTTTATTTATTTCTGAGACAGAGAGAGACAGAGCACGAATGGGGGAGGGGGAGAGAGAGAAGGAGATACAGAATCCGAAGCAGGCTCCAGGCTCTGAGCCTTCAGCACAGAGCCCAACACGGGGCTCGAACCCACAAACCATGAGATCACGACCTGAGCCGAAGCCGCTCACTCAACCGACTGAGCCACCCAGGCGCCCCTAAAACTATAGTTTTTAACCTGGGTAGGCTGTTCTATGATTTCAGTACAAGCTTTCTGTTCCATATCTAAACTAGAACTTGATTGTCAAGAATCAAGACTTTATATTTAATAAAATCCTAATAATATAACAAAATAAATAGACTTCATTTTCATACTTACATGGGTTTTCTTATATTGGCTTTGTGCTAGAAATTTTACAGTGTAAAAAATGAAAATGTATGATCATTGATTCTTAATGTTCTTTTTCTGATTTTATTATATATAATGTCAGTCATAATCAACTATTGTACTAGGAGTCAATCAATTATAGTACCCTTTACAAGTGCTAACTAATAATTTTACTATATTCAATCTGCAATAATGTAATATATGTATTTTTAATAAAATAGCACGAAGCAAACCTGCACATGAAAATTGTCAATACACCTGTGGAGAAACAGGTGTGAAACAGACGAATTGAAGTCCTAAGCAACAGTGCAACAAGAAGATTAACTAATGCTTTAATTACCGTGATAAAAATAATTAAAGCAATAATACAGTTAAAATAATGTTGAATTTCTAGCATACAACAAAATATTAAAATACAGGGCCTTACCATTTAAAACAGTGAAAGCAGGGGTGCCTGGAAGTCTCAGCTGGTTAAAGTATTCAAACTTGATTTCGGCTCAGGTCATGATCTCACAGTTCGTGAGTTTGAACCCCAGGTCAGGCTCTGCACTGACAGTGTGAAGCCTGCTTCAGATTCTCTCTCTCCCCTCCTGCCCTACTTGTACACTCTCTCAATCTCAAAGTAAATAAACTTTAAAAAAAGAAGAAAAAAATAGTAAAAGTAGCCTACATAAATACTATATAAGCAGGACATGGGTCTACTGATTTATGAAAACAAGGATTAAAAGTACAAATACCAGGGAGAATAGTGCAATCAGCACTACCTGGACAGAACCTGTGGCCAAACTAAGAAAAAGAAAGACCATGGACTGAACTGGCATGGTATACAGAACTGAGTTTTGACAGGGATTTCTCAGGCAGAGGTTTTTCCCAGGTTTTACTTGGGAAAAAATATAAGTGTGCTGGAAAAAACACCATATGGACTAACATGGCTTTCCCCTTTAGATGATGTCATTCCCCTTTTCTGCAGTCATTGAGCTAATTTGAATTATACAAGTAGTCACTAAAACAAAAGTGACTATATTAATAAAATTATGTTCATCTGGATAAGGCAAACTGTGTTGTAAAATAAACTCTGTGAAACACATGCTTTAGTATTTTCACTTTTATAATGTATATTAATATAAACAAGAAAATTTTGAACTAAATGTATTTTTAAATCTACAAAAATTTATGCATAATGATGGTCTTTTGTCTGGTTAGAAATACCATCATTTTCCTTTATAGTTATATATATATATATATATATATATATATATATATATACACACACACACACACACACACAAACGTACGTGTGTGTGTGTGTGTGTGTATATATATACACGTATATATATTATATATATATACCCGTACGTGCGTGTGTGTGTGTATATATATATATGTGTGTATATATATATGTATATATACACATACATACATACATATATGACTTAAGGGATTGAAGCCAATAAGAATTATCAAAACAAAAATATAACTAGCACATTTTGAAGACTTTTTAATTCTCATTCCTACTTTTAAAGAAAATTTTAGAAAAAGTGCTTTCAGTATTTTCCTTTGCTTTTGTTATGATTGTGTTTTTCTAACATTTTTATCTGATAATGTGCCCTTCAACACAAGTCCAAATTCCACTAATTAAGATCCAGCTTAGTGTCCTGTCTTTTGTGGTCTTCTGCTATTTTTTGGCCCTTAATGATTTCTTTTTTCCTGGAAGTTCCTCCAAGTCCTCAAAGCTCTTGCTTACTGCAGTCTTATATTACTCTCATAGTTTTGGGTGCATTCAGCATTTTTAATAGTTATTTGTGAAGAACGATGTCTCAAGATTCCTAACATGACTCATGGTCTTGAAAAGGCCATTCAAAATATTCACTTTTCCTCATGCTCCAGCAGATTTTTTTTTTTAAGTTCTTTGAAAAGTTTACCGTTATCCAGGGAGCCAAAGAAATAGCTTTGGTTACCTTTTAAAGAGTTATCAGCTAAGATTACAGTGTTCCCGCTCATCAATTTGCTTTCCCACACTGATCTCTGACTTGAAATTTTCAGGCTGTCTTGAAGGTCAAGTAACAAAATAGCACTATTCATTATAGGGAACATCACTCCTGCCCTTTCGTTTGGAGGACCCTGCTGTTCCATAGGTATGACAGCAAAAGGAGGGGCAGGAAGGCTCCATCTGCTTTTGACCTTTGTAAGCTTCATTTTAGTAGAAGCAAGGATTAATGTAGAGAAATGTATCTTCTTTTGAAAACATCTTGTTAAAATTTCACAATTCAAAAAGGTGTCCAAATGTTCTATTTAAAGACCTTTAATTTTAAAATAAAAAAAATAGATACATTATACATTCATTAAAGACCTGAATTATTAGAAATTTAACAACTCTTCTCTCTCATGGGAACACTGGACTTAATATGTTCTTTTATATCCTGTTGTCAAGATAACTCAAGCATCGGCTTTATGACAGGACTTCAATCAGCATGAAGTTAAGTGTGACAATCTTCCATTTCTTTTTATAGAAAGAATTAATTGTGTTTTACATCTTTTAAGTGACAATTATTCTGATGGATTCCTCTCAAAATTTCTGTCCTCTACAGGCTCAGCTGGGTGACAATTGATGTTCTTTCTACAGCATCAAAATCTGACCTATAAGAACCTGACCTGAATTGGCATATGAGCAAGAAATGAAATTTCATTTTATGTGTATCATTATATATTTTGACTCTCTTTGTTTTATCACAATAGCCTACTCTAGTTAATTTGCTCTTATAAATTGGGTTAGCACACTGTTTTAACCTAGGATATAGAAGCATTACTCATTCAAATATGAAAGTTAGGTACTTAAAGTATTTATGGTTTTGGAATTAAAGTCTAACAGCTAAAAGCTCATATTTTATAGATTGATCTTGATAATTCCCTAATACAAAATTATATTCACAATCACTCCATTAATATGCAAGCAGAATTTTCCTGAACAATTTGCTGCAATGTGTATCATAAAAAGAATGGAATCTATCAGCTTAATCTTCAAGTTTGATACCTTTTCATTTACTTCATACATTTTTCTAAAAGTTATGCCCTATTATTTTATTCTTTGATCATGATAGTCTTACCTTTGAATTCAGAAATAATATTTAGGTTCTTTCCAAATAGATTTTCACCTAGTTTCTAGGTTGTTGCTACATTTCCCTCTGGTCACCATATCTGGTCTAAGATGTCTACTGACATCTTAGAGTATGTAACAATATCTTGAGCATAAGTGGCTCAGAAGTTGCACTACTATTCTTTTTTTTCTTCTTAAAACTGGACAGATTCTTCAAAATTAGAAATCCTGAAGTCTTTCCCTTACTTTGCCCTATAATCCCTTTTCTGAAATTCCAGGATGCTGAAACTAGTTCAAAACCATTCTCAAACATTATGTATTTGAAAAAAGGATGTTTTCTTTTTCTCAAAGTCAACTATATATCTATCTGAAAAATCATAAAGTGCCAACTAAGATAATATAACTATCAAAGGAATCTGTTGTATGTAAATGATGATTCAGTGAATTCTATTCCCGAAACCAATATTGCACTGTATGTTGCAATCTAACTAGAATTTAAATAAAAATTTGAAAAGAAAAAAAAATGTAAGAAATTATTGGGGTGTCTGGCTGGCTCAGTCCATACAGCATGTGACTCTTGATCTCAGTATTGTAAGTTCAAGCCCCATATTGGGTGTAGAGATTATTTAAAAATAAAATCTTAAAAATATAAAATAAAATTATAAGAATACAGAATCATATTTAATTATATGAAGTTGTACGGGTTTTTTAAAAAGAGTTGATCTTGTGAATTCTTGTCATATGGACATAATGTGTTAGCTTAAACTGTAATTTACAGATCTTTACTCAGCCTTAGACTAATATTAATTTAATTAGTACACAAACTTTGGATATGTGGGCAATTTGTAAGAAAAAGATGCAGATATTACTGTAGTTTTAATGAGCCTTTGTTCCTTACTTTATATATAAATGACTTTACCTTGACAGCATATGCAAGTGTCTTTAAGTGATGTAATATGTATGCTTATATTTTTCTACCTTAAAATTCATCAAAGTGATATAAAATGTGTGTGGAAAAATGAGCTAGACTGTTTTTGGTTCTAGTCTTCCAGTTTTCTCTTTGGTCTGGAAAAACAAAAGCTGCTTATTTTAATTATATAAATAATTAATATAAATTGTTGAGTTAATACTAAGTATAGTAATTTTGGAAAAACATAAATATGTATACATAATAATAAATAATATGGTTTGTCTTAAAAAAAATAAAGGAATCTGGGTCCAACTTTCATTCTTTAAGTATAAGACAAAAACATGATTACAACTGAGATTCAATGATGAATTTAGAATTCAATACTAATTTTTTTAGAGAATCTTTTTTCTGCCAAGATGTAAAACTAATGACAAAAACATAAGGTAATTTCAAATCTGTGAATTAAAAGAATGTCTGAAATGTTTATTTCTTAATTTAATATAAAATCAGTTGGGCAACACTACTAAAAAGGAACCTGTAGCAAGCAAAATAAATCTAACATATTAGCTTACACCTTTATATCGGATTTCCATTTTATTTTGATAGGGAAAATGCCCAGATTTGACACTAATTCACAACTTAGTTGAATTAAGTGGGGGAAGGAAATGAATCAGGTAGGAAATGTATATACTCAGTAGAATCAAGGTGTGAGGACATAAACAGGAAGCCACTGTTATTTGAAGAAAGTATGAATGTGTATATGTGTGGTGTATCTGTGTGCAGGAATAAATTAAAGAAATAACAAAATCTGATTCTATTTCTTCATGAGTCATTTTTTGCCAGTCTGTCATTTATAAGAGATGGAAGAATTAGGCTGTCCTGCTGAAAGCTATATAACAAATAATCACATAGAAAGACAAATGTAAACTAGGGAATTTATAAGCAGTATGTAAAAAATATAGGAGTCTACAGTGGAAAAAATGGAAATCGAGTATATACAGAATAAGAAAATGATGAATAACTATAAATTACCTAAATATTATGTACTAAAAGAGAAGAAAAAGGAAGAACATACAATTGCATCATTTTCATAGTGATAAAATCAACATATACATGCGCCAATGCTGGATTTACAAATATATAATTGTAAAGTCAGTTTACATCTGTTAACACTCAGAGAAAGACTACAGTGACTAATAAAACTTGTTTTCTTGCTCTCAAATATCTGTGAAAACATCCATTTTAAAACTGTATTTTTATATTCTCCTGGAATCACCCAAAAGAAAACAGCAAAATGAGAAACAAAAATAAAATATAAAATTCGAAAAAATCAAGAGTATCTAAAATTTTGAACACCAAAACAGGAGGAGAAGTTATTTCCAAAAGCTTTTGAAGGTCAAGTAATTTGTGTAAAAAATGTAGATCAGCATATCCTATAGCTACAGACCTTAAAAAAGCTTACACAACATACTTCATCAAGTAGCACACTCTGAAGTGTAAAGCAACAATTTTCATCTTTAAAAATGGAAAACAGCGCAAAGACTGGCCATGGGACTTTGCTGGGTTGGTAGTTTGATGGGCAGGGGTTAAAGGAACACACAGGCTATTTATGTGTCTAGATGGGAATATTATGTCTCAGAAAGGGGGAGGAGAGATATTCCCGGTTGTGAGAGACCCTAGTGCTTAATTTGACTGGCTGGGGAGATCTCATTCACATCCGAATAACCCTATAATATGAGGGAAATTCCAGGAATATGAACCTGCATTCCACCCAATGAAGAATCATCTGATTCAAGAAAAGAGAAATAATTCAAAAGTAACAATAGACTTATACAAAGTAAATATAAGGAAATAGGATAAAAATGAAGAAAAAGAAAGAAAACTCACCAAAGGAAATATACTCTCCACAAAAATGCTGCTGTGGAACTGCTAAAATTCATCACCAAAATATCATAGTTAATTATATTAAAGTCATCATCTTAGTAACACAAGGGCGTTATACATTTTTCCATAAGAAAGAAATGGTAAAAAGAAAATAAACATGAGCTGTTAAAATTCAAAAATGAAAAATTTTAAATGTCTTATAAAAATGAAGGCTAAAGTGGAAGGAGAACAAATGTAACAGAGATGGTTAAAATCGCAATAAGGAAAAACAAAGAACAAGACTAAAAAGGGAGCAAAAGAAAGTGAGGATAAATACAAAGAAAACCAAAATAATCAATAATTTTTTAAAACAAGATCCAATACACTCTTACCTTTTATCGCCTAATTGGTACAATAAAAATAATGGGAATAAAAATATATATATTTAGAGATTCAATTAATAGAAAAACCTTTCAGATATAAAAGAACACTTCAATCTACTTCTTTAAAGAGAACAGTATATTCTAGGAGAAACTGAACTAATAGCATCCACTATAAAATAAACCCTGGTAAGTTAACTGAATTTCAAATTTCATATATATGAATACTTTGGGCAGCTAGAAAAAAATTGATTCATCTATCAGGTGAAAGAATAGGCTGACCTTCAACTTTCCACAGTAATACTCAACGTTATAATGATTGTGAAAAACCACCTATACAATCTTCAAGGAAAGGAAGTGTGACCTAATAAATTTATAGCTAGCCAAACTACCATTCAAACATGAATGAAACAGGGACAAGGGAGCTATATTTTTGAACTTACAAGAAACCAGAGTTCCTAGGTAGTTCATTTGAACTGTAAGTTCATTTTGAAGAAATTCTTAGAAAACATATATCATCCATGAAGAGAAAAATGGCAAGTGAGCAGTCAAGGGGCACTGAATCTATTTAACTGCTTTATTGAGTAAGGACTAAAAGAAAAAGGGGTACTGTAGTTACAGAACATAAATGACTTTTGAGAACAATGATGAAATCTAAAAAAAAAAAAATATGAGATGCTCTAAGTATGCTGATTTCCAAATTTTTAATAGCTGGAGTAGGTATATATAATTTAAGTACACACATTATATTTAAAAGCATAAAGGTAAATCACATTGATTACAAATTTTAGCAAAACTAGAAAGCAGAAAGGGTGGAAATGAAAAATCTCACAGAAAAAGGAAAGATAATTTTCTTTCATCATGTACTTTACTGTACCTTTTACATTTTGGCCTAAATATGCAAGTAACACCCATTCAAAAGGAAGAAAAAAATGAATTCATGAACAAATAATAATCAACTAATTAGATAACTAAATAAAATTCCTGAAATGCTCTGGAAAATAGTGTACGCAAAGATTTCTGTATAGGCAAATAGGTCTTAATACTATTACAACACTACATAATATCTACATCCTACTAGCAATCTTTAAACAACTATCCAGATGTGGCTCACAAGGCTAGTGGAGAGTAGATTCGAAGTTACTTTAAGAGTATATAATTGATGGGGCGCCTGGGTGGCGCAGTCGGTTAAGCGTCCGACTTCAGCCAGGTCACGATCTCGCGGTCCGTGAGGTCGAGCCCCGCATCAGGCTCTGGGCTGACGGCTCGGAGCCTGGAGCCTGCTTCCGATTCTGTGTCTCCCTCTCTCTCTGCCCCTCCCCCGTTCATGCTCTGTCTCTCTCTGTCCCAAAAATAAATAAAAAAAAAACGTTGGAAAAAAAAAAAAAATTAAAAAAAAAAAAGAGTATATAATTGAAATGTATTACTAACATAATGCAGAGTGAAAAGAAATGAGGTATTGCTATAAGGATACCTGAATTTATTCATTTACTTTGATTACCTATGTATTTATATTCCAATAACATTTTATTTCACTACTGATGAAAATATTAGAATCTCTTAAAATTTTAATACTTTGCTGTATTGCTCATACTTATTAAACTTTTATGAAATTTGTTTATATATACAAATTTGTTTAAACTAATTGTATTTTTCTCCTTGATTTACATAAATAAAGTAATGCTTTCTTAAAACACCTATGTTCACTCTAAATATACACGTGATAAGATGTACCTGGATTTATTTTTGTATCACCAAAATTTTGCTAGTACATTGGCATGTCATATAAAGTTGTTTTATGTGTTGGCAACATGGGAATTGTTTAGCTCAGTTCTGTTTTTTCTCACAGAACCAGTAATATAAACTGGACTTCTATAAACTGAAAATGAACTTCACACCATAAATATACCCAAATTGATCTTATAAAAAAAATAGAAAATGACTTCTTAAACATTTCAAAGGCAACCACTATATACTTCTATATGAAAAATGCTCTTTTTTAGAGGCTTTTTCTTCAAAGTTTGTTTTGGCTAAGACTTTTAAAATTATGAATGCTGTGAATTTTCCAATAAAAATATCTACTTCTTTGCCAGTAAATCCCTCACAATGAATATTGTCAGAAATTTTTCCTCTATGAGCTTTTGTGCTGTATACCAAATTGAGAGAGACATCATATTTAAGTTGTCCAATTATGCAATTTAATGCATAGGAGTTGAAGAACTTATAATGGCAAATTCTAGGGGAGACAAGAGGTTAAATGACAGCTCCAGGATCAAATTTTTGATATGTTATAAATATTTAGTCATTATTGTCAAGTTCTAATATCCCACAAGAAAACGTACAGGGTATTGTCTATATAACATGTCATAATTATATATGTATATAAAATTGCTTTCTTCTGTTTAGTCACAACAGGAAATGATACTATTATTTCACTGCACCATTTTCAAAAGAGCTATTATGAAATACCTATTTTTCTAAATCACATACCTTAAATAACCTTGATGTTTCAGTGTAAAATCAAGAATGTAAATTCCATAAGCAAGCATTGTTACCTGTTTTGTTCATAGGCTGTATTCTTAAATAGTGTCCCATAACCAAATGTGTAGTGATGCAATGAATGTTTATTGAATAAACAAGAAAAAATCCTGAGCTCTTGAGAAAATGAGACTTAAGAAAGACTAAAGCACTATTAAGCCAAATCCCTAATAGCCAAATCTTTATAGATGGAACATTTGGTTTTCATTACCAAACCAAGTAAACATACCTACATACAAAATAACACCAAATATGAGACAACTTTCTATTACCCTAATGATGTATTTCCAAAAGCAAATTTTTGGCCAATTTTACTGTATTTCTATTCAGTGACATGAGTAAAATTTAGTAAAATGTCAGTTTAGTAAATGTAATTATGCTTACCTAAGACAACAATTGACATTAATTTTATAATTATTTTATGAAAAAAAGCCTCTAAATATTTTAAGCTAATTTTTAATACCATTGTATTCTTCCACAACATACCTTTTTAAATCAAATGTCTATTATTTTATAATTTTTTAATGTTTATTTATTTTTTGACAGAGAGGGAGACAGAGTGTGAATGGGGGAGGGGTAAAGAGAGAGGGAGACATAGAATACAAAGCAGGCTGTCAGCACAGAGGTGGACACAGGGCTCGAACTCATATACGTCAAGATCATGTCCTGAGCCAAAGTTGTATGCTTAACTGACTGATCTACCCAGGCTCCGCATCAACTGTCTATTATCTTAGACCATACACTGTTCATTTCTGAATTGTATTAAAAAAAAATCATTATTGGAATCTATATGATATTTATGTTCAGTTTCTTTTGTCTTTAGCTTTAAAATTCCCATCAAACACTGTTTTTTAGTTACATACGTCAGCTCTTATCCCTTTCACTTCAGTGCAGTTTTTTTCATACATTTTTAGCACAGTTAGAATCATCTGGCACAGTCTACGTTCCATCTAGGGATCCACAGACACTGTGATTGATTACATCTTTTTTTTTCTGTAGTTTGCACAAAATGAGGTTCTTTATGTTTTGATACATACATTTATTTATTCAGGATTCAATTCCGACATCTGTGTTTCTTCCAGAAATCACCCATATTAATCAAACAATGCAGAGCATTCCATGTTTGAAATTTTGCTCTCCTTTTGTCCATAGGCAGCTCTTAAATGACTAATTTTGTTCATATAAAAAGTTCCCTAGAGTGGCCACTATAATTCTAAACTCTACTAGGTAGGCTCATGCCATTTTGAAAGATTAAGCATACACAAAAACATTATAATGAAGGTACACATAAGAGAATTCTGGGAAGGAAGAAGTATGGAATTAACCTGAGACAAACCCAGAAGAGTGTGGTAAACATTTAGGTATGTGAATTATTTGGTTGTGAATTCATGCCTCAGGTCCCCAACCTAAAAGTTGTCTACCATGGGTACAAAGTGTAGAGAAAATATATTTCTGACTAGATTCTCACTGATAAAACAAAATAAGACTGAGGATTATTCTCCTAATGTCTTGAAAAGTAATTCAAGGCAAAGTTCTCCTATAGAAAATCAGTCTAAAAAGTCATTTTTGTTCATTAGTCCTTCAGTCTGGATGAAGACAAGGGACATTTTGAACCAAGGGTTGACCTCCCTGAAAACCATCTTTTATACATTCCCAACAAAAAAGGTAGAGGAGAGACAGAGTCATTAGTAACAGCAGATTCCACCAAAGACATGTTAAATCTGCCCATAATCAAAGAATCCCTGAAAAAGAAACAGCTTCATTTCTTGGAAAGAAAACAGAGGGTGTGGTGAAAAGAAATCTGAGCTCAGACTCAGTCCTGCATTTATCTCACCATGACAAAACACACCTTCACAGAGAGACACCTGTGAAAGGAGGCTCAAGGGACCCAATGGATCACATAGCTTTTGAGTATGTTTAGTAAGTTGTAATACTGAGGCAATTACAACTAGATCTTGATGGGGTCTCTAGGACTATTGATGCCCCTATAAATAACACCATAAAATCCAGGTGCCCAAGTGAAAGTGAATTCATTAATCTTATTAATGTATTTATATTATTAGTGATATCTCCAATCTGGCAAGTCAGAGAAAGGTATTTTATTTTGGGTTTGGGGCCTGGGATAAGGTGAATTAAAGCATGGCGTTCCAGTTGGGAGAGGGGTATTAGAATTACTTATGAAATAATAGCTTTATATTATTGGATAGCTAAGCAAGGGTCTTGAACTGATTTTTCATAAGCATTCCATTTGTGATTATGAAACTATCTGTTAGGACAAATTGGTTTACAAGAATTTACTGGTACAAACAGTAACATTCTGCTGACACAGGAATTAAGAAACGATGTGGGGCCTCAGTTTTTACCACATGGCTGGAAGCAACTAAACCAGGGGTTAAGTTGCACCAAACAAACAACAACAAAAAAAAAAATTTTGAGGTTAAAATGTTAAACAGGCTACAATTCATAAGGGGTCTTAACAGGATACAGTGAGACATTTAGATTTTATTCTAATTGTAATGAGAAGTCATTGGGGAGATTTTAATATGATCAATCATTTTGCAATAAAGAATACACTGGAAAATCTTTAAAGTAAAATCTGAAGACTAAACTAACCTAGAATAATGCATATATATGAATAATTAAGTTTAGGTCTGCTTAATTTTGAGCTCTCTGGACAGCTGCTTTCACACTTATGACTGCCTCAGGCCCCTTGTTAGCAGGATGTTTTACAATTTAACAAATACTTAATTGTTGTACTTAAGAAGGTCCTCTCTCAGTGCTGAGGTATCTGATTCTCAGTTTTTATAATACTTAAACTTCTTCCCTCTGTGCCCATTTTAAATATATGCAATTACCAAACTACATTTTAATCAGGCACTAAATTTTACTTTCTTCAAAATGTCTTGTTTCCATATATAACCTATCACTAAGAAAATTAAGTAGACTTGACTAGCATCTTATTTTCAAGAAAATCATGTAGATGATAAAGAGAAAATGCAGCACTGTGTGACCCTAGCCTGTTTATACTTAAAAATTGCACTGGTCTGTTAAGGAGCAATTGTAGGAAATAAATTTCCAAAAATAGAAAATGCACAAAATGTCTCCTAATTTTTCCTTCATTTGCTCATTTAAATTATTCTGAAGATTAAAGCCACAGTAAAATTGCATCATAACTATTTGGCAAATTAAAATCTCCATTCATCCAAATGTAATGAAGAGTAACCAATAATAAATGTCAATGTTGATACTAAAAATGACATAATATATTCATTTGACCCAAATGGCTAAAACTCTAAACATCTATTTATCTACAAATATTTGATAGTTTTTGACAGTACCTTCAACTGAGAGTCAGAATGTTAGAAGCATTTGCAAAATTTCTGCTCAGCAGGTAACTTTTAAGAAAGGAAAATCTGTAAAATTTAATTATTTGAAAGTTTATAGCAGCAACAATGATGAAATATAATATCCTAGTTCCTTAAAGATTGTTAGAGTATTCCTTAGCTTGTATTTTGAGGAGTGATTATTATACTGCATAATAAAATTAAGAAAAGGAAACTGCATAATGTTCCTAGAGAAGTCTCTTGCTTTTCTTCCTCACTCTATTTTTTAAACTGTTTTCCATTTAACAGAACATTCAATGGAAAAAAGTCTTGGGGTGCCTGGGTGGCTCAGTAGGTTAAGCACTGGACTCTTGATCGGCTCAGGTCATGATCTCACAGTTTGTGAGATAGAGCCCCACGTGAGGCTCCACACTGACAGCACGGAGCCTGCTTAGGATTCTCTCTCTCTCTCTCTCTCTCTCACTCTCTCTCCCTCTCACTGATCTCTGCCTCTCTGTCCCACTCCCCCTTCTCAAAATAAATAAATTTAAGAAAAAAAATCCTGTGTTTGTATAGGTATATCTTTTTGATTGTATATTATTTCCAAATATTTTCTATTGTTATGAAAATTAAAGATTGCTTTTTAACTCATGTATTTCATTAATTTCTCTTACACAAAACTGATGGTGTATCAGTCAGGATGTTAGGAAACGTGGAGAAAATATAGTATTACAAATTGGTAATCTGCTATTTAAGAACCAAAAAGTCCAAATGGAAATACTGAGAGATCATATAGTAATTGCAGGAAGCTGCTATCACACCTGGCACTGGAGAACAAAAAGAAGAGTTTGAAATTATAAAAACTGTACAATTTGAATGAGCATCCCTACTGAGCTGAGATTCAGACTACTGAGAAGGGAAAGTTGTCGCTTGGCACAGGTATCTCTGAGGTGTGTGAAGGGGCTGGTTCTGGTAGAAAGTTGACTGAAACCAACTGTTCTGGTCACGCTGACAGGAGCCGTAAGCAAAGGAATGTGTCGCTTTACTTCTCCAGCATACCATTGTCCCTTTGGAGCTCTCAACTGGCCTAACTGTAACAAGAAGCCAGCATCACAAAGAAAAATACCAGAAGACAGGTCTGAAACTGAGAGACAGCATCTAATGGAAAGCAACTACTAATTTCCAACATATATCAGATTCCAGGAATTCAAATAGAATATAAAGTAAAATGAACAATGAGAAATTAAATCATCTTGGTGTTTTGGTTGGGTTCCCTGGAAAGTTGAATCAGAGATGGCCTTTAGTGTGCAAAATGTTAAGGAGCACACTTCAAATCAAAATGTGTTCAAAGGAGGAAAAGAAAATAGGAGAGCGTAGAGAGAAACTGAGTTGAGACACACCCTCAGCCAATTCAGAGTGAGCTTTGGAACTAGCATGATCCTTCAGTTGTTCCAAGTCAGGCCATGATGGACACATCTTTAAACTCTCTCATCAGTCAGTCACTAGATGTGGTCTGTCTTCATAAAGGATGTTACCTTATGCAACCTCTGCAACGGAGGCAATCCCTAAGAAGGCTGAAGATTTCTGCCTGTAGGCTGCCTGCCTAACTGACTGCACCAACAGTTGAGGCAACAGTCTGTCACTGGAAGATCTAAGTGACACCCTTAATGTCCAAAAAGTAAGAATTAACTCTTAACATCAATTATAGTTACTCCACCTATGCAAGGAATAGGATATAAAGATTGTGATGTGGCTAAAATAGTGGCTATGTATAAAATGGTGACAATACGAAATTCTGGGAAGGATGCAGAGAAACTGAATCACTCACACACTGTTTGTAGGAATGTAAGATGCTACAGTCACAACGGAAAGCACTTTGGAATTTCCTTATAAAGCTTAACATACAATTACCATACTATCCAGCAAATACACTTGAACATTTATCTCAGAGAACTAAAAACTTATGTTCAAATAAAAACCTGTAAAAGAACCTATAGCAACTTTATTTGTAAAAGCCAAAAACTTTGCAGGTGAATGGTTAGACAAACTAGTAGATGTAAACCATGCAGTACTTGTCAGCAGTAAAAAAGAATGAACTATTATTACACATGTCCACATAGATTAATCTCCAGGGACTTAGGCTGAATAAAAACTAAACAGCATTCTTGAAATGAAAACATTCTGGAAATAGGGGTCAGTTTAGTGTCTGCCAGTGGTTAGGGACCAAGAGCAGGGAGGTGTTGGAGGGGTGGGTATGGTTGTAAAAGGGCAACACAAACACCATTGATGTTACTGGGTCTGTTCAGTGTCTTCACTGACATTGGCTACATAAACCTACACTGCTGTCAAAATTGTACAGAACTTACTATACACACACATACATTTGGGAATAGGAGTAAATCTAGAGAAATTTGAATATGATTGGTAGATTACATCAATTCCAATATCCTGGTTGAGATATTAAGTTTTCACAATGTTATCACTGGGAGGACAAAATGTATGAGGGAACTCTCTGCATTCAATATCTTAACTGTATGCTAAAAACTGTCATTTGCGGGGCACCTGGGTGGCTCAGTTGGTTAAGTGTCCAGCTTCGGCTCAGGTCATAACCTCACGGTTTGTGAGTTCGAGCCCCGTGTCAGGCTCTGTGCTGACAGCTCAGAGCCTGGAACCTGCTTCAGATTCTGTGTCTTCCTCTCTCACTGCCCCTCCCCTACTCATGCTCAGTCTCTCTGTCTCTCAATAATAAATATTTAAAAAGTTTTAAAAAAACTGTCATTTGCTTAGCATGCCGTCATGCCATCTCCAAAAAAGCATGCCTTGATTTTATGATTATGTTAGTCTTGAGTACTGCCTCACATATATCATTCATTGTATTCTTCAATTTGATCTCAAAATAAATTTTAATTATTTTCCTTTTAAAATTAATTCTTTGTTTTCATACTCCTTTATTCATATATTCCTTCTATATAGCACAATACAATTTCATTTTTTTAATTCAAACTTTTATTTAAATTCCAGTTAGTTAACATACAGTATAATATTACTTTCAGGTGCATAATTTAATAATTCATCACTTACACACAACACTCAGTGCTCATCACAACAAGTGCCCTACTTCAGTTCAACTCTTTTAAATGCATACTGTTTCCTCCTCCTACACTTGATATATTTTTTTAAAATCTTGATGATAGTAAAGACAATGTCTTACTCATTTAGCATCTGAAGAAAGTCTGACATTCACTAAGTTGAACTGAACAGAATTCATTCAATTTTTCAATAATTTATGAAGCACCTACAACATGATTGTTAATCATGTATCCATATACTATAGATATTAGAGAGATAATCAATAAAAGATAAAAAGTCCCTTCCTTCATCTAGGATTCATTCTAGTGGGAGAGACAAATAATAATGAAGGAACATCTAATAGGTCAGTTACTGAAAAGAGCTATAAGGAAACAAATAGAAAGAAATGTTAAATTGAATTTACTTCATGAATGATATTGAGTTAAATACTTTTTCTATAAAAGTCAAGTTGACATGTTCATATTTCTGGGATTGCATTCTAAATGTGTGTCTAGTATTATGCATGATAGAAATATCACAAAATTTGTGACTGTTGGGGATTTTCAAAGAGATTTCAAATGGGTATGAGAAATCAGCAATCTTACTGATAAAGCAGCATAATGCAACAGACCACCAGATCATAATGTTCTTTTTCTATTTATGGCAAGGCCTTCTGGACTTAGAATACAATATGAAAATCATGATCAAATTATCTTCAGAATTTTTACCTCATATTGCTATAATTATACTATGCTAGATTAAAAAGTTTTTGGAAACAGAGTTGAATGAATGCAAATTCAGGGGATATGGGAAAAAGGTTTTACAAGGTATCAAAAGTTAAGAAAAAAGATATACTTGGTTATTTAAAACTTTGTATATCGGAGTAAGATGGCAGAATTGGAGGTTCCTAACCTTCCCTGCTCCCACAGACACACCAAATATACAGCTATATATCAATCAATTTCCTCTGAGAAATGAGCTGAGTGACTCCTACACATGAGAAGAATAAGAATATACTCACATCAACACCATTAGGAAAGGCGAGACACACTTTACCACAAACCCTATCCCTGGCACAGCACCTTATAATCAGAAGGGAATCCCCAACTCTGCATATCAAGTGTCCCAACTTTTACAGCCACCAAATGAGGGCCTAGCTCACAAATCACCTAGCTTGTAGAGCCAACAAAGTTTGGCATTTGTGAGTCCCTCAGGATCAAACTAAACAAACATGCAATTTGTAAATGGGCACATGGAAACTTCCTGTGGCTATTTCTCTGCACTGAGCCCAGACAGAGCAAACAAAAAACACCCAGTACCTCTGACAACATATTTTCCCAACTGATGCCCAAGGGCAGGCTTCTAATCAGCCTGTATCTGGGAGCTAATTGGGATCCTCCTGGGAGCCTGAAAGAACTGCTGGGCACTTCTCCAAACCAACTCTGCTTCTCCCTGCAAAGAACTTGTCTACAAATCTAGTGCCCCAACTTTTAGCGCTGCCCCCTGAGGGCCTACCTCCCAAATCACCAGGCTCTGAGAGCCAATGGGGTTTACTGTTCATGAGTCCCTGAGGACCACATTAAACAAAGAAGTTGTCAACTTTGTCAATGATATCTCAATAAAGCTAGAAATAACTTTATATCAAATTGTTTACTTTTTACCTTTGTTTTACTTTCATGTTTTTGTTTAAGGCAGAAAAATTCATTCAAGAAGGATTTGGGGGGTAACTAACAATTATTGATAATTTGTATTTTTTAGAATATCTAAGTGCTACCAGAATGAATAGCATAGATATTAATTTTTAAAGTGTCTGTTTTCTAGGGGTGCCTGGGTGGCTCAGTTGGTTAAGCAGCCGACTTCGGCTCAGGTCATGATCTCTCAGTCTGTGGGCTCGAGCCCCGTGTCGGGCTCTGTGCTGACAGCTCAGAGCCTGGAGCCTGTTTCAGATTCTGTGTCTCCCTCTCTCTGACCCTCCCCTGTTCATGCTCTGTCTCTCCCTGTCTCAAAAATAAATAAAACATTAAAAACAAATTAAAAAAAATAAAGTGTCTGTTTTCTAATATTAAAATATATTGTGTAATAAACCAAAAACTTTGGGGATTAAAACAAGAACCATGTATTATTCCTATAAATGCACAGGTCTTGGCCCAGACTGACTTGACGGTTTCCCTGGTCTCTGTAGGAGTCAATCATATATGTAGAATGGTCTTGACTAGGAATGACTTAGCCTGTTCCACAAGTTTCTCATCCTTCAGGAAGTTTATGTGAGTTTATCCTCATGATGGAAGCAGAATTCTAGGAGAGACAAAGAATATGCAAGGCCTCTTAAGGCATATATATATATATATAATATATATATTATATATATATAATAATCTATTATATTCTACAGACCAAAGCAAAACCAAAGGGCGCTCAACTCCAAAGGGGAACACAGAGTCCCTCTCTTGATGGGAGAAGATGCACACTCATTTTTCAAACGCATGAATACAGGAAAAATACGGAAAACTAGGGTGATTTTTCCCATCCAAAATGTTTGGAAAATAGTCCAAACTAACAAATATTTGGCTATCACATCAGAATCAAAATGTAAAACAATTTGGCAATATGTTTTTTATTTTATTAAGAAACAACTAAAATAATTATTTTTATTATTTAAATAAGACACAGTTTAGTGGTCCCACATGGAATGAAGATTATACCTCTCTAATCAAATTTCATACCTATTAGTATATTAATACACACACCAATAATACATGTGACTATGAATTAAAATGTATTCCATATATCTGTCTTCTCCCTAAAGTATAAAATTTAAACAATTAGAGAATATTAAAAACTGAATATAGGTGCAACATAACTGGGTTCATGAATTCCAATTCAATACTCTATCATTTTGGTTCTCATAACATCAGTGCATGACGATGCTATTTACAAAATTTGTAAAATATATGGCTGTAATTAGCCATATATATGTATAATTCGTAAGGGCAAGTTGCAAACATTTTTGGTATATGAAGCAAATCTATTTTTCATTTGCATTTTTGCAATGACTATTCTAAAATAACTTTTATGTCTGTTTTAAAAGAATCAAATTTAGATTTGTATATCATTAACAATACTGAAGTAATTTACTTCCTTAAATATACTGTGGGTTAAGAAGACCAGTGATTTACTTATCATTACCAGTTATTTCAACAGTGTCTGAAATGCATCCAAGAACAAGCGTTAGAGTGTGAAAATAGGCCATGGTCACACTGTTCCACAGGAAGCAATTTTAAGTAGCTAACACCAATTTTAAAAAGGGTTCAGTATGAAGAACAGTTTACCAAAATCAGTCCAACTAAGTCTTTTAGTCATTTTCCTTAGCAAATTCATTTGAGATGTAATTTATTTCATTTTGAAATGTTATATATTGAATGGCTATAATGTTACAAATTTTTAAACTAGACTTAAAATGAATCTACTTGAATAATTTAACAATAATCTTATATTTTTAGACAGCCTAATAAGTTTTTCACCTTTAACGTAACAAAAACTTTCACTATGATCTGAAAGTCTTTTTGTAATGTAGTGTTAACAAGATCTAAAGTAATCAGGGTCTTATTTGGAGATGGTTTGGGGGACAGACTGGAAACACAGATAGGAGAGGCAAAGTCTCAAATAATTAAATCTGTGATATGTTAAGAATGAGCAAGAATATGAGGAAATTAAAGGTGACTGATAATTCTGGTTATGGGGTAGAAATAGGGAATTAGTGATGGAGACTGGCTGGAAGGCTAGAAGACCAGACTAACCATGATGAATCATCAAAATATCTTTCCTATTTATGCTTATTTCTATACTACTAATGAAAATATGTTGCTTCTCTATGATTCAAGTTTGTTAAACTATTTTGGCCTTTTCATCTTAATCTACAGATGTGGAATCCTTACCTGTAAGACAAAGAAAGAAATTATTTTCTTAAAGATGTTTGTACAAAAGTTATGCAAACTGAAAACAGGGAGCATATTTTTGAAAATCAGGCTGCATACGTATTAAATTATATATGTTCAATTTTATTGGTTGTTCATTTTCTTCACTGAATTCTAAATATTCTGTAAACACAACAAAACTAGGATGTTCAATACACAAAAATTTTATTTTAACCTAAAACTTGGTGTTAGATAACCAACCTTATGTAAAGTATTCTGCATATACAATAATAGCCAGTATTTAACTGGCATTATATATAAATGAGGTCCTAGGCCATATATGAATTTTCTTGTTACAAATATTGTTAGAGGGATGGGGAAGACTACCATAGTTTATGCTAAGTCAAGTCCAGTGCTTTTAGTATTAAATGGAACTAGGAAGGAGCCTGGGTGGCTCAGTCTGTTAAGTATCCAACTCTTGATCTCAGCTCAGACCTTGATCCCAGGGCCGTGAGTTCAAATTATGAATTAAAGTTACCATAGTACTGTTAACAAAGATAAAGGAGAGAGAAAACTCCATGAGACTATAGCAACCTTCATCCAGGGATAGTGAAAGTTTGTTTCTACTAAGTAAAGTGAAACAACAGGGTACAAAATGAAATTTATTAAAATGTTCACTGTATCTTGATTTAATTTTTTTTAATGTTTATTATTTTTGAGGGAGAGAGAGAGAGCAAGCAGAGGAGGAGCAGAGAGAGAGACACAGAATCCGAAGCAGGCTCCAGGCGCTGAGCTGTCAGCACAGAGCCCAATGTGGGGCTCGAACCTACAGACCACGAGATCACGACCTGAGCTGAAGTTGGCCACTTACCTGACTGAGCCACCCAGGCACCCCAGTGTATCTTGATTTAAACTAATTAATCAGGCACCTAGGTTGCTCAGTTGGTTAAGCGTCCCACTCTTAATCTCGGCTCAGGTCATGATCTCATAGTTTGTGAGATGGGACCCCACAAAGGGCTCTTCGCTCTCTGCTTAGGATTCTCTTCTCTCTCTCTGCCCTTCCTCCTGTTTGTGCTCTCTCTCTTAAGATAAATAAACATTTCAATAAACAAACTATAATTATTAAGCATTAGAATTACATAAACAATTTTTGAACAGGAAGAAGTTTGTATTCCAACATCCTCAATGCTACTAACAAAAACGCTAAGTAACAGAGAAGAAAAATGACTTATCCACAATCACACATCTGGATTTAACTTAGAGCCAACAACAGAACTAGAGTCATCTGATTGCAGAAATCCTCTTTTGGAAGCCTTAGATTTTTACATCATTTCTCAGCATCCACATATTTTTAACTATTAGAAACTTAACAAATGCAGCCATAATATTTATTTTGTGGGCAAATGTGAGGAGAGACAAGTGAAATTGTGTTTGGCAAAATAAAAAAGTATCTAGCACTCGATAAATATTTGTCTTCTCTTAACCACTATGGAGATAATAAATAACAACTCATGAAAAGCTCAAAGTTTGAGAGGAAGGCTAATGAAATTCTCAAATTCAAGTGTGAACCCCATGATAACTAGAAGTTTACTGTGGCATCAGTTGATCAAGGAGAGTGAACCTGAAATATTATTGAAGAGAAGATGTGATTTGTTAAAATAAATGGATATGGGAGCTCCATAAGAAAGCATTAATGATACTCTGTATATTTCTAACATCTTGAGTCTACTTTTCAGCCAATCAAAGACATCCTCCTGAATCACAACTAATTATGTTAGGACTGAGTAACTTAAGGAATGTGCCACAAAAGTGGTGTTCGTTTGAGCTGGATTCAACAACCTTTCATTCCCAAACCATCACCCTATATAACCTCTATTGCAAGTGTTCCTGTGTGTCAACACTACTCTTAAAATGAAAATCTAGGTAGTCATTTACAGATAGTCTAAAAATGTCTTAATAGTTTATACTGTATGAGAATTCAGGGCTATAAATGAACATACATGAAAAAATAGCATGTTTTTTATTATTTGACTTATAAAATACTTACTCAGGACACTACAATTTAAATCTCCAAAGTAAGTGCAAATATTTATCTAATCCTTTTTTTCATTTAAGCTATTTGTATAGAATGAAAACATGCTGAAATAAACTAGACCTCAAAGATTATTAAAAGATTTGGCTAATTTTTTGTTAAATATTTTATTAAAAAATTAAAAGATTTTTCACTTTTTGAAGTTGATTTTTAAAATTTTTTTTTACATTTATTTATTTTTTGAGGGATATAGACAGACAGAGCACAAGCTGGGGAGGGTCAGAGAGAGAAGGAGACACAGAATCTGTAGCAGGCTCCAGGCTGTCAGTGCACAGCCCGACACGGGGCTCGAACTCACAAACCATGAGGTCATGACCTGAGCTGAAGTCGGACGCTTAACCGACTGAGCCACCCAGGCGTCCCTGAAGTTGATTTTTACTTATTGCTGAGTTTCCATCTAGAAACCTATTACTTTAGCACTTAACAATATCCTGTGCTAAATTCAAATGTTGGGTTATTCTAGATTCATCCAGAAATATGTATTCCAAAGGTTTTATAAGATTTAAAGATTCTTTTAATAGCAGGATACAACACAAAGACGCTTAAATGAAAAGCAGACCTCTGTTACTTGCAGCTTTAAGTTAAGAGAAGGTTATCAAGTAGGGCCACATAGAGGCTGCATCACAGAATAGGGTAACAGCAAGTTGGAGTTATAGGGGGCAGTGTATGTATGGCAAGTATAAATGAACTAGCTAAGGTTTCACAGGCTCCCTGTGGTTTGGCTAATTTTGATGATTTCCCACTCTTCAGCAGGTAGGTGTTGCTCTAGTTGTCTAGTACCTCACCTAAGGCAATTAGGGAGGTGACAGTGGCCCTGTAGTCTAACAACTGACTGATAAGGTGGTATGGGATATGGACTTAATCAGACATGCAAAAAGGATAAGGTTTAGTCAGAGCCTCAAAACTGGGTCAAGATAGTATTTAAAAAACAAAAACAAACAAACAAAAAACTATCATACATCAAATGATTATCCATATAAAATTATAGACAACAGTCCCCAATTCTGTGTACTGGGAATAAACCACATAAACGAAAAGTGTTGAAATGAAAGTGATTTAACAGACTAGAGGATAAAACCTAAAATATGAACAAAATGCATGTTTTGATCTGAATAGAAGTTATAGAAATTACAGATCCCCTCTCCAAGTAAAAGAAATATAATCATGTAGCTACCCAAAAAGTTAGTGATGACAAGCAATAATAATCCATAATTTTCTCAAATATTATATCCTTCTCACTTTATAAAACACTGAGAAGCTAAAATATACTTTAATCTAGCTTAAATATATCATGTGTGGCCAAAGCTAAAAATCAAAACTTACTGCTAGTTCTACTTATTTTAGGCCAAGTTGACTAAGGTATATTTTACATTAAAATGCATCCATTTTATTTATTTTTTTTCATCTTTTAAAGGTTTTTTTTATTTATTTTTTTTCAATATATGAAATTTATTGTCAAATTGGTTTCCATATAACACCCAGTGCTCATCCCAAAAGGTGAATGTACATTTCAACAAACTTTGACAAATTCATTCACCTGTGTGAGCACCACACATTAAAATAAAGAAAATTCCATCACCTCCAAAAGTTCCTTGAGTGCCTCCACCTCCAGTCCCAGGTAGCCAATCCCATGTTTTTTGTTTTTGTTTTTGTTTTGTTTTGTTTGACTAAAGATTAGACTTCTTTCCTAGAATGTCTTACAAATGAAATAATTCTATCTATCTGTATACTCTTTTGTGTCAGGATTCTTATACTCAGTATGTTTTGACAATTATCCATATTACATTAAAAAGTAGTTAAAATGTTTTTATTAGTAAGCATATTCTATTAAATGGATATGCCTCAATTGGTTTATTCATTTACCTATTAGTAGATATTTGATTTGTTACCAGATCTTGGCTATTATGAATAAATCTGCTACAAACATTGTGTGCAAGTCTTTGAATAAAGATAAGTTTTTCTTTTTCTTTTGTAAATACCCACTAATGAGATTGTTTGCTCAGATAGTATGCTTAATCTTATAAGAAAATGGCAAACTATTTTCCAAAATGGCATTAACGTTTTACATTCCTACCATTAACATACAGTAGTTCCAGTTGTTGGTTGTTCTGTATCATTGCTCCAAACAGATGTTCACAGTTTTGTTTTTGCTTTTGTTTTAGAATTTTAGTTATTCCAGTAGATGTGTAGAGGTAACTAAATGTATGGCTTTGAGCATTTTATCATGTGCTTAATGGTCATTTCTATTCCTTCTGTTGTATTCTGTTCAAATATTTGTCCATTTTCTGTTGGTTTGTTCCATTTTTTTCTAATTATTAAGCGTAAGAGTTTTCTATATATTCTGAATAAATATTTTTAGTAGTATGTTTTGCAAATATTTTCTCTCAGTCCATGGCTGGTTTTGAATTTTCATAACAATGTGTTTCTAAAAGCAGACTTCTAATTTGTCAATTTTCTTTTGACTTTTATAGTCTGAGTTTTTATATCCTAAGGAATTTTTGCTACTCTTCTGAGGCCAAAGAGATTCCTGTTTTCTTCTAAAATTTACTAGATTTACTTCTACTTTAAATTTACAATCTATTTAAATTATCTGGCTATGTTTAAACATGCTAAATTAAATTGCTAAATGTATAAACAGATTAGAAAATTACACAGAATTTTGACAAATTTTGAAAGGTGAAACTGATTTCAAATTTCACAATATCATTAGGATTCTTGGGATAAATATACAAAAAATATTTTAAGAATGTTCAAATCTTTACTGTTCCAATAAAACCCATTCATGTAAGGAAAATGTTACTGAACAGAGATTGCATTATTATTTACAATTCAATAAATCCTAGCTCATAAAAAAAAGTATGTTGGAGAAATAAATACGGTAGCTAAAGCATGAATTCTATGGGGAAAAAAGGGGGGTGAGGAGTTTGAAGTTCAGGTCAGTCAAGGTGTACCATTGATTATATTTATAGTTTATTTTATGTGTAAATAGAAGCAAAAAAAAAACCAGAAAAATTCAAATTTTCAGATGTTACAAATTAATTTAAGCTGATACTCTTTTTAATAATGATTTAAGATAAGCCATTCTTAGGGTGCCTGGGTGGCTCAGTCAGTTAAGTGTCTGACTCTTGGTTTTGGCTCAGGCCATGATCTCACAGTTTGTGATTTTTGAGCCCCACATAGGGCTCCACGCGGTCAGTGTGGAGCCTGCTTGGGATATTCTCTCTCTCTCTCAAAAAAAAAAAAATTACATATATATATGTGTTATATATATATAACACACACATATATATACATATATATACACATACACACACCTACACACAAATAAACTTTTAAAAAATGTTAAAAAGGATAATCAAACCATTCTCATTTTGCTTTCAGTTCCCCTACCTGCATAATATAACTACATCAAAGAGTATCAAACTTAAAGTTTTGAATAAGTAAAAAATACCAGAAGGTTTAAAACTTCATCATTGCATTCACTAAACATATGGCATTCCTTAAATCTATCAAGCACTATTCCAGGGGCAAGCCAAACAGCAGTTAAAAGCAAACAAACAAAAAACCCAAAATTCCATTCATTGTGGAGCTCACTCTCTAGATGATACGGGGCTCAAAATCTGTTCTTCAAATATGTCACAATTGATAATACTTTTTAAAAACATTATCTTCCTTCATAAATATTGCATTAAAATACACACATACACAATTTTTCAATACAGATATTTCAAAGCATTAATGCTAAAAATTGATGACAATATTTTTTAAATTATTAATTATAAATCCAAAAATTGTAATCACCATTCTCCAGTGCCTAAAATAATTTAACTACAAAGTAAAAGTGCTTATATTAAGTTTGATATATGAAAGTTAATTAGCACTTATATAATGAAAAATTAAGATACATTTTATATTTTAATAGTACTGTCAATTTGTTCAGTTAAAAATGACAGGTGCCCTCTTTTAAATATAATATGTATGAGTGGGATGAGATATTTAAAATTTTCTTAAACTAAGTTGATCTGTATTTCTCACTGATAGGTATTTTCTCCCAGATTTTTCTATATGTATTTCTCTGTTTGCTTTTATAACATTTTTATTAACCAAGAAATTAAATATTTCACTTCAAATGTAATCCACATCAGTATAGGATGTATCCATTTCTATTTCTTTTCTAAAATTGACATATAACTTTGTGTCAGTTTAAGGTACACAATGTATTGCCATCATAGTGTTAGCTAATACCTCCATCTTTTCACATAATTAACATTTTGTTTTTGTGGTAACAAAACCTAAGATCTGGTCTCTCAGCAACTTTGAAATATGCAGTACAGCACTGTTAAGTTTAATCTCAATGCTATGCATGAGGCCTCCACAACTTACTCATTTTCTAACTCCAAGTTTGTAGCCTTTGACCAGCATCTCCCATATTGCCTCACAGCCCCTGGTAACTACCACTCTATTATCTATTTCTACCAGTATTCATCTGTTAACCAATACTTAGGTTATTTCCATATCTTGGCTATTGCTGCAACAAATATGGACTACAGATATTTCTTTGATATCCTGTTGTCATTTTTTTGGGGTATATAGCCACAGATAGGATTGCTGGGTCATGTGGTGGTTCTATTTTTTTTGAGGAACCTCTATAATGGCTGAACCGATTTACATTCTGATAAGAGCAATGAGATTTTCTAAACATAATATTTTGTTAATTGACATTAATCCCAATGTAGAAAATGCAAATAAAAATAACATAGATACATAGGAATTCAGATTTGATGAGAGATACAATAGAAGATATACAAGAGCTAATATATTTAATAAAATATTAAGAAAAAAGAAAACTTTGGAATATTAAGATAAAAATCTAATAGTCTTTTTCTTTGTTATTTATATAATTTTTATGAAATTACATAATATACTCGTATTTTCATTTATGTTCACCAATAACATTCTATATCGCTTTAGGGCCCACTTAGTAAAATGAAATCATTAGTATCTCTACTTTTTCATCACAAAATCTTCTTTCCACCTTCCAAATTTAGCAGTTAATGCTTTTACACTGTAGAGATTTAGACTATGGTGCTTAAGTTTTCATTGCTTCAACAGTGTCTATTTCGTGCTGCCCATTGTGCAAAGTATATAAAATGGGGAATGACAAAGTTTCACAAATATGAACCTTTAATGAGACTGTCAAGGATTCAAACCATTTTATATTTTTTCAACAGTTAAGTATTTGCATATTTCCCTATGTTTTCTATGGTTTTGATATGCTTCTGATTAATGGATTAAAACCAAATTACAGTTTAGTCCAGTGCTAAAATATTAAGTTTTGCATGATGAAATGTCTGCTTGAATTTTATACCCATTATCAGCATTGGAATTTAAGGGTTTCTTTTAAAAAAAAAAATTTAAAGTTGGGTTTTAAGAGGGAGAGACAGAGAGAGAGAAAGCAAACAAGGGAGGGGCAGAGAGAAAGGGAGATAGAGGATCTGAAGCTGGCTCCTAGCTGAGAGTTGAGATTCCAATGTGGGACTTGAACCCACGACTGTGAGATCATCTCCTGAGCCAAAGTTGGATGCATTAATTGACTGAGCCACCCAGGCACCCTATGGGAATTTAAGGGTTTCAAAATCAAACCTATTCTTTCAAATTAAAGTTGGTTATTATTAGAGATCCCTTGCATTCATATATCACATTGTTAATTATAATAATTGACTATTGAATAATTTGAAACTTAAAAAGGAAAAGGAAATCTAGCACCAACTTTATCTGCATATCTAGCAATATGATCTTATTATTATGTGGGAGAAAGTGATATTATACAGGTACTAATAACCTCAGTTCATGAATACATTCATTTGTTCATGAATAAAAAGGGGTGGGAGAGGTACACAAGATCACAGTGGTCTAACATTCAAAACACCTGCTGGGTCATGCCATGTACTTTTCTAAATAAGTTCAACATTAGGAAAGCTATAGAAGATTGGTTCTCCCAAAAAGTTGCTGCTGAGGCAGCTAACCATAATGAGCACAGAAATCTTCAGGGATATTAAGAGGAATTACTTATCCAGCTGATCAAATGCACCAGCATAAATGAAAGCTTAAAATCTAAATGGTAATTCCACATAAGACCAAAGTAAAAATTTTATTCAGAAATATTTTAAATATATAAACTAACTTTGAGGCAGAACAACATTTCTAACGCTTTAAACAGAATAATTTTACAGAAAGAAAAATGACAGATGAATCCAGAATTTCAGAAAGGTTACAATGGAATCTTTCCAGCGTCTATAGAAAACCATAGCCAAAAATTAAAAAAAAAAAAAAAAGTGAAATAAAAAGAGAGAATACATCCTTGGTAGCCATGAAAAGAGAAAATTATGGAAAATGAAATAGTTTCCTACGGGGACTGACGAATGCACAATTTTGAATCCATGCTGTTTCCTAGATATTAAAACTAAATATAGTACGTGTGCTCTAGTGCATCAGAGATAATATATCACAGTGTGAAGTTTCAAGATGATTATGTGTATTCAGCTGTTGTTTTTTTTTTTTTCTGGATATTGCTATGCCTTTGCTTTTTTCATTATCTGAGAGCACGAAAGGCTGTTTTTAGGAACTAGCAAAAAAAAAAAAAAAAAAAAAAAAAAAAAAAAGTAAAGCAATCCAGGTGACACCATAATGAAATGTGCAGCAAAGTAAAAATCCCATATTGGAAAGCGGGCTGCTTTTCAGACCCAGGACTGATTATGTTGTCAGATGACTAAATACTCCAGGGTAGTTCACTCCAGCAGCGGGGGTGCAGTCCAAATCGCTCATGTGCCAGTTCAGCCATATGATATCATTTCTGCCTGATTTAAGACAACCTACTAACCCAAACCCTTACTCTGAGTTAAAGTAATACAGATATATCAGCAGGAAAGGGAAGTAAGGTATTACAGGTATATACATTTAAGGAAAAATGAATACCAAAGAATTACTTGGTATGACGAAAATATTATGATACTGTGCTATGTATGAATCCTTCAACTACCCCAAATAGCATTATGAAAATATTTAAAACTAAATATTTGTTTCCTCCATGACTTATAAAAGTAAAATGACAGAATTTTCTCTAAGCCAACTTAACAAGGGGAGATTAAAAAAAATGGTCCAGGTGTTTAATAATAATATAACCTATTATTTTTAGTAAACCTATTATTTTTAAGTAAAATGAATGCATAAAAGGCAATTTAGTAATGGAAATATGATGCTAATTAACTTTCAAATAACACACTTTTAAGCATAATTTTCTTACTCAGGCACACATACCGAAGCAGAAATTTTAGTTTTCCATGATCATGGACAGAAGCTTATTATTAATATGTTTTTCCTTTTCTCAGTCTTGTCCATGAGACAGAATTCAAGGCTCATGCTGAGACTATGCAATATTGTTCCCTGCAAGAACCGATTTTGTTCTGCCTCAGAGGCAATATGTTTTTATGCTTAATTTTGCCCTGGGTAACCACAATGCTTGTTTATGTCCTTAAAATGCCTTTTAAAGAAATTGATTTCCATGAATCATCAATAAATCATGCTTCCAAATCTAATTCTCTCAGTTATGAGCTGAGGAAAAAATTTACATTTTCTTGCTCTATCACATGTTTATTAATCATGATTAAGCAGTAGCATTTAATCACGTGGGGGAGATATGCAAATATATCTCTCTTCATATTTCAGCATTACTTTAATTATATGCTTTTATTTAAAGTTTTGTCACTAGCATAGGATCAGTTTGGCTCTAAGTATAAAAAAATTACATTTACAGCATAACAAAATCATGAAGCTAATTTTTTTCTTTTGAACAAATAACAGAATAAAACAAAGCTGTTTCCAAAACAGTGGAAGAAAGGACCAGCTCCAGCAGCTGACAGGAGAAATAAAAATAAAATCCATTGTCCATCATTAATGGTTTACAACATTGTTATATTAATTTCCATAGTTCACAAAACAGTGGGGCACTAGAGAGATAATCTATATGTCAGAGTAAATGATATAATAAAGTTGTCAAAATCTGCATTTTGAAGATAAAAAATTAGAGAGGTACCATGAAGTAAAGTTGCCCATGTCCAAGTCGAAAAAAATCATTATATATTTAGATATTTAGCAATATTAAAAAAGGCAGAATGATGAATAATTTCTACATAAAAAGTTTCTTCCATTTAAAGGAAAGAAAAGAATATGAATATATAAGGAGTGAAAAAATAGAATGAAAAAAATAGAACAGCTATTTTGTTATTTTTAAAATGTGTTCAGTATTCATCTGAATATTAAATGCTTTCAAAGATATTTTACTGTTTTTCAAAAATGTATATGCTCATAAAAATCAAATATATAACCAGAGATGACTCATTTTTGAACATCCCACTAAACATTATTATTCCTTGTTTTCATAAAAATCAATAAACATATATATATTGATGTAATTAATCTGCCAAAAAATGATACATGATATTTTGTAAACTGTCTTTACAATTCATCAAATTTTCCATGGTCATTTTCCAACAGATATTTTCCTGCATCATTATTTATATTGTTTCAGTGACATTCAAAAGGATATGTTTATGTTTTTTCTTAGCAATATCCTACTGATGAGCAATGCATTTTCCCCAGTTTTGCTATTAAAAATACCTTAAAATAAAACAATTATTTAATATTTACTAAGGATTTGACTTTGACCTCATGACTGACTTCTATGGTCATGCTTTTAACCTTGTCATAACAAATAACAACGAGCTTTCTAAAATTTCAATTTCAAACATCACACTCACTGTCCACCATATTATGTTTCTAGCAAATGTTCTTCAGAATTCTGGCCACAATATTTTATCCCCACCAAAATTTAAAACCCATTGATCTACCTTCTTATGGTGTTCCACCCCAGGTATTACCTCCTTCCTGTGTTTTAATTCTACGAGCAATCAGCATGGAAACAGTGGCTTGCATTTGACTCTGCTTCCTTATGTACTTATACTTCCTTGGTAAATCTACTATTCTGGTTTAATGCAACTCTCTTGCTTTTCCAAGCCTCCATGCACGAAGCTGAACATGGCTGGAGGAAGACACAAACCCATTCTCACTTGTTTCAGTCGATAATCATGATAGAAACCATAAACAGATTCATCATACTGTCTGATATTACTCTTAGTCTATTTTCTTTCCTCTTCTCATAGGCAACTTTCACACTTTTTTCTCCTTAAACCGTAAAAACCTCCTCTTGCCATCTATAGCTAAAACAGCAGAGTGCTCCCTTCATCTGGAAAATTGAAGCAATCAGAAAAGTTGTTCCACAAGCTTCTACCACATCAATACTTTAAATCATCAGTAGCCATGTACCCATCTTTTCTGCAATTACTGGGACCTTATTGTTTAAACTCTACCTTTAAACTAGATTCCTTCTCTTCTTCCCTACTCAAGGGCCTTGCTCCTACAATTTGATTTGCTCCCTCCTTTCTCTACAAAAAGCAAACAACGAAAAAAAACAACCAAAACAACCACCACTACATTGCCCAATTTCTCTTCCTGGCCATACAGTAAAATTCTTTACTTGCTATCTCCAATCTATAGTTGCTAACTCTGATTTTTCTTTCCCAATTCTCTTACCCCAGTCGAGTTTCTTCCTCACGACTATTTTTAAATCACTCTTGCCAAAGCTGCCGATGATCCTCAAGTTGCTAAATTCAGTAATTTCACAATGTTGCAGGAATTACTTTTTTGCTTTTATATTTATATATATATATATATATATATATATATATATATATTTATTTATTTATTTATTTTTTTTTTATCACAGCTTCCAGGATCCTAGTCAACTGACTTTTCTCCTTCCCTTTTGGAAACTCTTTCTCAGCGTATTTTTCAGTTTTTAGATTATCCCACTTTTTAAATGTCAAATGACCTAAACGTTAATGTTTTACCCAGTCTCTTTTCTATATATACTTATTCCACAGGTGATTTTAATCAGCATTATGGAATGAAACAATTCGCATGTTAATGACTCACATATGCATACCTTCAGGCCAGACCCCTCTCCTAAACTCTAAGTATTATATTTGACTACTTCAATGCCTAATACACACCACATATAAACACTGAGCTCTTAATATTCCAATCTCCCAATCTAACTCCTCCTAGAGTCATTGCATCTGAGTTAATGCCAACCACATGGTTCCAGTTGTTTAGACCAAAATAAAGGTCATCTTTCATCCTCTTTCATTCTCTACATCTAGTGTAAATCTAGTAAATCCAGATGACAATATCCTATAAAATATATCTGGAATTTCACCATTTTTATTCTGCACACTGTCTTCATCTTCCTCTAAAATACTTGAATCTCTCTTTTTAAATTTTTTTTAATGTTTATTTATTTTGAAGAAGAAAGAGAGAGAGTGAGCAGGGGGAGGGGCAGAGAGAGAGTGAGACAGAGAATCTGAAGTGGGCTCCAGGCTCTGACCAGACAGGACAGAGCCCAATGCCAGGCTCGAACTCAGGAGCCATGAGATTATGACCTGAGCCGAAGTCAAGCGCTTAACCAACTGGGCCATCCAGGCACCCCAAACTTGAATCTCTGACTACATTATTGCAGTAGGCTTTTACCCAGACTTCTGTCTTAGCTTCCTGATCCTTCTTGACATAGCTGCCAGAATTTTAATGTGTAACTCAAAAATGGAATCATGTTTTTATTTTCTTTACACACTCTCATGACCTTATATAACCCTCGTAGTAAAAAAAAAAAAAAAAAAAAAAAGTAGTTATGAGACCCTACTTGGCCCAGGTCCTCATCACCACAACAATCTCCTCTCCTATTATTTCTATCCTTGTTCATTCTACTTCCACGATCCCAGCCTCCTTCTCACTGTTTCTTGAGAACACTGGGTATGCTCCATCTTAAGCAGCATGTCTTACAGATCTTTATTCAAAAATTCATATTCTGTTACATTTCCCACTGTTACTCTATCAAAAAATTCCACACATATCCCTAACTTATAGAATTATTCCTTCATGCTTCCTTTATCTTTATCCCTTGTCAATAATATAGTAATATATGTAGTGTATATGATTCCTATTTTTCCTGTGTGTATCTGACTTTACCATCTAGAATAACAACCCAGAAGAACATAGACTTTTTTCCTGTTTTGTTTACAACTGTTTCCTGAACTGTGGAAACAGTGCTAGACACATAGTGAATATGCAATTCAGTTTGAGTGAATAAATAGCTGTTTCCTGCATTAATTCCACTCTACTTTACATTAATTATTCTATAATATTAGCCCCAGAACTTATATCTCAGGTTTGTTAGAGGAGTTGGTAACAGATGTACTCTGGAAGGGTTATGTGGATGTTGAGAAATATAAATGTATAACAAATATAAAACCTTTACAAATTGGTGTTTTATGTTCTTGAAGCTTGGATGATGAGTCACTGAGGCAATAACCAACATCAAAATCACTGAACACTCTACAGAGATACCAACATCTGAAAATCCAGGAGAGAATCCACTGGGCCAGAAAAATTATAGACAGAATTTCTGAGCTAAAGAGATAAACACAGAAAAGTATGGTGGGAAAGTAGAAAGTATATGGTTGCATGAAATTATCTCTTAAATGCATTAATATTTTTATTTTCCAAGTAGGTCATGTTTCCTAGAGTTGGCCTGGTTAAATCATAAGGGAAATTATATACCGCATGGAACAGAGGAATCCTTACATCCTTATTAGAGGAATATGTTTATTTTAGTCTTTTAATAACTAGAACGTTTTTTTCACATTCAATTAAATATTTGATTAAGGAGAAGAGTCACACACATGCAAATGGAAAGTTCATTCTGTATATATAAAAGACATTTAAATGTATGCAGGGGAGAAATAAGTAATGAGGGATATAGTCTTCCTCTAAAGAGAGAAATGAAAATTTACTTCTTGATCTTTCCTTAGCACACATGTTGACAATGAAGAGAGAATAGTTCTACTTAAAATAGAATTCACTTTGGAACATAGAAGATTACTTAGTATATATTATAAAGTCCCTGGATGGCGGGACTCTTAAGACTTGATTCAATAGCAGTAGTATACTTTTGGTTTATGCAACAGGAGAATTCCTTGGATAAAACTATTTGATGAAGATTGATTTAACAAGAACCATTAAGTGAAGAAAAGACTGGAGACAGGAAAAGCAGAAAACGTGGTCATCAACACATGAGACACGGGGAAATGCATACTGACTATAGTGTGAAACACAGAAAATGGACTGAGGGACAGGGAGAGGGAGGAATCAATTTGGCTTAGTAATTAGCTCATTATGGGACAAAAAGAGCTAGTAGTTACAGGTAACTTTAATTCTAAGTAACTTATCAAAACACAAGATACTTTGCTTTGTCTTGTTAAAGACACTATTAATAGTAACAATGTTAAAAATGAGATTATATGCAAATCACATTCACATACACATTACATTTTTATCTCAAAATATTCCCTTGATTTAATTAGTTCCATGCTCCAATGTGTTTCCAATAGAATTTTTAAAGAAATAACAATTTTATCTAATGATATATATGTGCTTGAATTTTGTAGTTTCTCTGAAAGAGAATATAATTCTTCAAGATCATTCCCAAATGTATTGATTACATTTCCATATCTGATCAAATTGTAATAAGACATTTAGAAGTGTAAGTGTCTTGGGGTGCCTGGGTGGCGCAGTCGGTTAAGCGTCCGACTTCAGCCAGGTCACGATCTCGCGTTCCGTGAGTTCGAGCCCCGCGTCAGGCTCTGGGCTGATGGCTCAGAGCCTGGAGCCTGTTTCTGATTCTGTGTCTCCCTCTCTCTCTGCCCCTCCCCCGTTCATGCTCTGTCTCTCTCTGTCCCAAAAATAAATAAAAAACGTTGAAAAAAAAAATTTTAAAAAAAAATAAAAAAAAAAAGAAGTGTAAGTGTCTTTTAAAGGAAAAAGTTTAAGTGAAAATTTGGTATATTTCTGTTTCCTAGTGAATAGAATACCTAGAGTTGCTTTCTTTCATGTAAAAGATGCCCTTTTCTCAGCTGTAAGCCTCCTTCTCAATTAGTGACTAAAAGGAGTCCTAGGGAGCCATCATTGTCCGTACAAATCAAGTAACATAGCTTCTTATCCTTTTGAGACATGTTTTCTAATAAGTAACAAACCAAAATATTAAAGATATCACTTATTTTTTAAACTGTGTGTTTTATTTAGAATATAAAATCAGCCAATACAAACAATTCCCAGTCAATATCTAAAATAACCAGAATGGATTTCCTTTCAATGTTAATGGCATTATACACACCTGACAGTCTGACAGTTTCTGAGAACGTATCTTCAGTAAAAATATGAGTGTTGCTTTTGAGATAAGGATGCTTACATAATGTGCAAAATATGTAAAATGCATTATTTCACTAGTGTTTACTAATCTATTGTTTAATTTCCCATACATCAGGGCACAGATTAAGTTTCTTCTTATACAATACCTTTTGTGCTTCATGGCTCCTCAACCTAAAACTATCTTCTCTAGGAACTTGGCATGACCCGTTCCTTTCAGTGTTCCAGGTTAAATGTCACATCCCTAGAGAGGTCACAATCATCCACACTATTTAAACTTCTCAAACTCACACGTGTTATCAAATCACACATTCAGATATTTTATAAAATGAATTATAATACATATTTATATGTGTTTATATTCCCATTCTTATTATTTTTCTTCATTAGTAAAACATTTTTCCCCTTGAAGGCACACATACACAAATGCTCAACCCATTAACCCATTATCTTAGGCTCTACCTCCAAGGTATTTAAATATTGTTACTGAAAGCCAAAAATGTGAGTAATACTGAATTTCACAGCAATTTAGTATTTCTACTTTGGTCATTTTAAGTGAAATATCACTTTCACTTACAATAAAAAATCCCGTATGTTCCTATTTTAATGTAAAATTTCTAATGCATTGATTTGTTTCCCCTCTTTGGCGCAGTGGGCTTTGCCTTAATTTTTCTGCTCCTAGAGTAGATTACAAACTAAACATAACCAACTGCTCTATAAAGACTTCATTTCAAACATTTCAAACATTTCAAACTTTATTTCACACAGAATAATTTCCTCTAGGTTCCTCCATTTTGTCACACATGGGAAGATTCTTTTATTTTTTAAGGCTGGCTCTAATTCTATGTATCACATTGTTTTTATCCATTTACTCATCAGGGGACATTTATTTAGTTCCCATATTTTGGCTATTATGAATAATGCTGTAATAAATATGGGAGTGTAGATATCTCTTCAAGGTCTTGATTTCAATTATTTTGGATATATGCCCAGAAGTGGGATTGCTAGATCGTATGCTAGTTGTATCTTTAATTCTTTGAGAAACTTCCAAACCGGTTTCCATAGAGGCTGCGCTATTTTACATTCCTAACAGTGGGTTTCCAATTTCTCCCCATCCTTGCCAAAACTTATTATCTCATTGTTTTGTTGTTGTGGTTTTTTGTTTGTTTTGTTTATTTTTTGATCATCGCCAGTCTCACAAGTATGAAATAATATCTCATTGTGCTTTTGGTTTGAATTTCCCTGATGATTAGTGATGTTGAATATCTTTTCATATATCTTTGGCTATTTGTTTTTCTCTGGAGAAATATTTATTCAAGTCCTCTGCCCATTTCAAAGCAATCTTGAGAAAAAACAAAGCTGGAAGTATCATATTTGATTTCAAAATATATTGCAATACTGCAATAATTAAAACAGCATTATTCTGACATAAAAATACATCTATGGAACAGAACAGATAGCTCAGAAACACACCCACTCATACACAGTCAACTGATCCTCAACAAGGTTTTCAAAAATACGCAAAGTCAAAAAGGATGGTCTCTTCAACAAATGATTGTGGGAAAACTAGATTATCTACATGCAAAGAAATTAAGGTGGACCCTTATCTTATAAAATACCCACAAATGGTTTAAAGATTTAAACATTAGTCCTGAAACTATAAAATTCCTGGAAGAAACAGGAAAAACTTTCAAGACCATGGTCCCGATGATGATATCTTGGATACGATACCAAAAGCACAAGCAACAAGAGCAAAAATAAACAAGTGGTCAAAGGAAATAATCAACAGAGTGAAAAGCAACTTACAAAATCAGAGAATATATATGCAAACAATATATCTGATAAAAATTCAATGCACAAAATATAAAAGGAACTCCTACAACTCAACAGCTAAAACTCCACCTCTTGATAACAGGAATTTTAAGGTTATCTCTGGTCATTTCAAAACCATCACACATATATTTTCACATATATTCAGATACATATTCACATGCTATGCAATTTGGGCCAAATTTTCCTAGATTACATTATTTCTTCTGATGGTTTCTGGCACTAATAGTATTTATTTCTGAATTCCCTGACTGAGGACAAGAAAAAGATGGGAGATAATGTAGGATGCCCATTTTTATAAGTATATCACATACATATTCATTCTAACATACAACTTAATCTTAAACTAGGTCTTAATCTTAAACTCATAGGAAAGTAATGAATGAAAACCTTCCTATCAAAATGATAGAATATGTTTGATGACACAATGCACTCAGAAAAAGTTACTTAATATTTTATAATACTTTATCTGGAGAATAAACTTACATGTATCTTTCACTGACTGCTCAGGGTTTTTTTTGGAACTACAATGTTGTTACCTTGTTTTTCAATTTTTTTTTAAATGTTTATTTACTTTAAAGAGAGAGAGAGAGCTGAGCTCTTTCTGGGGAGGGGCAGAAAAAGAGGGAAACAGAAGCAGGTTTCAGGCTCCTGGCTGTCAACACAGAGCCTGATGTGGGGCTCAAATTCACGAATCGTGAGATCATGACCTGAGCCGAAGTCGGAAGCTTAATCGACTGAGCCACCCAGGCACCGCTGTTGCTACCCTTCCAAAATAATTTTAAACAGTAGAATAATAACACACTTTAGCATTTTTTAATTTTCTATTTTTAAATAGAAAACAAACACAAAACAGATCTAACAAAATTTCACAGAAATTTCACAGATATACTTTGATATATACTTCCCTCAAAATTGAGACAATGCTATGTCTAAGAAATACAAAATTTCTACATATGACAAAGGCTTTGACCCTCCAGGTTGACCACATAAAGGGATTAAGGTCTGCATCATCCTAGCCTCAGTTCTGCTGGAATTAATTCTGCTGACATTAAATGAATTTGCACTACCAGGGCTTGAGCAGTGACATCTGCCCTGTTTGGTTTACAGCAAGTTTTTCATGTCCTTTGTCACATTAAGTTGCTCCTCAGTTTTTAAGTTTAATCATCTGCATTCCTCTTGGAAATGTGATAATTTACCTTGGAAATGTGAGGAAATAATTATAATCATTTGGTTCTTTCACATTTTTCTTTCTTCCAGAAAGGTGCCATATATGAGGAAACACCCTAAGGCATTGTTCATAAAACGTAACTACTGGGAAAGTGGCATGTTAGATAAAGGGTAAAGCTGAATGCTTTTTTTCATTTATTTGTTATCTCCAGCTTTTCTTAATTTAAATACCTTAAATATTTTGTAGTATTAGTCTGTCTCAGGAACTAACATTTTTAACTGAATTTCATTGTCTTTATTTTCTTCTTGAACATAATTTTGAAATACTATAATACTACACTATGATTTCTATACTGCTAAAATAATGTAACAAAAATGTGCCTGATTTTATAATTGTAAGTTGCATGTATTCATTTTTAAGTAACATACTAAATTTTGATTTTCAATCATTTTTTTAAACTTTTTAACGTTTTATTTTATTTTTTGAGAGACACAGCATGAGCAGGGGAGGGGCAGAGAGAGACACTGAATCAGAAGCAGGCTCCAGGCTCTGAGCTGTCAGCACAGGGCCTGATGTGGGGCTTGAACCCACAAATGCAAGATCATGACCTGAGTCGAAGTCAGATCCTCAACCGACTGAGTCACCCAGGTGACCCTTCAATTATTTTTTAATGCTGCTAAGTCAACATTGAGTCTTCCTTTTAATACCACTCTCAATATAAGAAAATATTAATTTAATAGCAAATCCAACTTGAGTACTTCAGTTGGTCTGAACTTTTCAACTTGTTCTTTCTAGAGTCTATGATTTCCTCTTTATTAAGAATCACTCATCAAAAAAATATTGAAAGAGGAAGGAAGGAAGGAAGGAAGGAAGGAAGGAAGGAAGGAAGGAAGGAAGGAAGGAAGGAAGGAAGGAAGAAACATTTGCAACCCTGAAATAGACTGGCTTCATTTGAAGGCTCAAAGTGAAAAATACTTAGTAGCTTTGGGGCATGGTGTCCCCAACATCACTTCTGAATGAAGTGTAACTTCTGTTTCCTGACTTCTAAATTAAAAAAATAAATTAAAAAATAAGTTTTGTTTTGTTTTGTTTTTTACTTATCCCCACCCCCAAATTAATAATGACTGACCTGAAAGCAATGTCATTACTGCATCCTACAAACTTTATCACTTATAGGGTTTTTGTTTTCTATTTAGAAATTGAAATATGAGTTGCATACTGACATCCAAATAAAACAATTAACTGAACTCTCATCAACTCAGGGTGATATTAGAGTAAGTCTCAGCATCTTGAACTATAATGGTAGGAAGGTGACATGAAATATTTTAACTGACAACAGAAAGTTGTTTCTAACTTATTTGAATACATAAATTGCTTTGAGTGGTGAGCAGTAAAGAAATTGCAGTTTGTCATGTTACTTTCCCAACATTTTAAATATTAACTGGTCTCATAAACTTTGTGTGGGAAATAATATATACTCCTTCTCTAATAAAACAAATTTGCAAGTCAATATAATTCCAACATTTTCAGAAGTTGAAGATTTATCTTAGTAGAGAATCAATTTTAGAACAAATTACAAGATTTTTTTTTCTCATTAAATGCATGACTCATTAGTAAGGCAACATGAATTTAGGAACATTTCCTTCCCTAGAAATAATATGTAACACTTATTTTGGGGATGCTGTGCATACTTGTAGAAACTGTACTGTGCATAATTACACTGGGCATGCATATAAATTTTATAAATTTAATTTTAATTATCCTGTCAGCACTATAAATTAATCAATGTTACCTCAATTTTTTATTGGTGAAATTCATGTCCAGAGTAAAAATATAACACCATCCTCTGAACCACCTTCAAGCTAAGGGCAAGTCTCTAGAGAAGGGCAAAGTTGTAAACCATTAGCCCACAAGCAATGTAGCGGTAGGACAGGGACAATGGCATGCTACTGATGGCATTATTTGGGAGGGAAACCAAAAGCCTTTACAAGGGGAGGAGAGAAAGCCACATTCAGTCTGTCATCCCTTCTGTAATCAGGCAATATATCCACTCAACCAAGATTTATTGAGAACCAACTATGGGTCAGCTACTATACTAGAAACCATGGATATACAGACTAAGAAATATAGTTTCTGCCCTGGAGGATTCTTCAGTGCAGTTGAGAAGTTTAGAGTACACAAATAATTACAACAAATTACAACAGTGAACTGAAATACTAAAGTAGAGGAATCTACAGATTTCTCTGGGGGCACAGACAATGTGGAAATTTCATCTTCCAATAGGTACATTTTCTCAGATCCTAATCCTTTAGTTTTCTAATTTCCTCCACTAACCTTTAACTTGTGTCTTTACATATTTTAGCTGTCTAAATAAAGGACCATCTCCTCTTTGCACATTGAATTAACATCTCTTTTAATTACAGTAGAGTAGCGAACCACAAACTTATCTCTTGAACACAATGCATGCATGGCTTAAAAAGAGGGTTCATTTTTTTCCTTAATTACGAGAAATTTTAATGCCTTTTCTAAAATATATCCCAATGTTCTTTTTCTGAATCCTTTTGAGAATATTTTAAAGGTAGCTATCTATGTTTTAATGAAACATTAAGAATTTATACATTTTATTTTCCAATAAAAAAAGATGGCATATTAGTCTATGCTCCAAAGCCAAATATCAGTTAAAATACCTTAATTGCTGCGATAACAAGTAATATAGTGACTAATTTGTTTCTGTATCAAATCATTTAGTGTGGGTGCATACAATTTTATTTATTTATTTTTTTTTTTTTTTATTTTTTTATTTTTGGGACAGAGAGAGACAGAGCATGAACGGGGGAGGGGCAGAGAGAGAGGGAGACACAGAATCGGAAACAGGCTCCAGGCTCTGAGCCATCAGCCCAGAGCCCGACGCGGGGCTCGAACTCACGGACCGCGAGATCGTGACCTGGCTGAAGTCGGACGCGTAACCGACTGCGCCACCCAGGCGCCCCGAATACAATTTTAGAAATAACCACACTTTTGTACACCAGTGACTGTGCTCTCTTACCGTATTTCAAGTGATTACTTATGATTGTACATAAATGAATCAATGAGTTTTGTAGACTAAGTGACATACGGCAGCCCCAAACTATTCATATCATCCCTGATGTTTGTTTTGAATAGAAGATTTTGGAAATTAGAAGTTGGCAGTAAAATAAATATGAGGAATCATTTAAAGTAGTCCAGGCATCTCTTACATCTCACAGTGCATATTTTGACACTTGCTGGAACCTTTAACCTTTGTTTACAAGACATTATTTAAACTGAATTTAACATGGAACATTTTTTGACAAAATGTCTAATTAAATATTCTTCAGAATCAGTGATCATGGGATACTTTTTGGGATAGGTTATTCTAAAACAATTTTACTTTGTTTACTGTTTTCTATCCCCTAGTAATTTCTATTTAAAACACATAATCAGTACCAGAAAATATAACCAGGAATCCAATCCAATCATCTGTAGCATCCATGTTCTTTAAGTAAAAGCATAGTTTTTCATCTTAGTTTTTCATATTAGTTGAGATACTACACAATGCAACCACAGTGCTAGCTGTGGGAATATATAAATATCGGTGAGAAACCTAGTCAATGAACCAAATCTAGTCACACCAATTTGTTCGCTTTGTCTTCAGTTGCTCAACAGTAGGACTCAGTAGTTGCAATAGACACCGTATGGCCCACAAAGTCAAAAATATGTACTACCAAACCCTTCAGAAAAAAGTCTGTTGATACCAGATCGTGAATATTTAGGCATGGCTTCTATCTTCAGGATGGTTAACATCTAATGAGTTTTCTCTAATAAACCCTGAGAGGTGGCTTTCTTTTCATAATTTTGAGATTTGCGAATAAATAGATGATAGACAGATACATAGATTTTTAGTTAGAAATTGCATCATAGATAGTTATAGATACATATTTCTCATTCATGATTCATGTTGATGTATACTCAGGCTGATATATACCTGGAGGTGTGTATTTTTAATGTATCAACAGATATTTATTTATTTTTTTTTTTTTTTTTAAATTTTTTTTTTTTTTCAACGCTTTTTATTTATTTTTTGGGACAGAGAGAGACAGAGCATGAACGGGGGAGGGGCAGAGAGAGAGGGAGACACAGAATCGGAAACAGGCTCCAGGCTCCGAGCCATCGGCCCAGGGCCTGACGCGGGGCTCGAACTCACAGGCCGTGAGATCGTGACCTGGCTGAAGTCGGACGCTTAACCGACTGCGCCACCCAGGCGCCCCTCAACAGATATTTCTAAACTCCTTTTGACAGTTCCAAATCAAAATGCTAACTAATGCCACATCTGTTATCTCTCAATCATTCTTAGATTTCAAGCTGTGTAATATTAATGAATAAAATATACGACCTTAAAACCATATCTACTTTGGGCCAATACCACCCAACCCTACTGCTGCTGTTACATTTTTCTTTAAACATTTTATTTATGTATTTGTGTATTTATGTATGTGTTTATTGAGAAAGAGTGTGTATGCGTGAGAGCAGGGGAAGGACAGAGGGGGAGAGAGGGAGAGGAAGAAGGGAGGGAGAGAATCCCAATCAGGTTCCACACTCAGCATGGAACCCAATACAAAGCTTGATCCCACAACCATGGGATTATGACCTGAGCAGAAATAGAGTCCAATGCTCGACCAAGTGAGCCACCCAAGCACCCCTTTTTCTTCTTTAAAAGCATATTCCCCAGATTAAATTATGAAAATATTTAGAGCAAGGACTGTGTTGTATTTTTTAATTTTTATTGTGTAGTATAATCATAAAGACTCCATGAATACTTTTAGATAAATTAATGGATTTGTGACAGATTCATTAGCTATGGATTAGTAACTAAAACTATTAACTTGGTTGGTATAAATTTAAATAATCTAGATGTGAAAGATTTGATATTATATTAATGCCCTCAGCCATTCATTTACTTTTCAGTCAAATGTATGGCAATCACTTTTGCATTATGTATCTAAAAACTGTAAGTCACTGCTAAACTTTGAAAAGATGAGAGAATTTTGCTGAAATGTAAACATTTTGCTTTGCCATATGTTTGCTAGTTGTGTTAATAGATTCAAATTAAACATTTAAAAACATCTGAATAAATTCCCTTCCTTTTTTTCCACTGACAGTTCCAAAAAAAACAAAAATTAACTACGTTAACATAATAAAAATGTGTTAAAATGAATTACTGGAATCAGAAAAATTCACTGACATCTATACTAAGGAAATAGCCAATCCTCCAAAAAAGAAAACTTTGAAATGAAAATTGAATTTTTCTTTCAAACATCTAGTTTCAAATGTCCAAAGGAGACCAAGAATCTTATAAAACAATGGTAATTTAAGGAATGTGTTATTAACACAGTAATATATACTTTATATTATTCTCTATGATACATTACAAAACAAAATAGAATATAGTTAAATAAAAATTTAGACTTTCAGATTTTAGATATTATAAAATACAATAATCAGGCATCTAGTTCTTATTTTTTAATTAAAATACTCACTATTACATAATTAAAATTGAGCTACATAAGGAAAACAAATGATACTAGGTTCCCAAATCAAAAATATTCACAAGGGACACATTAGAAAGTTTCCTGAATACTAGGACAATTTTTTCCTAATACTTAAAGCTATTAATATAAAAAGGACATTTAAGCACCAGGACTATAGAATGTGTGTTGTTTCTAAGTGTTATCCCAAAACTGGGTATCCAGTATCCTGAAAACATATCTGGACATTATTCTCCATCCAGGAAATTTTAACTTACCTATCAATTTTTTTAAGACCTTACATAGGGCAATAATCTGTCTAGGAATTACTATATTGTGTAATTCGCTTCTCTTGTTGAAATGTCATGATCTTTGAAGGTTAATTTTGTGCTGTGTCAGACACACGGTTAGGTATAGTAAACAGATCCAAAGGTAAACAATATTGTTATTGCCTCAAAGAAGCTCATCATAAATTGGGGATGAAACAATATATAAACAACATTATGGAAATATTTACTTAATGTTATATAACATCCTTTTGCTCTGTATCACTATCAAAAATAACTCTCCACATAATCTTTATCAAATTCTATACTGTAATATTCCTTACTACTTATTTCAACTCTAAATTAACATCAGTATAATTGTCTTCCTTGCAAGACTCTTCATTATGGACTTTTGCATTGCCACTACTTAAAATAAGGACAAAGGGGCGCCTGGATGGCTCAGTCAGTTGAGCATCTCACTTGATTTCAGCTCAGGTCATGATCTCACAATGAGTTTGAGCCCCACATTGGGCTCTGAGCTGACAGTCCATTAGCCTGCTTGGGATTCTCTCTCCTCTTCTCTCTGCCTCCCTCTCTCTCTTTCTCTCAAGTTAAATAAATAAATAAATTAAAAAAAAAAAAAAAGGGACAAAGTATATTTTGCTCATTGATGTAGTCTGTACCCTACTACACAATGCCCAGCATAATAGTAAGAATTCTGTCCAAGAATTAAATCTCTGAGATACTAAGTCATCTTCATGCAAATAATTTATATTCCTTTTCTCACTTCATGTCCAAATTCCCACTTCCATCTTTGCAAATATAATTAACTTTAACATTACAACTCTATTTAATATCTCACATTCTTTTATGATTGTTGCCGTATCTTTTATCTCTACATAAATTATGAATTCATCAGTGTGTGGCATATATCATTGATTATTTCGGCTTTACTGTTATTGATGAGAAGTCAACAATAACTCTTACCATTGTTCACATGTATGAAACATTTTTAGCTGTTGTTTTTTCCCCCCCTTCTGGTGGTTTTCAAGATTTTAATTAATTTTCTACAGTTTTGACTACTTTCCTCAATATTCTTATGATCATATTTATACCATTTGTGGTTTGTTCAGCAACTGTAATCTAAATGTAAGGTTTTAGCTTTTTATTTTCCAAAAAGTTTTCTCTGTCCCAATGTGTTATTTTTGATACTGTCTCACTCAGGTCCCTCAAACTGTTCATTTTTCTTCAATCATTATCCTTATGTTCCTCAAATTGATAATTGCTACAGATCTGTCTTCAATCTACTGCTCTTTTTTCTGCCATCTATAATTTTAGTTAATTCCAGAATTTATTGTCTGTTCATTATTATTGTCTCTGTGTATGTGATGAGATTAGCATTTATAATTAATTCAGATCTTTTTCCTTTAATTATTTATAATGGATGCTTTAAATCTGTATTTGCTTAGTCTAACTTCTACACCATTTCAAGTTTGTTTTTTATTGACTGCTTTCCCACAACTATGGATTACACATATATTTCTGTTCCTTTGTATGATCATTGATGGGGGTGGGGTAAGCAACAGCTTTATTGAGTTAATTAACATACCATATAATTAAACCATTTATTTAAAGTTAACAACACAGGGGCACCTGGGTGGCTCAGCTGGCTAAGTGTCTGACTTCAGCTCAGGTCATGATTTCACAGTTTGTAAATTTGAGCCCCACGTCCGGCCCTGTGCTGACCAGAGCCTGGAGCCTGCTTGGATTCTGTCTCATTCTCTCTGCCCCTCCCCCACATGTGCTCTGTCTCTCAAAAATAAATAAATTAAAAAAATAAATAAAGCTAACACAAATTGTTTTTATTATATCCACAGAGTCATTCCATCACCGTAATCACTTTATTTTCATCACCCCCAAAAGAAACCGTGGACCCTTTAGCAGTCAGTCTGTTTTCCTTCACTACTCCACTTTTATTCTCTATAGATTTTCCTATTCTACACATTTAATAAAAATAAAACCATACATGACCTCTTATGACTGGATTTTTTCATTCAGCCTAATGTTTTTAAGGTTCATCCATGTTGTAATATATATCAATACTTCAATTTTTTTTTTTGGTGTCCAAAAAAAGGAGATATTACTTATTTTGCCAACTGAAGTTATTAAATATGCCCAAACCCCTACTATATAAGTCTTAATTTTATAAAGACATTGTAACAGACACACACACACACACACACACACACACACAAAGTTTGGCCATAATCCGTAATAAAGGGTTTCTAAAATTTTCTTAAATTAGGTTCCATGAAAAACAGCATTTTTTACTGTGGGCCATTACAAAATTCCCGTGACACGTGGTCATTCAGACCCTGTGGGGTCCCCCTTTCCTCATCTGTAAAAGCCAAATTGGACTAGATAACTCATCCATTTCTCTATTCAAAAATAATAAAATAAATAAAATAAAATAAAACTCAGCCATTTTCCCATTCAAAAAATAAAATAAAAATTATACATACACACGCACAGCATTATGGCTCTAAACAAATCTCTCATTTTATAGTCCATTATCAGTAAATTCCTATCTACTAGTTGTATTAATCCCAGACAGTGGACGAGGCTAGGGTTGCAAAAGAAAGTTCAAGACCAAAGGCTGTATGGAGGTGGAGGGCTCGTGGGTGTGAGAGGGACTGGTCTTTGTGTTTTAGGGTCTGGCTTCACAAAAAGAGGTGGCATTTGCGAGGGGTCGGCCTGGCAGGGCAAGTGGGGGGCAAGGCTAACCCTCAGACCAGGCAGCTGCAGGGGGTCATGGGCTAAGGGTGGGGGATTTTACCTCCGAGATGAGCTGCTGTCTGGGCGTTTCCGGAGACAACCGAAGGGAGCCCCATCTGGTCTCGTGGAGGATCAGGGAGGCCAGCCCCGAGAGGAGACTTCAGCAAAAGTCTCAGCTGAAGGGTGCCCCACCGCAGGGAGGAACCGGACTGCAGGCTGTTTTGAGGCAGAAATATTTGCAAAAGGCACCCTTAACGCCCCACAGACTCCATGGAATAACTGACTTCTTTTCCTTGGAGCTGTGATGCCTCTCCTCACCGCCACTCTGGCCGTCACACCTCCTCTGTCTCACCCGCTCAGGGCAGGGAGCATCACCGTAGCTCAAAACTGGGTCTGAGAAGACCTTTCCCGCCAGCACAACTGCGTTTGCAAACAGACGCTCGCCTAAGATCCCGCGAGATCTCTCCGCTCTGTTCCTTAGGCAGGAAATGCGCAAGCGCAAAACTTGGCGGTCTTTTCCTTTTCGTGAATGAGGCTTCGTTTCACAGGTACTGGATATTTTCTTTATTCATCGGTTTATGGACAGTTGGATTGTTTCCACTTGCTGATGGTTAATCATGATTATTATATTTACGAACCTTCATATGGAAGTTTCTGTGAACTTATGTTTTTATTTCCTTGGGTAGATTCCTAGGAGTAGTATTGCTAGGTCATGTTAACTTCGTGTTTAATTTTTGAGGGACTGCCTATCTGTTTGTCAAAGGGACTGCATATTGTACATTCCTATCAGCAATGTATGAGGGTTTCAGTTTCTCCACATCTTTACTTGTTATCTGCCTTTTTTTTTTTTTTATCATAGCCATCCTAGTGGGTGTGAAGTTGTATCTCATTGTGGTTTTGGTGTGCATTTGCTGGGTAATGATTTTGAGCATCTTTTCTTGTTCTCATTGGCTTTTTGTATATCTATTTTTGAGAAATATCTATTCAGAACCTTTGTTCATTTTTTAAAGGAGTGTTTTGTCTTTTTATTAAGTTGTAAGAGTTCTTTACATATTCTGAATACCCAGTTTCTTTTTTTAAATATTTATTTATTTTTGAGAGAGAGAGAGCGAGAGAGCGGGAGCAAGCAGGGGGAGGGGCAGCAAGAGAGAGGGAGACACAAAATCCGAAGTAGGCTCCAGGCTCTGAGCTGTCAGCACAGAACCCAAGGAGGATGGGGTGCTTGAATTCACGGACCAGAAAATCATGACATAAGCAGAAGTCGGACCCAACCAGGCACCCCCTGAATACAAGTTTCTTATCAGAAACATGATTTATAAACATGTTCTCCCATTCAGTGGCTTGTCTTTTTAGTTTTTGGGGTTTTTAGAAGCACAGAAGTGTTTAATTTTGATGAAGTCCAACAGATTTTCTTTTTTTTTTTCTGATACTTGTGCTTTTGGTGTCATATCTAAGAAACCATCGCCTACTCCAAGGTTATGAATATCTGCACTTGTTTTCTATTAAATATTATATACTTTTAGGGGCACCTGGGTGGTTCAGTCAGTTAGGCATCCAACTTGGGCTCAGGTCATGATTTCACAGTTTGTGCATTCAAGCCCTGCATCGGGTTCTGCGATAACAGTGCAGAGCCTGCTTGCGATTCTCTCTCTCTCCCTCCCTCTCCCTCTCTCTCCCTCCCTCTCTCTCTCTCTGCCCCTTCCCCACTTGCACAAATGCCCACTCTCTCTCTCTCTCTCAAAATAAATTTAATTTTTTTTCAAAACAAAATTAATGAAAAGTGTTATATAATTTTAGATAATATTATGTAACATTCTTTGATCCATTTTGATCTATATTTTGTATATGATGTGTGGCAGGAGTCCACTTCATTGTTTTCCATGTAGCTATCCAGTTGTCCCAGCAGTGTTTGTTCAAAAGACAATTCTTTCCCTCACTTATCATTTTGGTGCGTTGGCTGTGGTTGTTGCAGGATTCTTTACCTCAATATCAGGGTTCCTTGTTTCACAGCTTCGAAGAATGAAGAGGTGGACACAAAATAAAATGAGCAGCAGGAAAAAGTTTATTAGAGTTTAAGTTTATTTTTTTTTATTTTATTTATTTATTTATTTATTTATTTTTTAATATATGAAATTTACTGTCAAATTGGTTTCCATACAACACCCAGTGCTCATCCCAAAAGGTGCCCTCCTCAATACCCATCACCCACCCTGCCCTCCCTCCCACCCCCCATCAACCCTCAGTTTGTTCTCAGTTTTTAACAGTCTCTTATGCTTTGGCTCTCTCCCACTCTAACCTCTTTTTTTTTTTTTTTTTTTTCCCTTCCCCTCCCCCATGGGTTTCTGTTACGTTTTTCAGGATCCACATAAGAGTGAAACCATATGGTATCTGTCTTTCTCTGTATGGCTTATTTCACTTAGCATCACACTCTCCTAGACCCTCCCTATGACCCAGCAATAGCACTGCTAGGAATTTACCCAAGGGATACAGGAGTACTGATGCATAGGGGCACTTGTACCCCAATGTTTATAGCAGCACTCTCAACAATAGCCAAATTATAGAGTTTAAGTTTAAAAAGTAAGAATAGTATTAAAGCTTTCTTTGAAGAGAGGGGACATTGGAAAGTGAATACCCTGACTATGGACAAGGGACTTTATTTTATAGGATTTGGGTTCTTTTCCTCCCCCCCCCCCACTTTCTTGGGGTGATAACTGTAGGTGCTGAGTTGTTCATTTTTGTAGGAAACATGAGGGGAGAGGAGGTAGTGTCTGTTACATTCTTAAGAAAAACTTTAAGGCTGAGGGACCTTTTCTCATGATCAGACCTGAGGAAGTTCTTTTCATGGTCAGATATTCCCAGCACTGTTATAAAATATGTGTGCTTTCCTTCATTCAGGGACCTCAAGTCCTAACCTTTCCCACCCGACCTTTTTAACCCCATCTTTCCTTATCATATTGTTTTAAATTAAATACTGGGCATTGTGAATACTATCTTGTAGAAATGCAGAATTCTGTTATCTTTTTCTAAGTATTTTTATTTAAGGTGGCAGTTTAGTTATTGTTTAGTTATTTTTATTTAGTTAGTTTACTTATTATTTAGACTTGTTTTCATACTTTGTAGTTGTAGGCCCAAAGTGTTTTCCTAAGTCTCACTATTTGAGCACTCAAATTTCACAACCTTTCCTAAGGAATTTTTTCAGGACTTCGGTTTCAGCTTTGTTAGGATGTGATTCTTATTCTGAGGCCTTTCTGACATCTCAGCTACATGTTAAGGAGCCTCAGCCGTAGCAATCTCTTACTCGGCACATCCCCAAAGGCAAGGGAATTAAAAGCAAAAGTGAATTACTGGGACCTTATGAAGATAAAAAGCTTCTGCACAGCAAAGGAAACAACCAACAAAACTAAAAGGCAACCAACGGAATGGGAAAAGATATTTGCAAATGACACATCGGACAAAGGGCTAGTATCCAAAATCTATAAAGAGCTCATCAAACTCCACACCCGAAAAACAAATAACCCAGTGAAGAAATGGGCAGAAAACATGAATAGACACTTCTCTAAAGAAGACATTCGGATGGCCAACAGGCACATGAAAAGATGTTCAACGTCGCTCCTCATCAGGGAAATACAAATCAAAACCACACTCAGATACCACCTCACGCCAGTCAGAGTGGCCAAAATGAAGAAATCAGGAGACTATAGATGCTGGAGAGGATGTGGAGAGACGGGAACCCTCTTGCACTGTTGGTGGGAATGCAAATTGGTGCAGCCGCTCTGGAAAGCAGTGTGGAGGTTCCTCAGAAAATTAAAAATAGACCTACCCTATGACCCAGCAATAGCACTGCTAGGAATTTATCCAAGGGATACAGGAGTACTGATGCATAGGGGCACTTGTACCCCAATGTTTATAGCAGCACTCTCAACAATAGCCAAATTATGGAAAGAGCCTAAATGTCCATCAACTGATGAATGGATAAAGAAATTGTGATTTATATACACAATGGAATACTACGTGGCAATGAGAAAAAATGAAATATGGCGTTTTGTAGCAGCGTGGATGGAACTGGAGAGTGTGATGCTAAGTGAAATAAGCCATACAGAGAAAGACAGATACCATATGGTTTCACTCTTATGTGGATCCTGAGAAACGTAACAGAAACCCATGGGGGAGGGGAAGGGAAAAAAAAAAAAAAAGAGGTTAGAGTGGGAGAGAGCCAAAGCATAAGAGACTGTTAAAAACTGAGAACAAACTGAGGGTTGATGGGGGGTGGGAGGGAGGGCAGGGTGGGTGATGGGTATTGAGGAGGGCACCTTTTGGGATGAGCACTGGGTGTTGTATGGAAACCAATTTGACAGTAAATTTCATATATTAAAAAATAAAAAATAAATAAATAAATAAATAAATAAATAAATAAATAAATAAATAAAAAGGAGATCTCTCTAATGGTGGGGCCAGATGTCCACAGAAGCAGCTTTTTGCAACTTCCCCGTGACCAGCACTGCTTCATTGCTACTCAGCCCTTCGAAGGCTGGTATCTGGTAAAACTGTGTATATATTTCCCAGCCCTTGTACACCAGCATGAGTCTTCACCCTGACCTGTGGAGCTCCCACTGTACAGAGTGCTGCTCTCTCTGATGCTTCATCCCACAGATTCCAGCCACTTCACTCACCTCAAACTCTAATTACTCTCTCCTCAGTTTTGTGGGATTTCATTCTTTTTTAGGATCCCAACTCTATGGTTGAGTGGGAAGTTACCCATAGGTATGTAGCTGAGAATTTGTGTGAAACTCAAACTGTTGAGTTTCCCTTACAGACATATCAGCACCAAATTCTGCCTGTTCCCATTGCCTGAAAACAATTGTCTTCTCTTACTGTTCTTTATAGTGGGAGAGTTAATCTGGACACCAGTTACTCCAGCATATGATGGATACGTTTAAAAAAAAACTTCTTTACAATGGGAATATATTTGTTTCATTTCTCTAAATACTCAGAATCACAAAATAATATTACTTATCCATAGTATTCATTCCATGAGTCATTAGTGATACGTGACGAAATCCTCTACCATGTTTAGTATCCTGGAAATTTTTATAATTCTGCATTGAAAAGAGACTTAGTACATTTTGTAAAATTTTAAGAGAGGATGATAATTCTGAAATGACCGTAAAAATTACAGCATACCTGTTTCAATAGCAAAAATCCAAGGAAAACTGAAAACTGCCTGCTGTAAATTAGCTGAATTATTTGAATGCAATTCAAATTACTAGAAATCACTTAGTAAAGAGTACAAATAATACTGTTACAAGAATGATAACAAGGGGGAAATTATTCTAAAGAAGTGGAATTCTCAGCTGGAGGAGATAATTAGGTAATGAATGGTTAATTGGTAGAGTGGGAAGTTGGTGTGTAGGTACATAAAAGTAGATTAAAAAGTCTCAAGAGAGACAAAGCAAGGGAGAAAGCAATTTAGCATATTAACCAGTATCCTTCCTCCACAATTCGTAGACATATGTTATAGCCTAAGATATCAGAGGAAAACTGATACCTCTCATTTATTCACTAAATGGTAAAAATATAGCATTAAGAAATTAATTAAATAGCTATTTAATTTAACTTGACCCTCAGCTTGTTAATACATAATACTATAATTTTAAAAGTAAAAGACTATCACACTGAGGTTCAGAAAAAGGTAGCACTAAGTGGAACAAAACTACTAAAGGAAGGCAACCAGAAGATTCTTAAGACTAAACATGTATAGTCCACTAAACACTATAAGACCACTACTGATCTCACCAGACATTGTACACAGTAGAAATAGCACATTGTCTAGTAGAATACAAAACATTCCCCTTTCCAATAACCCCTTCGTGTAGTATTTTCTTATTTATGAGACGCAGTAAATGGCCAAGTCGTTTGAAATTCTGCTTGCTGAGAAATGATCTGTGATCTCCCACAGACTTTAGTTTCTCTGAACTCTCTTTCAGGTGAAGGTGTTCATGACCAGATCTTTAGGCCTTGTCTACAAACTGATAGTCTGTTTGTAGGGTTATCAGAAAAAATACAACATTCTGGTTAAATTGTATTTTAGTTAAATAACCTTTGGAGGAATGGTATAAATGTGTCCTAAATATTACATGGGAGTAATGTAGTATACTACATTATTATAGCATAATAATTATACTATAAATTATTCATTATTCACTGTTTATCTGAAGTTCACATTCACTGGATGTTCTGTAATTTTATTTGCTAAATCTAGTAAACATACCTATTGGATAAATGCATGCTGGTTTTGGAAGGCAGCGGCCTGGAAGTTAAAACTGTAGGCCTAGAGAAATTAACCTTTGTTGGCTATGATTAATTTCTTCAACTTTAGAAGGGGATAATTGTAGTATCTGTTTAATTGCTTATTGAAATGATTAAAAGATTTAAAGAAAGTGACTCCATAACAATGCCAAGACCTCACAAATAGTAAGCCCTCGAAAAATGTAAGTTATTTTTCATTCAAAGACACTTAAGAGAATACATATATATATCTTTCCAATATTCAAAGATTATTTTCTCAACATTTTACTTCTCTATTAAGATATTGAAGTTTCTCTTTCCATCATAACATTCCATGCAAAACTGTGTAATATTTATAATGTTTACCGTACTTAATACCTATAAATAATTTTAGCCATTTGGATAAAATAACTTTATCAAAACTATGAAGACCCAATGTTCTAGGTCAGTTTTTAATCTCTATTCCATGTAAATTCATTGAACTATTAGCATATATCATTGTATAACCCACAAATTTAAAATAATTATTATTCAGTGTAGGTCACACATCTAGTAAAATACTGGTTTCATCCTATGTTACCCTCAAGTCCGGCGTGTGTGTGTGTGTGTGTGTGTATGATGGAGAACTAAATGTAGTGTATCATAGACTGTAAAAATGAACATTTGACTTTTTCAGCCTCTAGAATGAGAAATGGAAAAAGAGGAGCTGGAAATAGTTTCCAGATAATCAGTATCAACTGCCACAGTCCTTTCTGCACATTCCCCTTCTCACATGCCAACACCATAATCTTGTCCTCATTTGTGATTCTTCCTGTTTCCTCATACTTTACTATTATGATTCTTTTAAATTGACTTTACCAAATATACATATCTGAAATTAGTCCTAATTCCAGACTTATACTTTTCCTAACCATTCTCCACATGAACGCCATAATTTTTTTTTTTTTAAATAAAATCTGATCCTGTAAGTCCCCCTGCCTACCCCTCTTTTGTGCTTCTTCAATACGTTCAAGATAAATTGCACATTCTAGATCCTGGCTTCTAAAACCTTCATAATTTTTTTCTTTGTTTTCTTCTGCAGACTTATTTATTAATTATTTTACCACAAAGTCTTTCCTCCAACTATTCTTCCTTTTTCTTTTCATGTTGTCCAATATGTCATATCTTTGATTTATAGAAATTAAGTAAAATAGAAATAAGTTACATTTTGTGAATAGTTAAAACCAATTTCAGGGGTGCCTGGGTGGCGCAGTCGGTTAAGCGTCCGACTTCAGCCAGGTCACGATCTCGCGGTCCGTGAGTTCGAGCCCCGCGTCAGGCTCTGGGCTGATGGCTCGGAGCCTGGAGCCTGTTTCCGATTCTGTGTTTCCCTCTCTCTCTGCCCCTCCCCCGTTCATGCTCTGTCTCTCTCTGTCCAAAAATAAATAAAAAAGACGTTGAAAAAAAAAAAAAAAACCAATTTCAGGTCAGTAATGAGCAAGCTCATAGATTAACCTTCATGGATACTACTTCCCCCAACTTTTAAACATATTTACTCTCATTTTACAATTATAATTAACTTTATTCAACAAGAAATCTGGCCTTTGTTCTTGGTTCATGGGAAGTGACCTTTAAGCACTTGGAATATCATAATGAGAATGTCTAATAAGAATATCTTTGTTAGGGGCGCCTGGGTGGCTCAGCCAGTTAAGTGACTTCGGCTCAGGTCATCATCTTGCGGTTCATGAGTTCAAACTCCACATTGAGCTCACTGCTGTCACCGCGGAGCCCGCTTGGGATCCTCTGTCTCCCTCTCCCCTCCCCTCTCTTCCTGTCCCTGGCTCATGCTCTCCCTCTCTCAAAAATAAATTTAAAAAAATTTTTTTAATTAAAAAAAAAAGAATGTCTTTATTTACATTGGGATCTTGGGCTACAATAGATAGTCTAGCATTGTGACTTATTGTCACACAGTATTAGTCCAGTCTCTGGAATGACTGGAGGCTGAAGTCTGCAACATGCGGAATCAACCATGGCTACATGACAAAGCCCTAATAAAAATTCTTCCCTGGTTGGCAGTATTCTGCATATTGTCACTTATTGTTGCCAGGAAATTTAGTACTATCACTCTACTGGGAGAGAACAACTGGAAGCTCTGTGTGGGGAACCTTCCTGCACTCTGCCCTGTCTGATTTTAATTTTCATGCTTTCACTGTACTAAGCCATAACTGTGGATATGACAGCTTTCAGGGAGTGTGTAAGTTCTTCAAGTGAATTATCAAAACTAAAGGTAGTCTTGAAGACTCCCAGACTTGCAGTCACTGTCAGAAGTGAGGGCGTTCTTAGGGACTTAACTCGACAATAAGTTCATTTTTTTTCTACAGAATATATATACATGTATGTTTCTGTATGTGTATGTATTAATTTATGTATATTTCCAATATTCAAGAGTGTTTCCTCAAGATACTGCTTCTGTTTTAAGTGTGAAACTTCACTTTTCCATCCCATCCCTTATATACCAGACTTCAGTAACCCACTAGTGCTAACTCCACATGAATACGATTGTGTGTTTATGTATAGTATATACCTACTAGGTTATGAATCCCTAATGGCTAGGACTTTAACCTTTTCATCTTGGAATTTTACTTTTAAGCATCTGACACATTTACAGGCATACTTCAACTCTCTGTTGACTAAGTAAATGAATCTATAAATAATACCCTTAGAAAATACAAAAAAAATGTAAGCTAAATTTTGCTTACATGACAAATAGGACATTAAAATCAAAATATTTGGGGGCGCCTCGGTGGCTCAATCTGTTGAGCATCCAACTTCAGCTCAGGTCATGATCTCGCGGTCCATGAGTTCGAGCCCCGCATCAGGCTCTGTGCTGACAGCTCAGAGCCTGGAGCCTGCTTCGGATTCTGTGTCTCCCTCTCTCTGCCCCTCCCCCACTCATGCTATGTCTCTCTCTCTCTCTCTCTCTCTCTCTCTCTCTCTCTCTGTGTGTGTCAAAAATAAATACACTTAAAAAATAATAATAAAATAAAAAGATTTGAACAATACAATTTAAAAATTGAAAATCATGACACAGCTTGAGTTTTTATGATATAGCCTCCAGTTTTCTTCTTAATCCTCATTGTATAATTACCAATAGTGAAGTTATGAATCATTCAGGATGAAATTAAATATAAAACTCATGGTTTAAATGTTTATTTCAGCTCTCTGATTGGAAGAGTGCTAAAGTTCACACTTACTCCTAATGCCTTAATGCTTAAGAGAATCCTAAAATGAATCATTGATTTCCTGCTCTCAGTTATCCACATTGTTGTGTAATGCCTTCACCTTGAGTGTGAACAGAAGATGTGATTTCCATCTAACCAATAGGATGTGGAAAAAGTCAAAGAATTTTGCAGAGGAAGAGTGGTCCCACTTATCAAGAGGGTATACATTCCAGGATTCTCAGCGGATGCCTGAAACCATAGATAGTACCGAACCCTGTATATACTATAACATATACTATGTTTTTTTTCCTGTCAACACATGCCTGTGATAAAGTTTAATTTATAAATTGGCCCAGTAAGAGATTAGTAATAGTAGATAATAATAAAATAGAACAATTATAACAATATCATGTAATAAAAGTTACGTGAATGTGGTCTGTCTCTGTCAAAATTTCTTATTGTACTGCGCTCCCCTTCTTCCTGTGATAATGTGAGATGATAAAATGCTTACATGATGAGATGAAGTGAGGTGAACAATGTAAGTATTTTGACATTCCATTAGGCTACAATGACCTTTTCATGGTTGATCAGAAGAGGATCATCTGCTTCCAGATCACCTTTTACTTTGGGTAGCTGAACCTATGGAAAGTGAGACCACAGATGAAGGGAAACTGTTATTAAAATCCCTACTCAGCTAATGTTCAGGAGAAGGGATATTTTTGGGTATGGGGTCCAGGCACTATCTGAAAGAAGTATCAAAACTGGAAAGATGCTTTCCTGTTGGCCGTGAAGAAGTAAACATCACTCTGGTGAACCACCCATGGAGGAGGATCTCTGGATGCTGAAGACCTCAGTTTTGTCACTAAAAAGAACTGATCTCTGCTTACCTGAGGTAAGAAAAGGATCCCCAAGCTCAGATGAGAACCCAACTCAGACAATATCTTGATTTCAGTCTTGTGAAACTCTGAGCAGAGGAACCAGTTAAGCTGTGCCTGGATTTGTGACCCAAAGAGATAATAAATGCATGTTGTGTTAAGCCACCTAATTTGTGGTTGTTTCTTATGTAGCTTAGAAAACTAATACAACCTTTTAGTGCTATGCAGGAATAGTTATACTTACACTTTTGTACATAGGCTTTTTTATCTAGTCTAAACCTTGTTTGCTTTCCCTCTTTCTTAAGAGACATTAAATTAGGTGAAATGTAGATGAACAGAAAAACATATTTCATTCTTAGTTTTATCTCACATCTATAATTTTTCTACAGACTAACTTATAAACATCCAGAGTGTTTACCATTATTTGTATTCAAGATCACATATCATTTGGCTAAGTTCATAGTATTCAATAAATATTTGTTGATTATTGAAACAAAAAAAAAGAAAAAGAGCTCAGTTGACTGTACTTTTCATAATCATGTAAATATAAAAATGTTAAATAAAATAAGGTAGTTAATTGACAATTTTGTAATGCTAATTAATTTAAATAAAGTAAAATGATACCCTTTTCTGAAATGTCTCATAACCTCTTCATTTATATTTTCTCAAAAATTTTTACTTAATAATATATTTCTTTTTTAAAATATGTATTTATTTTGAGAGAGAAAGAGGAAGGGAGGGGTAGAGAGGAAGGGAGAGAGAGAGAATCCCAAGCAGGCTCCACACTATCAGCACAGAGCCTGATGTGGAGCTTGAACTCACAAACCATGAGATCATGACCTGAGCTGAGATCAAGAGTTGGATGCTTAACCAACTGAGCCACCCAGGTGCCCTTGTTTAATAATATATTTTATATAGTTTTATATTAAGTTTATTATGTCCTATCTTATTTAGTTTGAACTTTAGAATTCCATTCTGTTTTTTTAAAATTTTGACCAGAAAATTTTGAACTACTGTATTAATTTAGATATTTTGTGTGTAGTAACATTTTTATTTATATTGATGTGATATACTTTTTGTTAATATAAGTTAAATATTATAAAAATGGGCTCCATATGCGCTTTTGGAAATCTTTTAAGTCTACTTCATTTGCATATGAATGAGGCACTTTGAAATTTAATTAGTAGTCAAATTGGAATTCCTCTTCGTGGCGGAATATAAAGTTCATATGTAAAAATTTAAGATCTTAATACTTAAGAATTTAATAACTTAAAAGTCATGCATAAGCAAAGTAATATGTCTCTATAATTATTATTTTGTTAGGATGCTAATATGAAGTGTCTGTTTAATATACAAAAACAATACTAATAACTCATGGCAATGAAATTTGAATTTTAAGTATACTATGTTAGAGCCTATAGAAAGATAATTATGTGAACTAGTAAGAAATTTAGGATTAAAGATGAACAGAAAACTATAAAAATAAGTGTTTCAGTTTATACACATATTTATGTAAAATTGGCCTTCAGCATAAATTGAGGATATAGAAAAATGAATGTAACATTAATCTAGTTTAAAAAGAATTAAATCATCTCCCTAGTCCTGACATCCTATAGCTAATTTAAACTATACACATTTATACATTTCTGGCTTCAGCCTTCAAAGTTCAATGGTATAAACTCTAGTTGCATTTTGGCAATTATTTGCCAGGAGTTTAAGCAAGAGAGCTTTGAAATTTTGCTGGGATGCTGTTTATATATTAACTAGTTTGACACGTAATGTGATTAAACCAGTGAGTCTACAAATCAGTCTCAAGGGAAGAACATACTTTGAACATCTGTGAAATTATTTTTCAATCATTTTAAATTTTATTTAAAATTAAATAAGGTGTCTTGAGAGTCCCCATTATCCTTGTTACTTATTCCTATTGCTGTCTGTCTGCATGTGAAGGCCACAGTTCTTTTTTGGTTGTTCATTTCATTTTGAGATGTCAGGATCAGACAAAATTCAGTGCATCTAAAACCAGTTTACTCTCCCTGTGAAATAGAACACTGCTCCTGAATGTCCAATTTATGTGCTTTACCCTTACTCAGTATCAAATATAATTTTTATTGTATTCTTCTACATTGCAACCTACAATCAGTTGTGATATCTTGCTATTTTCTTCCCTCACATTGTCTGTTCAATCTGTTAGCTCTGTTCACGATACACACATAAAAACACACACCCAAACAACACACACACACACAATTCCCATTCTTCTGCTCTGAGAAACCATTCATTTTAAATGGTTTAGAGACTTTCTAACTGCCTCTAGCTCTCCCCTATAATTTATCTTACATGTAACTATCAAATTAATCTGATAAGGTAAGATTTTCTTCATGTTATTTTTGTACTCAAACCAAAGCATTGGTATTGGTTTAACTTAACATTGACCATTTTAGAGTATGATCCCAGCATCATTCTTAATGTATATTTTTGTACTCTGTATATTTATTTAGCCCCATTTTATCTCATATTGCAAATTTTGAGCTTTAAATTGGCTTTTTAACTGGAGTGGTCATGAATGGAATTTCAACATTTGGCTTTGGAAACTGTGAACCTTACTAATCACTGCTAAAAGAAATCTTAACAAGATACAGACAAGAAAACACATGCTTCTCACATACAACTTAGGAAAGCAATTACTATCCTGTTATCATAAGAATATCCTTCCTAAATAGGAAAAAGAGTTCTCTTTAACAAGTGGTATTGGGAAAAGTAGACAGCTACATGTACAAGAATGAAACTGGACCACTTTCTGACACCATACACAAAATCAACTCAAAATGGATTAAAGACCTAAATGTGAGACCTGAAACCTTAAAAAAAATCGTAGAAGAGAGCACAGGCAGTAATTTCTCCAACATCTGCCATAGCAACATCTTTCTATATATGTCTCTGAGGCAAGGGAAATAAAAGCTAAATTAAACTACCAGGATTACATCAAAGTAAAAATCTTCTTAACAGTGAAGGAAAAATCAGCAAAGCTAAAAGACAGCCTACCGAATGGGAAAATATACTGGCAAATGACATATACAATAAAGGGTTACTATTCCAAAATAAATGTATATAAATGAATATACTTCAGCACCCCAAAAACAAATAATCCAATTAAAAAATGGTCAGAAGATATGAACAGGCATTTCTCCAAAGAAGACATACAGATGGCCAACAGACACATGAAAAAATGCTCAACATCACTCATCATTTGGGAAATGCAAATCAAAACCACAATGAGATATCAACCCACACCTGTCAGAATGGCTAAAATCAAAAACACAAGAAATAAGTGTTAGTGAAGATGTGGAGAAAAAAGAACCCTCATGCACTGTTGGTGTGAATGAGAACTGGTACAACCACTGTGGAAAACAGTATGGAGTTTCTTCAGAAAGTTAATAATAGAACTACCATATGATCCAGTAATTTTACCACTGCGGAGGATCCTGGGAAGATGGCGGCATAGGAGGACGTTGGGCTCACTGCCCATCCTGCTGATCACTTAGATTCCACCTACACCTGCCTAAATAACCCAGAAAACTGCCAGAAGACTAGCAGAATGGAGTCTCGGGAGCCAAGCGCAGACGAGAGGCCCATGGAAGAGGGTAGGAAGGGCAGCGAGGCGGTGCGCGCTCCACAGACTGGTGGGAGGGAGCCGGGGCGGAGGGGCAGCCCTCCGGCCAAGCAGAGCCCCTGAGTCTGGCTTGCAAAAGAGGAGGGGCCAGATGGAGTGTGTTCTGACAGCAAGTGGGACTTGACATCTGGAAGGTTATAAGCTAACAGCTCTGCTTGGAGAGTGGGAGGGCTGGAGGACAACAGGAGGGAGAGTTGCTGAGCCCCCTGATGACAGAGCTGTTTGGTGGGGAACAAAGACACTAGCCAGCACCATCTCCCTCGCCCATCCCCCAGACAAAATCCCAAAGGGAACCAGTTCCTGCCAGGGAAATTGCTTGCTCCGCGCAAACACCCAATGCTGTGCTTCTGCAGAGCCACCCCTCCGGCAGCGGGTCTGACTCCCTCCCGCTGCCACAGGGCCCCTCCTGAAGTGGATCACCTAAGGAGAAGCGAGCTGAGCCTACCCCTCCTGCCCCCGTGCACCTTGCCTACCCACCACAGCTAACACGCCAGATCCCCAGCACCACAAGCCTGGCAGTGTGCAAGTAGCCCAGACAGGCCACACCACCCCACAGTGAATCCCGTCCCTAGGAGAGGGAAGAGAAGGCACTCACCAGACTGACTGTGGCCCCAGCTGTGGGCTGGGGGCAGACATCAGGTCTGACTGCAGCCCCGCCCACCAACGCAAGTTATTCAAGACAGCACAGGAAAAGTGCCCCACAGTCCCACACCACCCCAGGGACTATACAAAATGAAGAAATGGAAGAATTCCCCTCAGAAAAACGTCCAGGAATTAACAACAGCTAACGAACTGATAAAGGATTTAAACAATATAACAGAAAGTGAATTTAGAATAATACTCATAAAATTAATCGCTGGGCTTGAAAACAGTATAAAGGACAGCAGAGAATCTATTGCTACAGAGATCAAGGGACTAAGGAACAACCAGGAGGAGCTAAAAAATGCTATCAACGAGCTGCAAAATAAAATGGAGACAACTACGGCTCAGATTGAAGAGGCAGAGGAGAGAATAGGTGAACTAGAAGATAAAATTATGGAAAAAGAAGAAGCTGAGAAAAAGAGAGATAAAAAAATCCAGGAGTATGAGGGGAGAATTAGAGAACTAAGTGATACACTAAAGAGAAATAATCTATGCATAATTGGTATTCCAGAGGAGGAAGAGAGAGGGAAAGGTGCTGAAGGTGTACTTGAAGAAATAATAGCTGAGTACTTCCCAGATCTGGGGAAGGAAAAAGGCATTGAAATCCAAGAGGCACAGAGAACTCCCTTCAGATGTAACTTGAATCGATCTTCTGCACGATGTATCATACTGAAACTGGCAAAATACAAGGATAAAGAGAAAATTCTGAAAGCAGCTAGAGATAAACGTGCTCTAACATATAAAGGGAAACCTATATAAGACTCGTGACCGATCTCTCTACTGAAACTTGGCAGGCCAGAAAGGAATGGCAGGAGATCTGCAATGTGATGAACAGAAAAAAATATGCAGCCGAGAATCCTTTATCCAGCAAGTCTGTCATCTAGAATAGAAGGAGAGATAAAGGTGTTCCCAAACAAACAAAAACTGAAGGAATTCATCACCACTAAACCAGCCCTACAAGAGATCCTAAGGGGGATCCTGTGAGACAAAGTACCAGACACATCGCTACAAGCATGAAACCTACGGACATCACAATGACTCTAAACCCATATCTTACTATAATAACACTGAATGTAAATGCATTAAATGCGCCAACCAAAAGACATAGGGTATCAGAATGGATAAAAAAACAAGACCCATCTATTTGCTGTCTAGAAGAGACTCATTTTAGACCTGAGGACGCCTTCAGATTGAGAGTAAGGGAATGGAGAACTATTTATCATGCCACTGGAAGCCAAAAGAAAGCTGGAGTAGCCATACTTATATCAGACAAACTAGACTTTAAATTAAAGGCTGTAACAAGAGATGAAGAAGGGCATTATATAATAATCACAGGGTCTATCCATCAGGAAGAGCTAACAATTATAAATGTCTATGTGCCGAATACAGGAGCCCCCAAATATATAAAACAATTACAAACATAAGCAACCTTATTGATAAGAATGTGGTAATTACAGGGGACTTTAACACTCCACTTACAGAAATGGATAGATCATCTAGACACACAGTCAATAAAGAAACAAGATCCCTGAATGATACATTGGATCAGATGGACTAGACGGATATATTTAGAACTCTGCATCCCAAAGCAACAGAATATACTTTCTTCTTGAGTGCACATGGAATATTCTCCAAGATAGATCACATACTGGGTCACAAAACAGCCCTTCATAAGTATACAAGAATTGAGGTCATACCATGCATACTTTCAGGCCACAATGCTATGAAGCTTGAAATCAACCATAGGAAAAAGTCTGGAAAACCTCCAAAAGCATGGAGGTTAAAGAACACTCTACTAAAGAATGAATGGGTCAACCAGGCAATTAGAGAAGAAATTTAGAAATATATGGAAACAAATGAAAATGAAAATACAACAATCCAAACGCTTTGGGATGCAGCGAGGCAGTCCTGAGAGGAAAATACATTGCAATCCAGGCCTATGTCAAGAAACAAGAAAAATCCCAACTACAAAATCTAACAGCACACCTAAAGGAAATAGAAACAGAACAGCAAAGACAGCCTAAAGCCAGCAGAAGAGAAATAATAACGATCAGAGCAGAAATAAACAATACAGAATCTAAAAAAACTGTAGAGCAGATCAACGAAACCAAGAGTTGGTTTTTTGAAAAAATAAACAAAATTGACAAACCTCTAGCCAGGCTTCTCAAAAAGAAAAGGGAGATGACCCAAATAGATAAAATCATGAATGAAAATGGAATTATTACAACCAATCCCTCAGAGATACAAACAATTATCAGGGAGTACTATGAAATATTATATGCCAACAAATTGGACAACCTGGAAGAAATGGACAAATTCCTAAACACCCACACTCTTCCAAAACTCAATCAGGAGGAAATAGAAAGCTTGAACAGACCCATAACCAGCAAAGAAATTGAATCAGTCATCAAAAATCTCCCAACAAATAAGAGTCCAGGACCAGATGGCTTCCCAGGGGAGTTCTACCAGACGTTTAAAGCAGAGATAATACCTATCCTTCTCAAGCTATTCCAAAAAATAGAAAGGGAAGGAAAACTTCCAGACTCATTTTATGAAGCCAGTATTACTTTGATTCCTAAACCAGACAGAGACCCAGTAAAAAAAAAAAAAAAAAAAAAAAAAAAAAAGAACTATAGGCCAATATCCCTGATGAATATGGATGCAAAAATTCTCAATAAGATACTAGCAAATCGAATTCAAAAGCATATAAGAAGAATTACTCACCATGATCAAGTGGGATTCATTCCTGGGATGTAGGGCTGGTTCAACATTCGCAAATCGATCAACGTGATACATCACATTAACAAAAAAAAAGAGAAGAACCATATGATCCTGTCAATCGATGCAGAAAAGGCCTTTGACAAAATTCAGCACCCTTTCTTAATAAAAACCCTTGAGAAAGTCAGGATACAAGGAACATACTTAAAGATCAGAAAAGCCATTTATGAAAAGCCCGCAGCTAACATCATCCTCAATGGGAAAAGACTGAGAGCTTTTTCCCTGAGATCAGGAACACGACAGGGATGTCCACTCTCACCGCTGTTGTTTAACATAGTGTTGGAAGTTCTATCGTCAGAAATCAGACAACAAAAGGAAATCAAAGGCATCAAAATTGGCAAAGATGAAGTCAAGCTTTCACTTTTTGTAGATGACATGATATTATACATGGAAAATCCGATAGACTCCACCAAAAGTCTGTTAGAACTGATACATGAATTCAGCAAAGTTGCAGGATACAAAATCAATGTACAGAAATCAGTTGCATTCTTATACACTAATAATGAAGCAACAGAAAGACAAATCAAGAAACTGATCCCATTCACAATTGCACCAAGAAGCATAAAATACCTAGGAATAAATCTAAGCAAAGATGTAAAAGATCTGTATGCTGAAAACTATAGAAAGCTTATGAAGGAAATTGGAGAAGATATAAATGAATGGAAAAACATTCCGTGCTCATGGATTGGAAGAATAAATATTGTCAAAATGTCAATACTACCCAAAGCTGTCTACACATTCAATGCAATCCCAATCAAAATTGTACCAGCATTCTTCTCGAAACTAGAACAAACAATCCTAAAATTCATATGGAACCACAAAAGGCCCCGAATAGCCAAAGTAATTTTGAAGAAGACCAAAGCAGGAGGCATCACAATCCCAGACTTTAGCCTCTACTACAAAGCTGTCATCATCAAGACAGCATGGTATTGGCACAAAAACAGACACATAGACCAATGGAATAGAATAGAAACCCCAGAACTAGACCCACAAACGTATGGCCAACTCATCTTTGACAAAGCAGGAAAGAACATCCAATGGAAAAAAGACAGTCTCTTTAACAAATGGTGCTGGGAGAACTGGACAGCAACATGCAGAAGGTTGAAACTAGACCACTTTCTCACACCATTCACAAAAATAAACTCAAAATGGGTAAAGGACCTGAATGTGGGACAGGAAACCATCAAAACCTTGGAGGAGAAAGCAGGAAAAGACCTCTCTGACCTCAGGCGTAGCAATCTCTTACTTGACACATCCCCAAAGGCAAGGGAATTAAAAGCAAAAATGAACTACTGGGACCTTATGAAGATAAAAAGCTTCTGCACAGCAAAGGAAACAACCAACAAAACTAAAAGGCAACCAACGGAATGGGAAAAGGTATTTGCAAATGACATATCGGACAAAGGGCTAGTATCCAAAATCTATAAAGAGCTCACCAAACTCCACACCCGAAAGACAAATAACCCAGTGAAGAAATGGGCAGAAAACATGAATAGACACTTCTCTAAAGAAGACATTCGGATGGCCAACAGGCACATGAAAAGATGCTCAACGTCGCTCCTCATCAGGGAAATAGAAATCAAAACCACACTCAGATATCACCTCATGCCAGTCAGAGTGGCCAAAATGAACAAATCAGGAGACTATAGATGCTGGAGAGGATGTGGAGAAACGGGAACCCTCTTGCACTGTTGGTGGGAATGCAAACTGGTGCAGCCACTCTGAAAAACAGTGTGGAGGTTCCTCAAAAATTTAAAAATAGACCTACCCTATGACCCAGCAATAGCACTGCTAGGAATATACGCAAGGGATACAGGAGTACTGATGCATAGGGGCACTTGTACCCCAATGTTTATGCAGCACTCTCAACAATAGCCAAATTATGGAAAGAGCCTAAATGTCCATCAACTGATGAATGGATAAAGAAATTGTGGTTTATATACACGATGGAGTACTACATGGCAATGAGAAAGAATGAAATATGGCCCTTTGTAGCAACGTGGATGGAACTTGAGAGTGTTATGCTAAGTGAAATAAGCCATACAGAGAAAGACAGATACCATATGGTTTCACTCTTATATGGATCCTGAGAAACGTAACAGAAACCCATGGGGGAGGGGAAGGAAAAAAAAAGAGGTTAGAGTGGAAGAGAGCCAAAGCATAAGAGACTCTTAAAAACTGAGAACAAACTGAGGGTTGATGGGGGGTGGGAGGGAGGGGAGGGTGGGTGATGGGTATTGAGGGGGGCACCTTTTGGGATGAGCACTGGGTGTTGTATGGAAATCAATTTGACAATAAACTTCATAAAAAATAGTGTAAATAAAAGCAAAGGATTTAAAAAAAATTTTACCACTGAGTATTTATCCAAAGAATATTAAAACACTAATTTGAAAAGATACATACACCCATAGGTTTATTGCAGCATTATTTACAATTGCCAAATTATAGAAGCAGCCTAAGTGTCCAAATGACTTTCATTCATAGATGAAAGTATAAATAAAAAGTGATATATAGATATATAGACATAATGGAATATTATTCAGCCATAAAAATATGAAACTTTCCATTTGCAACAACATGGATGGATCTAGAGAGTATAATGCTAAGTGAAATAAGTCAGAGAAAGACATACCATATGATTTCACTCATATGTGGAATTTAAGAAAACAAACGAACACAAGGGAAAAAAGACAAAGCAAAAAACAGACTCTTAAGTATGGCGAAAAAAACTGATGATTATCAGAGGGAAGGTTGGAGGGAGGATGGGTGAAATAGATGAAGGGGATTAATAGTACACCTATCATGATGAGTGCTGAGTAATGCATAGAATCATTGAATCACTATATTGCACACCTGAAACTGTATGTTAACTATATTGGAATTAAAATAAAAAATTTTGGGGCACTTGGATAGCTGAGTTGGTTAAGCATCCGACTTCAGCTCAGGTCATAATCTCACAGTTCCTGAGTTTGAGCCCCACGTCGGGCTCTGTGCTGACAGCTCAGATCCTGTGACTGCTTCAGATTCGTGTCTCCCTCTCTCTCTGCCCCTCCCCCACCAGCACTCTGTCTCTCAAAAATGAATTAAAATGTCAAAAAAATTTTTTTAATTAAAAAATTTAAAAAGAACAGGTAAGAATAAACATCCATCATTATGTTTAATTAATCAATTACTGAGAAATATTCTTGCCAAATCTTATATTTTAAAAGCAAGCCTTATAAGACATATGGGTCTTAGGTATTGCTGCTGTATGCATGGCAATTCTGTGATTATGACCTATGACTAGCAATGTCACATGATAGCATGCGTATATATGTTCACCACAAGGCAAATTTAAAAATAGTATTTCTTTTCTTTTTACATTTTTCTAAATTGCTCTAATTTCTGGTATAATAGAAGACAGCCAGTTTCCCATATCTGCTTCTTCAGTCAACAACATATCTTTTATGTTATGTTAATTAAGAACAGTATTTCTAATTGCCCTAATCTGGAAATGACCTGAAGACTTATCAACTATAGGATAGATACATCATACCATATTAAGATAATAGAATACTGAGGCGCACCTGGGTGGCTCCATTGGTTAAGTGTCCAACTTTGCCTCAGGTGGTGATCTCACGGTTTGTGAGTAAAGCACTGAACACAGTCCTTGGAATACAAAACTGAACTCTCTGCATTCCCAGTCTTGTTTTATATGTTATCTTAATAAAGTACAAAATCATATTAACTAATCGCAATTTAGTATATTAAATTATGCATAAAGTTATATAAGAACATAGAGAACTGTGCTGAAAGGTCATCATAGTGAGATAGTATTTGAAATGGTGATTGTCCTCATCAGGAAGATGAGAAGAAAGCTAACCCAGGCAGAATAACAAGTTGTATTAAAGGCACAACATGTAAAACAACGGAATGTTTGCAGAGCACTGAACTGCATTACATAATGGCGCATGGGCTGAAGTAGAAGGTAGGAGCACAGGATGAGTTTGGAACCATAGGAGAGTATGAATTTTGTAAGTCTTGGGGCTAGAAAGGGCTAGAAGCACGGTATTCATTTATTTTCACTGTACCCTGAAAAGTATGTCATTCCAGTTTAGTGTGACTTGCCACAGGATACACAGATATAAAATTAGCCTTTTAAATAAAAGATGATCTCCGGATGTTTGATCAAATTTAATTAAAAACAGTATATTGTAATGTTGTAATAGAACCTAAGAATATAAATTAATAAATCAAAACCCTTCACAGTTTAGTAAGAGAGATAAACAAGAAAACAACTAATCATAATACAACATAACATTTGTTTCACCACAAATTATTGGGAAGTTCGACTAAAGAAATTAAAAAACAAAAACTTAGAGAAACAGAAAAATGCGTGTGAATAAGTATAAAAATCAGAAAAGTTGGGGTGCCTGGGCTGAGCAACCAACTCTGGATCTCAGCTCAGGTCATGATCTCATGGTTCGTGGGATTGAGCCCCGAGTCAGGCACTGTGCTAAGCTCAGAGCCTGCTTGCAGTTCTCACTCTCACTTTCGCTTTGCCCCTTCCCCCCCATTCTCTCTTTCTCAAAATAAATAAAACTTAAAGACTTCTAAAAATAAGAAAAGTTAATGTATGTAAATAAAAAGGAAGAGAAAATTAAAGAAGGAAAATATGCTTATGCATAAAAAATTATCGCTGTTTAAAAAAGATACAAAATTTGAGATATTAGAGATCAAGGAGTATTCCTAGTTACAAAAGTGGATGGCAATGATGCTATGATACTTAGATTTTTATTTCCTGGTTATTTATAACCTCAAATAAACCAAGTAGCAAGTTGTTTTTAACTAGTTTGGGTATAGAAAACTCATATCTCAAATGTAACCCAAGAAATGATGAAATTCATTGAGACTGCCTCTAAGGTATACCAAGTTACTAATTTCCAGTGTCACTAATAGAAAGAAGGTCATTCATTGTAGGAGAAAGAAATGGGTAGAGGGACAAAGATAGTGATTTTCAACACAAAGAAATAATTTCTATAGTGGATTTCTCAGCCTGCTTCTTATGTCAAATTTGGGGTCAGCATGCACTTTTGATGTTCTTATCCTTTCTCTGCCACGCTGACAAGCAATATTTTACATAGAGGCAACCCCCAACCTGAGTTTCAAAGTAAGAACATTACGTGTCACAGACCTAGCCCACTGCACGCAGACATGTAACATCAGCAAGAAGTACACTTTTCTTATTTTAAATTAAATCTGATTGAAGCAAGTATAAAGCCATGTAAAAAAAAATGTTTAGTCGGATTGAAAAACCAGGTTGCCTAGAGCAAGTCAGGCTGTGTCTCACCTTCATCATTGTCATGTCAGCGTGTTCTGAAGAAACAGGACCAGCGTGCTGAACAACTCAGCCATTATTCCAGATATCCAAGATTTATTTTTGTAACTGTGTTACACATCAGATATTTACCAAATAGCAAAATGCTTAGGAGATAGACAGCTTCCTTTCCAGGATGCCATCTCATCTGTAAGAATGACTTCTTATGCACCAGTGAAAATGGAAAGCAGTGGGTCAGAACCCATTGGGATTAATAATGTGACATAACAATTGTCTCTAATGAAAGAAAGGTGCCTAAGAAATAAAAATTGGGAATATAACTATTCTAAGGTTTTTTTTAATTATTTCTAAATTTTTGGCCTATTTTTATTTGTGGCTGTTATGGCAAAATTACCTCAGTGTGTCATTAAAACCTGGTCTGTAGATCACCAATAAGAACATGCTTCTTTAAATCTTTTTTATTACCCCCATCTACCTGTTTTTTTTTATTTCACGTCTGTCTAGATATATATATGTTTAGAATATGAAAGTATTGACTACTCTTACAATTGAAAAAGTGGAAAGGATAGTTGTATAAGCAAAAAAATTCTTCATCACTGTATATATCCATTTAAATGCTATTTCCTTTAGATTTGGTATGTTACAATCTTCCCAATATTTTAGTGGTATGAATAACACCCACTTGCTTAGCTCACAATTTTGGGGGCCAGACATTTGGTTTAGTTCAGCTAAGCAGCATATCTGCTGGGCTTGATTTGAGTCATTCATGCATTAGCAATCATCGAGCAGTCAGATGGCTCTACTTACGTGTTTGGTAGTTGGCTGTCAGCTGATTCAGTGGTAGTAATTGTGCATTTCATGCATCCAGTGTCTTTCATCATTGAGTAGGCTGGCCTGGATTTGTTTACATACTGTTTGTTAGAGAGTTCCAAAAGTAGCAGGCCTGAAACCCCCCATTCCCAATGCTTTGTACATTCCTGCTTTGATCATAATTATAATGTCTCATTGGCCAAGAGAAGTCCTAAGTCATATGGCAAGCTCTGATTCAGGGACTGAATTCCACCTTTTATGATGGGGTAACAGTTCTTTGGCCACAAATAAAAGATCTCTAACTCAAGTTTAAGCAGTAAGGAAATATATTATCTTGGGTATCAAGAATCCCAGAGATACAGTATTCTCCTAGGTGATTGATTTGGAGGCTCAAAAATGGCATCAAGTTTCTTTAGGTCCTTCTGCCTCTCCTCTCTGACATCCACAGTGTTTGTGGCATGTAAAGGCCTACAACACAAAGGCCACAGCAGTTCCAGACATCACTTTCCATAAAGAAAAAGCAAAGGCAGAAGGGAAATAGTCTTTCTGAGGTCTCACTATCCAAGGAACAGATGAAATTCCCAAAATCCTCCAGTGACCTTCTTTTGTGTAACTTTGGCTATACTGATGCCACACAACCATTCCTTAAACAAACCTTTCCTCAGAGATGATATTGCCATGACGACCTTAGACTGAACACCTGGTAAGGAGTGGATCATGGATTAATTCAACAGATTTTTATCATATACCTACTATATACATACATTAAACCAGGCACTGGGGACATAGCAGTGAATGAAATACTCCTACCCTTCATGAAGTTTTTAGAGTCTAGTCAGAGAGCATATAATAAACAAATAAGTATAGGGCACCTGGGTGGCTCAATCAGTTTAAGTGTCCAACTCAGGTCATGATCTCGCAGTCTGTGAGTTCAAGCCCCTTGTCAGACTCTGTGCTGACAGCTCAGAGGCTGGAGCCTGCTTCAGATTTTGTGTCTCCCTCTCTCTCTGCCCACTTTCACTCTGTCTCTCTCTCACTCTCTCAAAAATAAATAAACATTAAAAAATAAGTATATAATACAATTGATAACAAAAGCTACTGAGAAAAAAAAAAAAGGATAAAGAGGATACAGAGAGCCAGAGAATGGGAGTGGAGTTTCTGTCTTGTATAGAAGAATTAGGCAAGGCCTGATTGTCCGGTTCACCTTTGCTCAGAGACTTTGAGAAATGAGATAACATGTCACATAGATATCTGAGGGAAACACTTCTAATGCAGAGGGAAAAGGACTTGCAAGGATCAAGCTTTGAAGAGGGTTGTTTGAGAAAAAGTAAAAAAGCCAGTGAACGTGGATCAGAATGATCTAAGAATGGAGTAGTGGAAAACAGTGCAGGTTAAGAATCAATAGAGCCTTGTAGACTGTAAGATTTTTGTATTTTCCTCTGAGTGAAATGGATGGGAAGCCATTTGAGGATTTTTAAATGAATTGTGACATATCTGAATTTATTTTTATAATATCATGCTATGATTCTAACAGACCATATGGGACAGAGGCAGAAGCAGCAAAACACAAGTATTCCAGTTGAGCAACAATGGTGGCTTTGACCAAGATGGTGATGTTAGAGAAGTGTCCTGGCTCTAGGTATGTCCTAAAACGGAAACACAGAGAATCTGATGACAGATTTGATGTGCACCGTGAAAATAACTTCTGTGCTGTAACTTCCTTAGTTAATAAAATACCTCACAGTTTTGTTGTGGGGATTTATGATATATATAATTGTATTCAGCAGTTTATTATATCCAGTCTCTCATCTCATTCCCAAATGATTATAATTCATTGTGTTTGTATATTGAATTTCTAGCTAATAGGCATTTCACGTACCATAAGTCTCCTAAATAAAGAAGTGAAGGTGGATTTGGGTGATCTTGAGAAACAGAGTTTAAAACAGGACTCAGAAAGACAGGAGAATGCAAACAGAAAACAAGAAGACAAATAAAGTGTAATGAGATAGAAATATTTGCCTTTATCTGACTTTTTTATTGTTCTGTGCTATTAATGATGGATAAATTAACCATATACATATAAAGCTTCAGAGACAAAAATACCCTCTTCTTTGTCAAGTTTCATTTTGTTTTTTGTTTTGTTTTTGTTTGGTTTTTTAATTTTTTAATGTTTATTTTTGAGAGAGAGAGAGAGAGAGAGAGAGAGAGAGAGCGCGCAGACGCACACAGGGGAGGGGCAGGGAGAGAAGGAGACAGAATCTGAAGCAGGCTCCAGGCTCCAAGCTGTCAGTGCAGAGCCTGACATGAGGCTCGAACCCACGAGCAGTGAGATCATGACCTTAGCTGAAGTCAGACACTTAACCAACAGAGCCACCCAGGCACCCCTGTCAAGTTTCAGTTTGAATGACCCTTCACTTTCCTGAGTGTCCCAAATAGAATACCTGGAAATATGTGCACATCTAATTCACTGGGCTAAGTCATATGATTTTTTGCTTTGGCCACATCTTTCCCAACAAGCAAACACTAGTGATACCTCTATCACTATGTTACTCTGTCTTTTGTAAGCTCAAATTTGTGTAATGTTACTTATTTTATAAAAGTAAATGATATTAATATGACAATTGATCATACTAAAATTTATGATTAATTGATCTTTATAAATATAATCAGTTGTTACACTGGTATACTTCAAGTGTGTTACAAAAATCATTCCTGTGTCTTAATTAGCATATGATTTCAAAAAGTTATCATGTAAATATATTCCTATTTCTAAGGATTTGGTATTAAAGTATATTCAAATCACTTTGGGACACCTGGGTGGCTCAGTCAGTTGAGCGTACGACCCTTGATTTTGAGTCAAGTCATGATCCAAGGTCATAGGATCAAGCCCTATGTCGGGCTCCACGCAGAGCATGGAGCCTGCTTAAGATTGTCTCTCTGCTTCCCTCTGCCCCTCTTGCCTGTTCTTTCTCTAATAAATAAATAAATAAATAAATAAATAGTAAAATAAAAGTGGCTTCAGTCTAGCTCTCACTAATGAATGGAATATTTTTCTTCCCCTCAGTGATATAATGCTTGATTAATATGGTCACATGAATACAAGGGTTTAAATGTCTTTTCAATGAAGCTCATTTTTATGGACATAATTTGGCACATAAAATTGATACTTGCAAAATACTTTTAAGAGCTGCTTTGTACAAAAAGCAGTGTTATGCCCATTACTGTTGTTTGTTTCCTTCCTGATAGGGAAAGTTGCCGTGTCACTCTTACTGTAGGCATGACTATAACTCATTTACTTTTGTTTGTTTTAGAAATTATTCCAGCCAGGCTCTGATTAGACAAACTGGTGTGTGTGTGTGTGTGTGTGTGTGTGTGTGTGTGTGTGTGTGTGTGTGTTTGTGTGTGTGTGCATGCACACACGCGTGTTTAAATTCAGTCCAGCAAATCAAGACCTGAAGCCACTGGCATGTTTTAGATTATAGATCACAGCAAATTTTCAGCAACTAGATTTCATATTCAAAGACAGATTTTGGCTGCTAACTCTATGGTTCATATGCTGAGATAAAATCTGGCTATTTAGAAGTTGGCCTGGCTGTTTCAATAGATCAGCACTGCTAAATATCTTGAAAAGGACAAAAGAAGACAGCATAACATAAATTCTGCTTTTTCACAATGACACCAGAGCCATGGAACTACATACATTTTAGTGTTTAGAGAAAGAGTGAAAAAAATGTGTTAACTTTATTTCTAGAATTACATATATTCCTGGCAGCAAAGCTGGAATAAAAGGGTAACACGTGAGTATATGACAATGATTTCAATATCCAAACCCAAAGAAGTTGAGCAATATGAAATTGCCAGTAGTGAACCATTTCTGACCCTCAACAATGCTAATTTCCTATGGTTCAATCTCAAATATGTAAAGTTCTAGGATAATATCCACCTCTAACTTACTAGTGCATATAAGGAGAGTATATTTCTGAAAAGGTAGACATGAAAGTAAAATGCAGTTGTGAAAAAGTCATCAAAATGTAAAAAACTATGTAAAGCACTTGTGATTATAATTCTCATTCCTTTAAAGATTTCAGGTTACTTAATATGCAGCATGCAGATTTTTCAAAGTACATATTATGTTTTCTTCACGATGTGAAGATTACAGAATGATTTACATTCTATAATATGCACCGCAGATCTTATGCAGTTTGAGCAACCAAGTTTATCCTTAGCAATTCTCCTTCCCTTCAGCAAGGCTCATTATTCCAAGATACAAGAGAAAAACACTTGTTTTGTTTTTTTTTCTTGAAGCCTGTTAAGGGTTGTTATAGCTCCTATGTTAGATAACAAGAAGAAAACCTAGAGTTTGTTGATTACTTCAAATTGGAAGGCAAAGCAACATTTCAGTCAGGTGCCTAAATTTCAGTTCACTGCAAACGGTCTATTAAGATTAAAACATGGAGAAGAAAGAGGAAGTGGCAATGGGAGGTTTTCAGTTCCTTTGTCATTGCTATCAGAGAAAATTCAGCATTATGTTTTATTTTAGCCAACTGGAAATTATTATATTTGTATGAAAACTGAATGTTGGCTTTGGTTCAAGATAGAAAAAAGATGAAAATTCAAGGTGCCATTGAAAGAAGCAACCAAGAAAACTACAAATCACTTACTACTTACTATATATATATATATATATATATATATATATATATATATATTCAAAATGCTTTTCAAATAATCTCTTCAATCAAGTGGTCACTGGGACATTCACTTAATTAGTACAGCTACATAACTAACTTCATCACCAAGCAGCGACTTTACAAACCAACAGAGGAAAAGCGGGCACTGCCTTTCCCCCATGGTTTTATACTCTAACTAATGCCTTTGACCGATCTTTATTCCTAGTCTGTGCATCAAAATGATACTTTGTTCATGAACGTTCTTTATCCCAAAGAGAGTAATGGGGTTAGAGTCACCTTATGACATATGTGAAATGGCCCACAGCCAGCTTAGTGCACTCCAGAGAAACAGAGAGACTAATATTGTGGTTTTTGATGCTGGTGAGGCAAACTATACTTTTGTGCTGACTGAGTGTTTTAGACATGACTTACATTCTCTGAGTCTAGGGTCACATCATTCTTATTACTGCCTTCAGAGTTGTAGTCAACAAAGATGAACACAATAGATGTTACCTTTTATACCTTAAACACTAGCAGGTGCTTTTCTCTTATAGGAAATAGTCATAACCCCATCAAAACAACTTAAAAAATTATTAATATTGCAGTAGCCTAATGAACAGTTAAGTATATTTGTAAGTTTAGAACATAAAACATTTTCACTTTTTGAAGAATTGCGTCCCAACCAACAATTCAGGGGAGACATCCTTCACATAAGGTATAAGCTATAAACATGTGGTTGTTCTTATGCTACTGTCCAGAGTATGTCCTCAGTAAATTTTCCAGGGGTGCTCAATACTCAGTACAATGTAACCAGTTGGTATTCGAATCAGGTCTTCTGCTTCTTCTGGGGCAATAACAAAATTCAAGAAATATTCCTGAAGAATATGAGCTCTAATTGCATGTTGGAAAGTTTTTCTGAATAAAAAATATATATAAGCAGTAATAAAAGGGGTGAAAGTCATTATGGATCTAAAAAAATATATAAGGCAGTATGGAAATTCTTTATTTGAGGGTACATGCTGAAAATATATATTTCACTATAAAAATTAAAGCTTGAGTAACTCAGTTACTTGAACAAACAAGAACTTGGGCTGCAAGGAATATTGGGAAGAGATAACAGAAGGAAGAATGATCCAGTAGAAAAAGAAGGACCATGACCTAGCAGTGGAAAAGAGCCAGTCAGTGGCAATAAATCCATCAGTAAAAATTCTGTATCACTGCTCTTTGGAGTCCACACACATAATCTGCAAGTAACCCCTTTTTAATCAGTTGGATTTTGTGATTTTCCTCTCTTAAAATAAATAGCAGAAGCCAAAAGAATACTTTTATTTTATTTTTTTTTAATTTTTTTTCAACGTTTTTTATTTATTTTTGGGACAGAGAGAGACAGAGCATGAACGGGGGAGGGGCAGAGAGAGAGGGAGACACAGAATCAGAAACAGGCTCCAGGCTCCGAGCCATCGGCCCAGAGCCTGACGCGGGGCTCGAACTCACGGACCGCAAGATCGTGACCTGGCTGAAGTCGGACGCTTAACCGACTGTGCCACCCAGGCGCCCCAAGAATACTTTTATTTTTACTTGAGACCATGTGAAAGGTTGCTTATGTGTCTTGATCAAAGGTTAGTGTCTCTTGTTCACACAAAAAAATCTATAATATTGATTATTCCTGTGGAAAGAAAATACAAAACAACTCCCACTTTTGGAGGAGAGCAGAAAAGTTACTTTGGCACATTTGGTTCTATGTTTATGGTATGCCTGCTGGCCTAAAATTATAAATTTTCAAAATTTACTTAGAAAGTCCAGCTAATGAATTTCTTCCCTTTTGTAATCATTCCTTAAATTATGTAAAGTAGGTTTGAAGATGTTTTGCCTATGGAGAATTCTAATCTGCAGTGTTGTACTAGAGGTTAAGAAACCACTAATAATTGCCTCCCAATTAATGTTAGACAATTACAGTCCAAGAGATAGTTTCATGTTTTAAATGGTCTCTCTGGATACTTATGTTCAGAGTTTCAGAGTGTTAGTTAATTTTTTTTCTTTTTATTTCCACTTTAAAGTAGAGCAAAAGACTAAAATATTATATTAAAAGTAGAAAAATACAGCATTATAATGGAAGAGCAGATTGAAAATCTGAAAAGTCTAGTTTATTTAATAGGCATAAATCTTGTCTTTCATTTTAAAAAAATTCCTTGAGAGTATAAAAAGCTGCCTCTAGGATTTCTTGACACAGTCACTATTTTCAGACTGGTATTAATAGTGGGAAGGGACTGTAAGAGAGTTTGAATTCCCAAGGACAGAGATCATTCAACTGAGAGAATCTGATAAAATTATTTTTGATTAACAAATATTTTGTCTTTGTGAAATATGTATTTTTACCATTCAGAGGCATACTTTTAAAAGCCTTTTGTGTCATTTTTCGTGGATCTTACAACAGTGCTACATGGAGACTTTATTGTCAGGAAACTGGTGTGCTTTTCCAAAAGGATGTTATAGAGATTCTACTTTGCAGTTGAAAGTCATACAGAAATTGTTTAACTATAATACTATAGAAGTGATGTATTTACAGAAAAAAAACTCTTTGTTTTTTTATTTCTTGATGTTAGTGAAAAACATTTATTTAGATAGAAAATGATTTCAAGTGACATTCCAAATGTAAGCCTTTAAGAAATCCATATATTAATGAGTTGTTAAGAAAATGAATTCCAAAAACTTTTAGAAAAGTAAAGGTTAAGAATTTCAAAGTTGAGGAACATTTAATTGTGACAGTTGGGTTAAAGATCTTAAATGTGAACTGTTTTCTTTTTCATGTTAAATGGCATCATATTAAGTAATTGTGGGATGTTCTCATCATCAACTTGCTTATCTGAAAGTATTTTCAAAGTGATTTTTAGACAGCTAGTAATACAGTTTGCAAACCTGGAGTTAGGCTACACTTTTAATAGTTCTTTTTTTTTTTTTTTTTTTACTTCAGTGTAAATAAAAATATGTTTTGTATTCTTTTTTGTATTAAAACTGGATAGGATTATATGAGTGAAAAATCAGGTTTAGTCTTTATAGATCACTTATATAGCAAGTAATTCAAAATATTGTGAGACGTAGAATGCTTCTGATAATAGAAAATAGGCTGTTAAGGACCATATGCTGTACTTTCCCTTATCTATAACACTGATTCAAACTTCAGCATTCTGAAGACTGACAAAAGTACAATTACAGACTCAACTGGAGTTTTTACTTGATATTCTTTATTATAGGCACAGTTTACATGCAGAAACATCGGTCACAACTGTATCTTCTTGCATATTTGCATAATACTCTTTCTTTTCCAGCCCATTTAGCAAGTAGAAGCATGTCCCGATGTATTGTGAACAGGTGGGCAAATATCAACTGTGTTTCATATAGTTGAGATATAATTTCTAACTTCTTTTTGGTAATCACTTTTGCAAAGAATAGATGGTAGGGAATGTGGATCTTTAGGAGACAGTGGTTTATATATCACTTGAAATAAGGAAAATTCTTTGAATTTTGACATTGCATAGTGCTTTCCTATATCTTTTATTTTAGTTTTTATTTATTTAGATTGTACAATTAAATATCTTTCCTATCACTTTTATTGCAAGTATTTTGTAGTTTTCTGTCTTCCAGAATAATCTTCATCTATGTTAAAGCTTGTCTAGGATAAAAGAAAAAAGAAAAGGTATAAATACTTAGTCACATGCATATATAACTTTAAACTCTAGATTGTAAGCATTTTGGTGAACCAGACAATGAAATTAGAAATAGAAGATGATTAATAAAAATATATTGAATTAAGGAATAATATATTGATTGTACTTAATAAATAAACACATAGTAAATTTTATAAAACTAAAAATTATATACACATAAAAATTATTTCTCTATAACATCTTGAAGAAAGCATTAGTTTGAAATAGATTGCTAACCTGAAGGATTGCAATTTTAGGATAGTAAATCTTTTGATTTTAATAATTTATATTAGAAAAAATATTTATTCTAACCTTGTTATTGAATTTAGCATTCAACATTACTCTGCAATATCAGGTCACTTCTCAGGCATCTTTCAGAGTAGAGAACTATCAGTTGATACTAAATTTAGTTTCTTGTCATAACTGAATCAAGAAATGGTTACAAAGAAGATTTCTAACCACTTACTTTTCAAAATGTTCATGAACTAAAAGTTCATTTCAATGGAATGTCTCCTACATGGATGTTTGTGTCATTGTGTAAAGAGATTCAAATTAAGCATAAAAATATACAGTTTCTAATCCTGTTTTTTTTTTCACTTAACCTCCAGTTTTTAATTTCCTCAAAATGGAAATGAATCCCAATAACACCCATTTAAAGTAATTGTAAGAGTATCTGATAACTAATTTTGGTGAAAGAACTTTAAAATGGGTTATAATAAGATAAAATAAGTATTATAAAATCCAAAATAATTTGGAAAATGATTAAAAATAATTTGGAAAATGATTAAAAAAGAGAATAACATGCAATTCAACATGATGCCATATATATAAATATGAAGATTTGTTTAGTTTTATTTAATGTTTGCAAAAAGTATTCATTTCCCAATGTTTTTGATAATTTAGTTCAGAAGCTAACAGTGCTGATGACATCTCAATTTGAAAGTCTTAATTAAAACACTTACATTTAAATGGGTGATGGGTATTGAGGAGGGCACCTTTTGGGATGAGCACTGGGTGTTGTATGGAAACCAATTTGACAGTAAATTTCATATATTAAAAAATAAATAAATAAATTAATTAATTAAAAAAAAATAAATAAAGTTATTTAAAGTAATTATGGGTGCTTCAAAAGCAAAAAAATTATGGAAATGGTAAATGATTCCTGAGACTCACATTTATGAGGAGGAAGAAATAATTTTGGCATTTTGAAACAGAATAACCAAAGATACTCTTCATAAACACTAGAAATGTCTATAGGCTTTCAAAATGATAAGCATGTCCACAGATGTACTATATATGTATTTACATACGCAATGTATGCAAAATATTGTACTTTAAATCTAATGTATTTATACTTTCATATCTCTTCATATGTATATATATATCTTTTTATATATATACCTATATATGTATATATATATACACATGTCCCCATGTATACATATATATGTATATATATATATTATGTGTGTGTGTGTATGTGTGTGTATATACATATATGTGTGTGTTTGTGTGTATATATATTTGGTTTTGTATGCTTATGCATGTACATACATCCATATGGATGTATACTTATGTATATGAGAAATGTATGAGAGCAATGATAGAATGGAAGGGAGGGAAAATTGGGAATATTTTGTTATTATAAGGTACTCATGTTGCCAGAGCAGTGGTACAGTGCTATTTGAAACTGGACTTGGATTATTTGTAGTTGTATACTTCAAATTCTAGGGCAAACACCGAAAAAAAGTGAGGAAGAAAAGCATAACTGATAGACTAAGAAAGGTGAAAATATGGAATTATATGAATTCTTTTCATTCTTGACAGATGACCATGTCATCTGAAAACACAGTTTTATGTCTTCTTTTGAAATCCTGTATCTTTTATTTCCTTTTCTTGACTTACTGCTTTAGCAAGGACTTGTAGTATGATGGTGAAAAGGAGTGATGAGAGGGGATAACCTTGCCTTGTACCTGATCTTAACAGGAAAGTTTTGAGTTTCCATACACAAAGTATGATTTTTCTGTAGATACTTTGTAGTCTTTATAAAATTAAATATTCTCTTCTAGTTCTAGTTTACTGACAAATTTTAGCATGACTGGGAGTGAATCTTGTCAAATGCTTTTTTTTTTTTTTTTGCATCTATTAACCTGATCATGTGATTTATTTTTCTTTATTAGTCTGTTCATGTGATGGATTACATTAATTCATTTTCAAATGCTGAACCACTTTTGCATACCTGGGACAAATCCTACTTGGTTGTGGTGTATAATTTTTTTATACTTTTTAAGATTTGATTTGCTAACATTTAGATGAGAATTTTTGCATCTATGTCCATGAAGTGTTGGTCTGTAGTTTTCTTGTAACATCTTAGTTTTGGTGTTAAGGTCATGTTAACTTCATCCAGTGAGTTAGGAGATATTCCCTCTGCTTCTATTTTCTGAAAGAGATTGTAGGGGCATTAGGTGGCTCAGTCGGTTGAGCATCTGACTTCAGCTCAGGTCATGATCTCATGGTCGGTGAGTTTGAACCCCACTTCAGGCTCACTACTATCAGTGCAGAGCCTGCTTCGGATCCTCTGTCTATGCCTCCCTCTCTCTATGCCCCTCCTCCACTTGTGCTGTCTCTCAAAAAACAAAAAAAAATTAAAAAAAGATAGTGTAAGTTATTGGCATAATTTCTTCCTTAAATATTTGAAAGAATTCACCAGTGAATATCGATCCACTGCTTACTATTTTAGATTATTGATATATATATTTTTTTAATTTTCACTTTAGATAACATATGGTGTAGTCTTGGCTTCAGGACTAGAATACAGTGATTCATCACTTACATACAACACCCAGTGCTCATTCCAAAAAGTGCCCTCCTTAATGCTCATCACCCATTTCCCCCACTCCCCACCCCCATCAACCCTCTGTTCTCTGTATTTAAGAGACCCTTATGGTTTGCCTCCCTCTCTGTTTTTATCTTATTTTTCTTTCCCTTCCCCTATGATCATCTGTTAAGTGTTTCAAATTCCAGATATGAGTGAAATCACATGATATCTTTTTCTGACTTATTTTGCTTAGCATACTACCTTCCAGTTCCATCCACGTTGTTGCAAATGTCAAGATTTCATTCTTTTTCATCACCAAATAGTATTATATATATATATATATATCTATGTATATATATATCTATATATACATATATAGATATATATATGTATATGTATACATATATATACATAGATATATATATATATATATATATATATACGTATATATCTATGTATATATACGCCACATCTTCTTTATGCATTCATCAGTCAATGGACATTTGGGCTTGTTGATAGCACTGCTATAAATATTGGGGTGCATGTGCCCCTTTGAAGCAGCATTGTTGTATCCTTTAGATAAATTCCTAGTAGTGCAAGTGCTGGGTCATAGGGTAATTCTATTTTTAATTTTTTGAGGAACCTCTTCACTGTTTTTCAGAGTGGCTGTACCAGTTTGCATTCCCACCAACAGTGCAAGAGGGTTCCCCTTTCTTTGCATCCTTGCCAATATCTGTTGTTTCCAGAGTTGTTAATTTTAGCCACACTGACCAGCGTGGGGTGGTATCTCATTGTGGTTTTGATTTGTATTTCCCTGATGATGAGTGATGTTGAGCATCTTTTCATGTGTCTGTTGGCCATCTGAATACCTTCTTTGAAAAAGTGTCTATTCATGTCTTCTTCTCATTTCTTCACTGGATTGTTTGGTTTTTTGGGTATTGAATTTGGTAAGTTCTTTATAGATTTTTGATACTAACCCTTTATCTGATACATCATTTGCAAATATCTTCTCCTATTCTGTCAGTTGCCTTTTAGTTTTATTGATTGTTTCCTTTGCTGTGAAGAATATTTTTATCTTGATGAGGTCCCAGTAGTTCATCTTTGCTTTTATTTCCCTTGCCTTTGGAGACATATCAAGTAACAAGTTGCTGCAGCCGAAGGATTCAATTTCTCTAATAGATATAGGCCTATTCAGATTCTCTATTTCTTCTTGAGTGGTTTAGAGAAAATTGTGTCTTTCAAGAAATTGGTCCATTTCACCTAGGTTATAAAATTTGTGGGTAGAATTTTTCATAGTATTCCTTTATTATCCTTTTAATTTCCATAGATTTTGATGTCCCTATTTCATCTCTGATATGAGTAATTTGGATTCAATCTCTTTTTTTCTTACTTAGCCCAGCTAGAGGGTTATTAATTTTATTAATCATTCAAAGAATAAGCTTTTGGTTTCATTGATTTTCTTTACTAATTTCTTGTTTTCAATTTTACTAATTTCTGCTCTGTTTCTTATTTCTTTCCTTCTGCTAGTTAGGTTTAACTAGCTCTTCTTTTTCTTGGTTCCCAAGGTGAAATTGTCGGTTACTGATTTTCAATCTTTCTTCTTTTCTAAGTATTTAATGCTATAAACTTCCCTTCAAGCACTGATTTTATTTCACTAAAGCAAACACAAATGTGTTTTCATTTTCATTTAGTTAAAGATATTTTGAAATTTCTCTGAGGGCTACTTCTTTGACTGATATGTTATATACAAGTATGTTGTTTAATCTCCACTTATTTGGGGGATTTTTCGGTTATTTTTCTGTTCTTGATTTCCAGTTTAACTCCATTGTGACCTGAGGGCAGACACTATATAATTTCTGTTCTTTTAAATTTGTTCAGGTGTGTTTTATGGCCAAGAATGTTAATATATCCGTGTGTGCTTGGGGAAAAAAATGTGTGTTCTGCTTTTGTTGGATAGAAGAGTCTACAGATGTCAATTATACCCAGTTGATTGATGGTGTTGCTGAGTTCAACTATTTCCTTACTGATTTTTGGTCTGCTAAAATCTGTCCCATTTCTGGGAGAAGAGTGCTAAGGTCTTCAACTATGGTAGTGTATTTCTTTCTCATTGAAGTTCTATCATTTGTTGGTTCATGTTGTTTGACATATGCGCTAAGCACATACATGTTAAAAATATTTGGTCTTCTTGGGGGATTGCCCCTTTATCATCATTAATTTCCTTTCGTTTTTCCTGATAACTTTCCTTATTTCAAAGACTTCTCAGTCTGAAATTAAAACAGCCACTCCTGTTTTCCTCTGCTTAGTGTTAAAATGGTATATTTTCTATGCCCATTTACTTTTTAAAATCTATATGTGTCTTTATATTTATATGCAATATATAGTTGGGTTTTGGCTTTGATCTACTATGACAACCTCACTGACATTCAAATTGATTTTTGATACAGTTAGATTAATGTATACCATATTCATTACTGCTTATGTTGCCTTTCTTCATTCCTATTTTTATCTTCCACTCTTTTTCTGCATTTTGTGGTCTAAACTGAGGATTTCATATTATTCCATATGATTCAAAAGAATCAACATAAAAATTCCTGGAACAAATAAGCAATTTTAGCAAGTTTGAAGAATACAAGGTTAATATAGAAAATTCCGTTGCTTTTCTAGATACCAACAATGAAGAAGAGGAACATGAAATTAAAACCACAATACCATTTATATTAGTAACAAAAATGTTAAATACTGAGATATAAATATAACCACAAATCCAGATATACAGTGAAAATCCTTTAGGTGATATTATAATGATAGGTATATGGCATTATACATTTGTCCAAACCCATGAAGTAAAATAAAAAATGGACTTTGGGTGATCATGGTGTTCCAATGTAAGATCTGGTGTCTGATACTGATAATGGAAGAGACTATGCATGTCTGAGTACAGGGTATATCTGGAAAATTTCTGTATATTTCTCTCAATTTTATGTAAAACTAAAACAGATCAAAAAAATTAAAACCTTTAAAAACAAAAGAACCCAGATTTGAGAAAAGAAGGTTAATTGTTAACTTTCAGAATGCTGACTTTTAGCACAAAATGAATACTAAAAAGAGTAAATAAATGCAAAGTTCTTCACATAAAATCCTTTTATTTGGGATTTTTAATGCAATCTAATTATCAAATGAGATATCAGAAAAAATAACAAGAAAAAAATTAGACAAGGGAGATTTCCAAACTCACAATACCTGGGGCACCTGGGTGGCTCAGTTGGTTAAGTGTCTGAATCCTGATTTCTACTTAGGTCATCATCTCATGGTTTGTGATCAAGCCCCAGACTGACAAAGCAGAGCCTGCTGGGATTCTCTCTCCCTCTCTTTCTTCCCTCTACCACACGCTCGCTCGCTCTCTCTCTCTCTCTCTCTCTCTCAAAAGTGAACAAATTAAACAAACAAACAAACTTTGAAAAAAGAAAAAGAGAAAACTCACAATACCAGTAACACTCATTACATTCATATGCAATTGCTTTAAAAAAATATTTTACCAAAGGAGGAATAAAAAATTTCTTTTTTCGATAAAGTTTTATCAGTAAGAGATAAAAATAAATATGATTTTTTGTTGAGGTATATCATCCTCATTAGAAAACACAAGTATAGGAGATTCATTTCCTTCTGAGTAGCTTATTAAAAAGTTAGCTCAGCTGGTCTGATTTAGCTCTCCTGAAGAAGAGATTAATGCTGTGAAGGCATTTCCTGTTTTTTTGTTTTTTGTTTTTTTGTTGGAGTGGGGGGACCATTTCTTCAGTGATTAATCCCCCCTTTTTGTTGTCAAAAACTAGATGTTTCTCTCCTCCCCTTTCTCTACAAATATGCTGAACATTATGGGAGCAAAATCCGTCTCTGAGATCCCAGTGCTTAGGGAGTCCAGTCCAGCTATGTCCATCTTAAGCACACTGCTTCATCACTTATTGAGATGGCTGGGACATTATTTTGGCTCATTTTTCTCTTTTATTAGTTGTATTTAAAGTACAAACTCCCTTTGGTGTCTTCTTTTGCCTGCATCTAGCACAATTAACATGCACCGGACTAGCTATTAATGTTTGTTCACAGGGTATTGATAGGAACAAATGGAAGTTATAACACAATATTTATTTCTCAAGTTCTAACTTTTTTTTCATCTTGACCAATAAAAGGTGATTTGTGTTTTTATATGACACATTTATGGAAATTGATGGTGTGAGCAACAGAATAAAGTTTCATGATCTAAAAATCATGCTGATAGTAATGCAATTAGTAAAAACCAAAACTAGAATATTTTCATATATACAAGCTTCAAAATACACTTCTACTTAACCCATGTGTCAAATAAGAAATTATTTTAGAAACTATGGAATGTTTAACTGAGTAATATTGAAAAAAATACATTATTGGATAGTTTTGATTGTTTTTAATGCCCCTTATTGTACACAGCTCAAATATGTTTAACAGCGGCTTGAAAATAGCCCCCCAAAAAGCCTCATTTGTCATAAATGTCAAAGTTCCAATGGCTTGTATTACGCAAATTGTGTGTATGTATGGTAGCACATAAAAGCAACCACAGAAAGGAATAAATTAGAGTGATTATTGTACGATTTACAATTAAATAAACCACACCACTAGAACTGTGATTCAAAGAGTACTTGCCGTTTTGTTGAGCACTACCCCTTACAGTCAGCCAGTTGTTTATTTTCCATGTAAATTGCTTTCCTGAGTGCTCTAACAGCATATATTAAAAATAAGCAAATAAAAAACTCAATAAGCATAACTTTAAAAAGGTAGAACGTTTTACCCTCCTGTGTTTTAAACTCAGACTGAAAGATTTTCAAGAAGTTTCAGATGAATCCTATTTTAGTCTAGCTCACATAAAATACTCTCTAATTCTGTTTATTGCACTTTGATATATTCTGTAGTATAATTATTAAACAAACTTCATAATAGGTATTGAATTGAAAAATATTAGAAATCCTGATTGAGCAATCCTGTAATTTGTGACATACTAATTTTAATGATTTAAACTTAATTTTTTTAATTTTAAATTCAAATTTAAATTAAATTAATTGATTTAATTAATGTTTAAGTGACTTATTCACTTAAAAATTAGTCAACAGTACTTTAGTTCTAAAATACTCATAGATATACATTTTGATTATGTACAAAATATATTCAAACTACTTAGTAGTGAATGTTTACCAACATTATCAAAACATCAAAACAATCTTTTTTAAAATAATCCCCATTAAAAGATCAAACTAGTATAAGAATAAATTGTCACTGTAAAAAAAATTGCTTTGGGAGAATGAAAGGTTTCAAGAGGAATGTAATAACTGTTGAATATCTCAAAGCTAAAATGCCAAGGAAGTTCATGTTAAAAATTAAAGAGCTGTCTGTATAATACAAGACATGTTTGAAAATTTCAGTACGAAAAACACATTTTATTTTAGAATGGTTTTAGATTTACAGTAAAATTGTCAAGATAGTATAGAGATACCCCATATATCCCACACACAATATCCCCTATTTTTAATATCTTACATTACTATAGTATATTTGGCACTATTAAGGAACAAATACTTATACATTACTTTTAACTAAAGTCTATATGTTATTAAGATTCCCTTCATTCTTACCTAATATTGTTCTGTTACAGAATACCATCCAAAATACCACATGGTATTTTGTAATTATATCTTCTCGTGCTTCTCTTAGCTTTGACAGTTTATCAGACTTTCCTTGTTTTTGATGACCTTGAGAGATTTTTGAGGACCACCGGTATTTTGAATTAATCTGGGTTTATCTAAATTTTTCCTTCTTGTTGGAATGGCATTATGTATTTGCAGGAGGAAGAACACAGATAAAGTGACATTGTATTATATCATATTAATGGCACATAATATCAACATGACTTATCACTATTGATGCTAACCTTGATTACTTGGCTGAAATTGTGTTTGAAAGGTTTCTCAAATGCAGTTATGCTCCCCTTCCCACACACACACACACACACACACACACACACACACACACACAGCTATATTTACAAATCTACGTGTATACCTATGTATCTGAAAGGAAGTCACTATGTGAAGTACACACTTAAGGAGTAGGAGTTGTGTTTCTCATCCTTGAGGATGAATTATCAACATATATTACTTGCAGTTCTTTTTCAGAAGAGATTTGTCTATTCTTTATTTATTCAGGAACTTATACTATGTCTTATATTTATTTCAAACTTTAAGTTATCATTTAATATGATTTTATTTATTTTGTTCAAATTTTTTCACCTTGGGTCATTGGGAGCTCTTTCAGTTAGCTCCTCTGTCCCTTTGACATACCTCAATCTGTGTGTGTGTGTGTGTGTGTGTGTGGTCACTTTCTTAATTTGTGGAAAATCTAGTCTCATTTTGTACAATTCCAGTCCAAGCCTAGAATCAGATACTTGTCCAAGGAGGTTTTCTTTCTTTTAATTAAGAATAATACTAGAAACCAAAACCTCAGTGCATCGCATGATCATTGCCAGCGGGCTGTATTCTAGATTTTCTCAGCTACATACGCGCACGCACATGCGCGCACACACACACACACACACACACACACCTGTGTATATACATACATCTATACATGTTTCTGTAACCATCTGAATTTGTAACAAAGTAAACATGAGTTTGTGCTAATATGTCTAGCTATAATCCATTAACACTTGGATCATTTTAGCCACATAATCTTGCTTCTCTGTAGTCATTTCCATCAGAGATAAACCTGGCTTCTATTAACGCTATTAATTTACTTTTTTGTTCATTTCCAGTATAAATGTGTAGCTGTATCAGAATTGTTAACATGTAACTCCACAGGAAATAGCTTTGTGAATGAGAGCACAATGCTTAAGCATAAAGTTGGGGTGTTTTTGTTGTTGTTGTTGTTGTTGTTGTTGTTGTTGTTGTTGTTAGGTTGTTTTTTGGTTTGGCTTTGTTTGGTTTGGTTTTACCTTTAGTTTTAATCCATTTATTTCCAGAATTACTTACATAGCAACTTTTGCTCCATTCCTTTCCATGAGATTGTTTCATACATTTGTAATAATTAGTTTCTTTTTCCACATTTTATATTTCTACCAGGGATCACATGAACTCCTATTTAATTTTTATATACTAACAGTCACTCTGTTCGGTAAAGCTGTTTGGGTTTTGACCCATACATAGTGCCATGTATCCATTATTATGGTATCATTGGAATGGTTTCAGAGCCCTAAAATACTTCCCGTGCTTTACTTATTTAAATCTTTCTTCTCCTCACGCCCATACCCATGACAAGCACTGATCTTTGTAACGTCTCTATAGTTTTGCCTTTTCCAAAATGTTGTATAAGTGAATTGTGTGGTATGGAGCCTTTTCAGACTCCTTTCTTTTACTTGGAGATATGCATTCAAGTTTCCTCCATATCTCTTGTGACTTTATCACTCATTTTTTTTTATCACTGAATGATATTCCATCATATGATTTATTGGGGCTTGTTTTTCTAGTCCTCTATTGAGGAACATCTTGGTAATAGCACCTTTGGCTATCATGGATAAGGCACCTATAACTATTTGCACACAGAATCTTATTTGGACATAAGTTTCAAATCATTCGATAAATACCCAGGAGCACTGTTACTGAGTTGTGCAGCAAGATTACATCTAGTTTTATCAGGAAATATCAAATTGTCTTCCAAAGTGGTTGTACCATTTTGCAATCCCACCAGCAGAGAATGAATATTCCTCCTGCTCCACTGAATAGTCAGCAATTGGTCTTGACTCCTTTTGGATTTTAGCCATTATTATATGTAGGTAGTGGTATCATATTACTGTTTTAATTTGCAATTCCCTAATGTCAAATGATGTTTCTTACCTTTTCATAAAATTATTTATTGTCCACATAACTTCTTTGGCAAGGTACCTGTTAAGATTGTGGTAGGGTCCCCTCCCTAAAGAGAAGAAAAAAAAAAAAAAAAAACCTCAAAGCAACCTGGCTATACACGTGACAATGTCCCTCATGACCTTGTAACATGAGACCACTTTATCAGACTGCATGTTTGTGTGTTACCATATATGGGAGACAAATAAATAGAAAATGTATAAAAAACTACACCACGTGGCATTCGTGGCTCAGTTCTTCAGTATGAACCCAACTGAGCAGTAAAAAAAGTTGCTTCCTGGAAAGAAAAGACTTGGAGTCATGACTCTCTCTGCATGAATCCTACTGCAAGATCTTTTGCCCATTTTTTGATTGGGTTGATATTTTCTATTGTTCAGATTTAATAGTTATTTGTATATTTTGTAAGCAAGTCCTATAGAAGATACGTATTTTGAAGTATTTTCTTCTAATCTGTGGCCTGTGTTTTCAGTGTTTTAATAGGTTCTCTTATACAGCAGAAGTTTTTAACTTATTAAAGTCCAATTTATCACTTTTGTCATTCATGTGTCATGTTTTCTTATATGGAAAAACTTATCACCAAACCCAAGTAAATGTTCGTTTAATCCTACATTTCTCTCCAGAAGTTTTATAATTATGCATTTTACTTTTAGGAGTGTGATCAGTTGTGAGCAATTTTTATGAAATTAGCTGTCTAGATTCAGTCTAGACCTTTGTCTTGGTTCTCTTTCTTTCTTTCTTTCTTTCTTTCTTTCTTTCTTTCTTTCTTTCTTTCTTTCTCTCTTTCTTTCTTTTTTCTTTTTGCATATGGACACCCAATTGTTCTAGCACCATTTGTTGAAAAGATTATCTTTCCTCCATGATTACCTTTGCTTACTATAAAAATATGTCGACTCTCTAATTCCTGTTTCAGTGTTTTGTTGGCTATGCTAGATAATCTTCCTTTCCATTTAATTGGGAAGAATTGACTTTGTAACAGCACTGAATTTTTTGATCCCTGAACATGGAATATCCCTCCATTTATTCTAATTTTCTTGGACTTCTGTCATCATTGTTTTCTAGTTATCTGCATATAGATGCTCTACACAGATTTATATGTTAGATATATACCTAAGTATATCATTTTATTGGCGCTATTTTAAACGGTAAATTTTCATTTCAAATTCCAAATGTTTGCTGCTGGTATGTGTGAATGGAATTGATTTTGTATATTTATCTTGTACCCTCTGTTCTTGCTATATTCATTTATTTTCCCAGGGTTTTTTTTATTTGAATCTTTGGGCTTTCCTACATAGGCAACCATGTCACCCATGGATAAAGACAGTTCTTTCTCTCTAGTATGTATAGTAATTTTTTTTCTTTTCTTATTTCATTGCACTAGTTAAGAATTCCAGTACAGGGGCTCCTGGGTGGCTCAGTCAGTTAAGTGTCCAACTCTTGGTTTTAGCTCAGGTCATGATCTCATGGTCATGGGGTCAAGGCCAGCATCAGGCTCTACACTGAGCATGCTTGGGGCTTAGGATTGTCTCTTCCTCTCTCTCTGCCCCTCCCCTGCTCGTTCTCTCTCTCTCTCTCTATCTCAAAAATAAGTGAAATAAATATATAAAAAAAGAATTCCAGTACAATATTGAAGAGGTATAGTGAAAAAGAACTTCCTTACTTTTTTCCCTATCTTAGGTGGAAAGCATACAGTCTCACCATTAAGTATAATGTTAGGTCTAGGTTTTTTGTTTGTTTGTTTGTTTGTTTTGTTTTGTAGATGTTCTCTATCAAGTTGAGTAACCTCCTTTTTATTTCTAAATTGCTGAAACTTTTTATCACGATGGCTGTTGTCTTTTGCCAAGTACTTTTCCATTTCATTTAATATCATTATGTGATTTTCTGCTTTATCTTTTTGATGTGGAAGAATACATTGTTAGATTCTTATGTTTTGAAACATTTTACATAACTAGAATGAATCCCACTTGTTCATGGTGTATAGTTATTTTTTTATAAATTGTTGTATTCAGTTTACTAATATTTTGCTGAAGATTTTTGTATTTATATTCATGAGAAATATTGGTCTTTGGTTCTGCTTTGTCGTAATATCTGTTTTACGTATCTCATGTCATTTGTGTAATGCTGGCCTCATAAAATGTGTTGGGAAGTGTTTTACATGTTGAAGAATGTGGTACTTTCCACGTTCATAGTATTCATAGAAGAGAGGGACATGCTGTACTTGCAGAAGATACAAAGAACTCATTGCATCATTTCCTAAGACCAGGAATGAACACACATTGAAGTGCTTCTATTACCAGAAGAGGAAGACAATTGTGAAAACCTGTGGTCTGTTCATTCCTTTGTCACATATAGTGTTGAATGGACCCCGTGACTTGCTTCTCCAACTCTACCTTGCCATAGTTCTCCTTCAGATAGTTATAATCGGACTCTTCTGACGTTTTTCAAAGAAACTTGGCCTGTGATGCCATTTTGTTTATTTGCAGCAATCTTTACTTAGTACTCATTATGTACCAGTTCATAAATCCGTCCCTACTCTTTGTTGACACAATCTGTCTCTACTGCGCTAAAGATGCATGTGTGCTGTATTCCCCCTTGTGTCTGACTGCTCTGCCATCTCAGGCTTAAGTCAGATGAAGGATTTTCTTTGTCCAGGTTTCTCTGTGCTCTGAATGGGGAGGAGTGTCCAGCAGCTCAAGCAGTACTCTCCCCACCAGGGATAGCTAACTATCATTTCTCCTATAGCATGCAAGGAAAAAAACATTTCATCATATTGAGTTTGGATTTTTTTTTTCTTAAGATCTCACAGTATATCTTGGCTGAAGGGTATACTTTCACTATTAATCTTATTTTGACCCTATTCCGTAAGAAGTGTAACCATGGCTATATTTTGCTAAAAGTGTATTCACTGAATATCTAGGATTGTTTTCTTTACAAGGGCCAACTTCATTGGCTTAAAAGGAGCCATTGTGTAGGAGGAAATCATTCCCACATAGTTGCAGGATAATTTATGAATCCAAATTCATTTGCCACAGATATGTTCTGTGCCAATATTTTATATCATGCCTAATAGGGAAAGCAAACATGTGCTGCATATTCAGTGTATTTTAGCCAGCATGCCTCATCAATTGGAGCCAGACTGCCTCTTTTTAAATCCCTATGCCCCTTAATGGATACAAATTTGAGGCAAGTTCTTTAATTTCTCTGTTGTTCAGTATCTTCTTTTGTATAATGGGGATATTAATAATTTTATTTCCTTAGTTGACTATTAGGATTAAAATAATATATATATGTGTGTATATTAAATGCCTAATACATATATATGTATGTGTGTATATGTGTAAGTATATGCATGTCTAATAAACATACACATATATAATGTTCTGTTATATGTGTATGTTTGTACATATGTGTGTCCATGTGGGTATGTGCACATTAAGTTCTTGTTTGTAATTCCTTGAAAGTAATAAATACTATATAAATCTTACCGTAGACAAAAAGTAAGTAATAACAGGTAAATTTTTTAAAAGGTGAAAAAATTAACTATACTCTAAATGCAACATGTAACTAAGCTCTTAAATAACAAAACAATAATCATAGATAACGCATGCAGGGTGTTAGAATAGATGCTAACCAGAATTTTAAAATAACATTATAAACACAGAATCCAAGAGAGGAAATGAGAAAAGAAAGCAAAATGTGTTCAATTAGATATAGTAAATTTAGAATATTCTCTCCTTAAACCATTTATCAGAAGTTACCAAACTTAAGCCTCCATCAGAGTCATTTGGAAGACTTGTTAATACACAGATTGAAGGATCCACCCCACCAGAGATTCTAATTTAGTATGTGTGGGCTGCATTTCTGTTTCACATTTGGTTCTGATTCTGCTGGTCCTAACCAGGGAACATAACAGGAGAATCATGGCTCCCACCACAGCTGAAAATGTAGATTCCACAAGGAATATCATAAGAAACAAATGGGAGAAGCACACTGATTCAAATATGTTTTAAATAGCTACAGGGACACCTGGGGGGTTCAGCTGGTTGAACGTCTCACCCTTGATTTCATCTCAGGTCATGACCCCAGAGTCATGGGATGGAGTCCTGCGTTGGGCTCTGTGCTGATGGAACCTGTTTAAGATTTTCTTTTTCCCTCTGACTCTCTCCCCCGTTCACTCTCTCTCCAAAATAAAATTGTATGTATGTGTGTGTAAAGTTATATATACGATATATATTTATATTTTATACTATAAATTTTATACTTTATATTGAATATTTTATTTATATCATATTATATTAATATGCATATTATATTAATATGCTTATATTATATTATATTATATTAGTACATATCCACTGACTTAGGGGCTCCTATATTTTTCGAGTAAGCTCACCTCAGTTCTGTAGATTATTTCTATTCTCAGATCTCTCACAAAAGATATAAAATAACTGATTTCACGAGTAGAATACCAGCCTTCTGTAACAATGATGTGGACCTTTATGACATTTTCTTATTTAAAAATGGATGGAAGCTCTATTCTTACTGCTCTAAAGATTGGTTAACATCATGGGGCGCCTGGGTGGTGCAGTCGGTTGAGCGTCCGACTTCAGCCAGGTCACGATCTCGCAGTCCGTGAGTTCGAGCCCCGCGTCAGGCTCTGGGCTGATGGCTCGGAGCCTGGAGCCTGTTTCCGATTCTGTGCCTCCCTCTCTCTCTGCCCCTCCCCCGTTCATGCTCTGTCTCTCTCTGTCCAAAAAAAAAAAAAAAAGATTGGTTAACATCCATATTCATTTACATTTAAGCAACTTAGGACTTGTCCTGCCTAGAGACCTGAAAATAGTCTTTTTTTTTTTTTGAAAATACTAAATTTTAGTTCCTGGCTACTAGATTTGTTGATATGTTTTAAATGGAACTAATGTTTTGGGGATTTTGGAACTAATGTGTTTTTTTTTAATTTTTAAAAAATTTTATTTATTTTTGAGAGAGTAAGAGACAGAGCACAAGGGAGACACAGAATCCAAAGCAGGCTCCAGGCTCTAAGGTGTCAGCACAGAGCCTAATGTGGAGCTTGAACCCATTAAGCATGAGATCATGACTTGAGCTGAAATCAGATTATTAACTGACTGAGCAACCTAGGCACCCTTTGGAACTAATGCTTTATAACCATGACTTCCTGCATAATATAAGCATATTTAATTTTAATAACATGGTTATTAATAAAGGTTTTGTTTCTGTAAAGTTACTTTAGAAATGAGTTAGAATTCTGCAAAGATACTTCAAAAGTTAAACTACTATCAAAATCATAGCTAGCTTTTTTGTAGAAATTAATCAAATCTTAAAATTTATATGGAAAGATACAAGACTCTAATTAGCCAAAACTATCTTGAAAGAGGAAAAAAATAGAACTTTCCTAATTTTGGAATTTACTATAATTTTTTTAAAACATTAAGATTTACTTTTAAGATACAGTAATCAAGACTATATAGTACTGACATAAAGATATGTATGTAGATTAATTAAGAGTCCAAAATAAACTCATGTTTATTTCCAATTTCTATTTGACAAGTGATTCATACAAGTCAATGGGGAAATAGTCTTTTTAACAAATTAATCTGGTATAAGTGGATTCTTTATGCAAGAGAATTAAGTTGTACCCCTATCTTGCACTATACACAAAAATAAACAAGAAACAACTTATGAAGCTAAAATGTATGCTAAAATTATGTAAGCCTTAGATGTGAATAGGGGAGAAAATCTTCCTGATCTTGGATTAAGCAATGATTCCTTAGGCATCATCAAAATTAAGTTTCGTACAATAATACAGTCAAGAAAGTGAAACGCTAACACATAGAATGGAAGAAAATACTTGCAAATTATATAACGTTGAAGGATTTGTATCATGAATATATAAAGAATTCTTATAATTCAGTATTCAAAAGACAAACTAATTTTTAAAAAACAAGCAAAGGACCTAAGGAAGTATTTCTCCAAAAAGATACACAATTGGCCAAAATCAAATGTACAATATCATTAGTCATTAAGGAAATACAAACCAAAAACCTCACTCAAGTACTGTTCAGCACCCAATTATAAGATGCCTTTAATTATATCTAATCTATAATCTAATCTATATTATATCTAATCTATAATCTATTATATCTTTATTTTTTTTATTTTTGAAAGAATTAAAAAAATTTTAATGTTCATTTATATTTTGAGAGACAGAGAGAGATAGAGCACGAGCAGGGAAGGGGCAGAGAGAGAAGGAGATATAGAATCTGAAGCAGGCTCCAGGCTCTGAGCTGTCAGCACAGAGACTGATGCAGGGCTCAAACCCACAAACTGTGGGATCATGACCTGACCTGATGCTCAACAGACTGAGCCACCCAGGTGCCTGTAATCTATGATATCTAATCTATAATCTAAATGCCTAGAATTACAGGCATTTGATTATTGGGTGGCAATCATCAAAAAGATAGTGATAAGTGTTGGTGAGAAAGTAGAGGAATTAGAACCCATATGTGCTGCTTGTAGGAATATAAAATGATAACAGTGATTCTGGAAAACAGAATGGCAAACTCATTAAGCAGAGTTTCTGTAAGACACAGCAGTTCACTCCCTAGTTATATAATCAAGGGAAATTAAAAATGTGCTCACATAAAGATTATAGCAGCTTTATTTATAAGAGCCCCAAAATGGAAACAACCCAAATTTCTAACAACTGATGAATGGAAAAATAAGATATGGTATATCATACAATGAAATAGTATTTAGGTATGGTAAAAAATGAAGTAGAGATGCCCACATATATATAGATGAACCTTGAAAGTACTAACTCAAATGGAAGAAACAATAAAAATAACACATTTTCTACCATTCCATTGATAGGAAATGTGTAGAATGGGCAAAACTATAAAGTAGGCTAGATTACCGAGGACTGAGTAAGAGGTGGGAAGGAATGGGGAGTGAGTGCTAATAAATAATATAATATTCACTATTGGTGATTTTAAAACATAAAAGCAGAAATAAAAATTTAAAAATATTAAATAAATACATATATAAATAAAAAATGAGACGGGAAGAGAAAAACTGAGTGGACCAAATGATCAATTATAGAAATCAACCAAAATCTCTACAACAAAGGAGGCTCATGGGAGAAAGTGGCCTGAATCTTTATCTAGTAGTGTGGTTGACAAAATATTTTAGATAGCCTTTGTTGAAGTGGAGGCCTCTTTGAAATGGGTAAGTCTTTGAAGTGGGTGCCTCCACTATCAAAGCTTAAACAAGGCACTTGCATTACAAAAAGAAAGCCAACAGTCAGAGTTTACACTGCAGACATACAAAGTCTCTTTTTTCCCCATAGATGCAATTGTTCTAAACTTCTATATGAAAGAGATTTCTTGTTAAGTATAGCCAGCTATGGTTTATTTTCTTTGTCTTTGTGTAGATCTTTTCCCAGAGGGCACCTCACTTTAGTGGTAGTTATCTGGATGTGCTTTGAAGGCAAACATTTCTAAAGTCTTTATTCGGAAAATTGAAACATTGCTAAGGACAAAATTTTCATGAAAGGATAGGTTTCCTCTGGAAGTAGTGTAGTATATTTTACATCATAAAATGTCCTTTTTCTGTGTATCTACCTGCCTTCCATTAAGATCATGCGCTATTTTAGAAAGTAATTCACAAATTTTTTTTTTAATTTTTTTTTCAACGTTTTTTATTTATTTTTGGGACAGAGAGAGACAGAGCATGAACGGGGGAGGGGCAGAGAGAGAGGGAGACACAGAATCAAACAGGCTTCAGGCTCCGAGCCATCAGCCCAGAGCCTGCCGCGGGGCTCGAACTCACGGACCGCGAGATCGTGACCTGGCTGAAGACGGACGCTTAACCGACTGCACCACCCAGGCGCCCCAGTAATTCACAAATTTTGGCTACCATTCAAAATCTCTAGACTTTTTTTTTCCTCTTTGCTTTTATGTTTGTTTTGCTGTGTTTTAACAATGGAGAGAGAGAGAAGTGTCAGATCCAGTGGTTTCATACAAAATTGCTTAAAGAATTACCAGATGGCTTTTCCCTGGCTTGCTCCTGTGTTTTTCTATTTGTTCCTTGGATCTCAAATGCCCTTGCTTGAGGTACATTAAGGGCACCCATAACCAGTCTATGAGGCTTGGCTAAAAAACCTATTCCAAGAGCTGTTTTCAAGCACAAGTATATTATTAGTTGGTCTCTTTTGAGGTTTCCATTATTTTAAAACATCTCTGAGGGAAAAATGTCAGCTTTATCCACTGATTTGAAAGCATATGTCCTCACATAAATATGCATATCAGTGTTTAAAGTAGTTTTATTTACAATCACCCTAAACTGGAAAAATAACAAGATGTTCTTTGATAGAGGAATAAACTGTGCACATCCATACAACAGGAAAATAAGCCAACAGGGTGCAAAAATACACAGGTGAAATGAATACATATAACTAAGTGAAAGAAGCAAGTCTGTGTTATACTTATTGTGCAATTCCAATTGTATGACATTTTGCAAAAGACAAAAGAAATATAGAAAATATCAGAGTCTGACGGAGACTTAGGGGCAAGCGAAAGTTTAAATAAATGAAACACAGAAACATTTTAGCATGGGGACACTAGTCCCATGATATTACAATAGTGGATACATAACAAGGCATTTGTCAAAGCCCATAGAACTTTACTGAATGTAGAGTGACTCTTAATGCATGAAAAATTATTTAAAAAAAATTTAGGTCAAGGGATCCCAAGATAGAATGCAGAATGTGAGGAAAGACTCTAACTGTATTACAAATGCACATGCAAAACAAAACCTCAGCAAGGGAATGGGAGAAAGAAGTGCTGACCTAATTGAATCTGGAAATTAGTAAAGTATGCAAGACAAAAGTAAAAAGAAACCCTACAGAAGCACTGTACTCTAGTTGATGAAATAGCTTTCCATGGGACTATGGGCTATTAATTATGATAATTATCTATTTATTTGAATTAAAAAATTAAGTAAATGGATAATGAATGGTTGCAAACAGGCTTCTCACTGTTGCAATAGGTATCAATAGACAAAGGTGGAAAGCTAGAATGATCCATATAATAATGGATTATCATTTGGTTAACTAAATGGATATCTGTATAAAATCATGTTTTAGATTATTATAGATACAAATGGTAACATCTAGAAGTATGTACAGAAATGTGTCTATAAATAAGTTAGTATACCCACATGTATTAACTTCTGTCAACTGAAAAGGCATAGGAGCAACAAAAGCCCAGAGCAATGAAAACACCTGGCAGCCAGATGTTGGTTTCCAAGAGCATTTTCCAACAAAAGGAGCCAATGGTTTCTGGAGAAATGGCTGACCAGGATAGAAAATACAAGCATAAGCCAGAATGTGGGGAAATATTTTTAAAAAATCATAGTGATATATGCCAATGGGACCAAGGGACCAACTCAAAGAGCTCCAGTGGCCAAAGCTAGAACAACTTGAATCATGTAATAATTAAGTAGTATTGGATTATAACCCAAAATATTAAATAAATACATATGAGTCTATACTGATATAATAATGAGTCAATAAATACATGGAAAAGACAAAACAGATTTCTACTGTAGAAGAATTCCAAATAACTGATGTAAATATTCAGTAGTCAAGGAGGTCAGACATAAATTCTTGCTACTTAAGTTTGGACTGCTCATAGTAATTTCCTTCCAGAGAACACAGCATGGAAAAGGGGTAGAAAAGAGTAAATTTACAATGGAGAAATATGGTAACATTATCTTCTGGTCAGCATCAACAGTGATGTCATGTTGGCATATACCTGTGATATGTGATGAAAATGGCACTTTATCTCTGTGGTCTTCCTCCCCAAAACCTGTAACCCTAATATAATTATGAGAAAAATGTTAGGACATTCTGTAAGAAACCTGGCCACTATTCTTAAAAGTTTCCAAGTGTATCCATGACAAGAAAAGTCAGAAACTGTCACAGTCAAGAAGTTAAGGAAACATGATGATCAATGTAATGTAATGGTTTCCTGGAAGACATCCTCAAACAGAAAATAAACAACAGGTTAAAACCAAATACATCTGAATGAAGTATGTAGTTTTGTTAATAATAATGTATCAACATTGTTTAAGTATAACAAATGTACCATGTTAATGTAAGACAGTAATAGGAGTAACTGGGCAAGGGGCAGAAGGAAATTCTCTGTACTATCTTTTCAGTATTTCTGCAAATCTAAAACTGTTCCAAAGGTAACATTTATTTTTCTAATGGTAATCTGACTTAATTTTTAACATCTACATCATACTAGTCTTCATTGGTTTAATCATAGTTGCTCAGAAGTAAGTCAGCCAAGTAGTTTTTAAAAAATTTTGTACTGACTTATCTTCACAAGAAGAGTCCCAGACTCTGCTGCACAGAAATATCTGAAACACAGTCAGCTAGAAGACTATAACACAGGAACAGTATTTCATCTAGAATTTAAATGTCTAGTGGAAAGAATCAATAATACCCTGCTAGAGTGACAGCCTTGAGTAAGGAGCAAATAAATTTTGAGGAGGAAACAAAGAGAAACATACGAAGACTAACAAAGCTGTGAAAATTCGGTTAATAAATTATGATTGTCTCCAAGAACGCCAATCTCTAACCATATGTAAGTCTTGGAAAATTAATTTAAAAAATGGACTTTCTAAAAATGTTCTGTATTTTGACAATAGTGTTTAAATGTAGTGAAATGGTTAGCTGAAGTTCTGAATATGTACAACACATTACAATGAAGTCTATTAAGTTAAGCCACTCAACTCCTGCAGAAGGCTGCAAAAGTGTAATATTAATTTGTAGAAACTTGAATTGGAAATGTGATATCACTATGTCTCATTCTAGCTTCAGTCATTATAATTGGAATGAAGTCTTGTTATTTCATTTTCAGTTTTTCATTAGAAGCTTTATAATAAGGATGAATCATTAGCATTTTAATGCTTTTGTGAATAAAATTGTTGTTGCACTTGCTCTTGGACATGAGCACAATCATTTCTCAAGTGCTCTTTCTCCATTATAATTAAAGATTGTCTACTTGACAAAAACCCTGGTCTCTGAAATAATAGAGACTTTTGCTTTTAAGTACTACATTATTATTCAGAAAGCATTTTGTACCCATTTCTGATATCTTTCAGTATTTTCCCCCAAATTATCAATGCCCTTTCTTAAGCCCAATGGACATTTCTCATACCTTATCTTTCTTGTCATCTCAGTCACCTTTGACACTGAAGACTCCTCCCTTCCTCATGAAACACTTTGTGTTTCAGAATCTGTGACGATTCTAGATTTCCTTATACGTAGCTGGATGCACATTTATTTGCTGTGTATTTTATTTTCTTCTTCTCATTGCCCCAATTTTGGTTATCTTCAGGTTTCTGCCCTGGGCCCTCATTCATTCAGTTTTTACTTTATAGTGCATTTTTGAACAATCACATTAGCTCCAAGAGTTTGTATCATATTTGATCTTAAACTAGCATTTGTCAAGCAGAACAATAGTCAGAATCCATGCACTGATTTCAGACAGAAATGGATTTAAGTGTTCGCTTTTCAACTAACTTTTGCATGAATCTGGTAACTTGCCAAGCCTTAATTTTTTTCTATAAAATAATCATACTAATTCTACTATCATTCAGTTTATAAATCATACCAAATCTTATGTAAAACGCCTTACACAGAGCATCTATTTCAATTCTCACTTTAACATTATAACATCATCAGGAACTTAACATACAGATTAGAATTTGAGGAATTTGCCAAAGTAACTTACCTGTGATTAGAACTCAGATCTGAATGAATGAGAGAATGAGTTATTAATGTCTGCTTTAGACTTTTACCATAGAAATACTGGACATAAAACAGCAATACTTAACCTGTAGTATGTGTGTATGGCGAGAGGGGTAGAGAGAGACAGACTCATGCACCAAAGTACATACTTAAACTCTTCAGTAAATATAAGCTAGATACTCATTCAACATAAAATGAAACTATTCAGTAGACTATTTCCCTAACTATTCCAACTTGTTTCTCCTCCTGCATCCCTTCACTACCCCTCACTAAGTAGTAAAGTTGGATCGCCTTTTTCTGCTCCCCCTCCATCCTTAAATCCAACTTGCCAGGTCCCTAAAGTGCACCTTATCAAGATTTTACATATATTTACTTCCTCCCTTTCCACTGCAATTCCCAGAGTCAAAGCCACCACCCTTTCACACCTAGATACTTGAATTATATTTTACCAAACATGCCCCTTCTTTGTAGTCTTTGTTTTTTGTTTTTTGGTTTTTTTTTTCAATGTTTTTTATTTATTTTTGGGACAGAGAGACACAGAGCATGAACGGGGGAGGGGCAGAGAGAGAGGGAGACACAGAATTGGAAACAGGCTCCAGGCTCCGAGCCGTCAGCACAGAGCCCGACGCGGGGCTCGAACTCACAGACGCGAGATCGTGACCTGGCTGAAGTCGGCCGCTTAACCGACTGCGCCACCCAGGCGCCCCTGTAGTCTTTGTTTTTTAATTAAATGTAATTAATGTCAAATTTCTCTTCCTCCTGCAAAGGGCAGAAAATATCTCCTCCCTCCAACCTCCGTTGCTGTAAAGCTAAAATCAGATCACCTTAAAGTACTTTACAATGTCTGTGTTTGGAACCTGGGTTAAATTTACAGTTTCTTTTCACATTACATACTAAATTGACTTAAGGAATAATGATTTTCCCACAATGAGAACTTCTAGTTTGCTTTTTGTTTTATCTAGAAGACTATTGTCTACATCCTTAACCTTGCTGGCTCTTACTTATAGAAGAAAGCACAGAGAAGGAAAGCACAGTTTCTGGACCTGAAAAAGCTGAGTTCTATCATGTTATAATCTTGGTTAAGTTACTTCACCATTCAGTGTATTGGTTTCCACATCTGTAGATGAAGAAAGTAATATGTGCCTCACTGGTTGTTCTACTACTACATGTTTTAAGATTTTACTAAAACAAAATTAGCATTTATACTGGTACAAGAAAAGACTCAATAAAAAAAAACTATCATTACATGTCTAAAATCCTAACGTATACTTTGATATATGTTTTATAAAGATGTTACATGTATATTAAGTACAAGAAATAAGTTAGTAAATAGTAATCATCAATTTAATGTTAGAAAAATGAAAGAAATACAAACATATGCTGTGATATATCAGTGAAAGATACTGGGAGGAATCCTGGCTGACCATCAAAAGATCAATTCAGTTTTTTTCCCAGCATACATTTCTATATACGATCAATATTTAGAAAAAAAATTTAAGTGAAGAAGTAAATGAGTTGCTCAGTACTTTTATATCTGGTTGATGAAAGTATGGTAACATGTTAATACATTTCAAATAAGTAGTTTTTGTATCATCTTTGTTTTCATAATAAAAGACAATCTTATATTTTTCTGAATTTATATGTAATACATAAAATAAATGTAATGTTCTTAAATGTATGCAAAAATACTTTTTCATAAAAATCGGACACAGATTTTGCATAATAAGAGAATAGGTACATTTTATTTAACTATTGCTTACACAAATATTTACGTTAAGGTATGAAAATTGGAGTATGCCTAATTTTGCAACAAATGCCACCATTCAAAGAAAATTAATTGTGAATTTAATATTTTTTAGTCCTGTTATATACTGATGTGTGTACACTGAAAATAAGAGTGATTAATTCCTTCATAAGCTAGTGTAAATGAAAGAATAAAGCTTTTCAAAAAAAGATTAGAAGCTAATATTATCTCTTCTGAAATTTTGACCTTCTTTACTTGAGATTTTCATTATTCCAAGTCAGCAGGGAGAGTGCTAATTACTCATTTAAAGATGCTAAGGTGGCTCTGGGAGGTAGATGAGAAGAAGGAAGACCCTACTAGAAAACATGTCCCCTACAGGGACTACTTGTTAGCAGCTCTTTCCTTTGAAAACCTCAGAGGGAAAGTTTTTTACAGTTGGCCATGAAAAAAAAAAATCTATTAACTGATAAGTGGAGACAGTAAGCATTACTAGAGAGTTAATGTTAAAAATTATTTCTTTGGGTCTTTCCATTGACTCCTGGAGCCCTTAATCGTGCACAGGCAGGTGTTTATAGAGGGGAAAGTCCCATCAGCAGTCCTGCAACCTTGCCCCAAGCCATCTACTTTTTTTTTAGCCTATTTTTTAAGTTATTTATTTATTTATTTATTTATTATTTATTTATTTACTTATTTGGAGAAAGAGCAAAAGCAGGGGAGAGGCAGAGCGAGGGAGAGAGAGAGAATCCCAAGCAGCCTGGAGGAGTTTCAGCTGGAATCACAGCTTCTCCAGGGAGTCTAAGTCACCTGTTTCAACTGTCAATCTAAGGCATAAGAGAATGCCTTGTTCTTGATGCTCTTTGAACCCCCGCAGAACCTGATTGTCCAGTCTCAGTTCTATACTTTTAGAAGAGCTACCTGTGTTTTCGCCATGCTCAGCAGAATAAATGAGCAAACATATATCCCAGTGTTTGTGCCTCTCCCTACGATATGAACTCATGCTTCCAACAAGAATATGGAACAGATCAGCAAATTTTACCCTCAACTCAACTAGCACATACTGTTCAAGGCATAAATTAGAAAAAGGGCAGAAGAACAGTAAGCACATTGTCATTTGCACAAAGGTATCAGTAGAAACTATCTCACTCATTTTGAATTGTTTGGAATTGACAGAAATGTGTGAAACTAATGGGAAAAGGTAGAAAAAATGTTCACACAACTTTCTTTTTCAAACAATGGCTTTAAAATATTTTTAATTGTGGTAAAATACACAGAACATAAAATTTAATACCCAGACCATTTTTAAGAACACAGTTCAATCACATTAAATTCTTTCACATTATTGTGCTACCAATCTCAAGAACTCTTTTTTATAATGCAAAACTGAAACTCAGTGTCTATTAAACTTTCCCCCATTCTTCCCTCCAGCTAGTGCCTGGCAACTACTCTTCTCCTTTTTACTCTTATGCTGATTTGTTCAAAATCTTCCCCCATTTGAAGGGTGAGTTCATACAGCGGGTTCATAACCTATTAGTCGAATCCTTAGTGGTTGGTATTTATCTTTTTGTTACTGATTTATTTCACTATAAATCAAGGTTCATCTATGTTATAACATGTGTCAGAATTTCCTTCCTTTTTAAGACTGAATACTGCTCTATGGTGTATATACACTACATTTTGTCTATTCAACCATTAGTGGACACTTGGGTTGCTTTCACCTTTTGGCTATTTTGAATAGTGTTGCCATGTACATGGGTGTACAAATACCTCTTTGAGACCCTGCTTTTCATTCTTTTGGGTATATATTCAGAAGTGGATTTGCTAGACTGTGTGGTAATTCTATATGTACATTTCTGAGGAAGGATTATACTGTTTTCCACAGTGGCTAGACCATTTTACGTTCCCACCAATAATGCACAAGGGTTCCAATTTCTCCACATCTTCCACTTGTTAGGGGCATTGTTTTTGTTTTGTTTTGTTTGTTTTATAGTTGCTCTACAAGGTGTTATCTTGTGGTTTTGATTTGCATTTCCCTAATAAGTGGTGTTGGGTGTATGTGGTATAAGGTAAGGGTCCAACTTCATTCTTTTGCATGTGCATATCCAGTTTCCCAACACCATTTGTTCAATAGACCATTCTTTCCCCCCTAAACGGTCTTGGTGCCCTTGTCAAAAATTATTTGATCATATATGCAAGGGTTTATTTCTGGGCTCTCTATTCTATTCTGTTGGTCTAGATGTCTGTGTTCATGCCACAGTGTTTGATTACTGTAATTTTTCAATAAGTTTTGAAATCATAAATATGAGATATCAACTTTTTTTTTTTCAAAATTGTTTTGGCTATTCAGAGTCCCTGGAGATTTCATCTGAATTTGAGTGAGTCTTCCTATTTCTGCAAGAAAAATGTCATTGGGATTTTGGCAGGGATTGCATTAAATGCGTCGATCATTGTGCATAGTATCTATATCTTAACATAATCAGTCTTCCAATTCATGAACACAGAATGCCTTTTCATTTATTAGTGTCTTCTTTAATTACTTTCGGCAATATTTTGTAATGTTCAGTGTACAAGTTTTTGGCCTTGGTAAATTTATTCCTAAGTGCTTATTCTATTTGATACTATTTGATGCTATTCTTATTTGATGCTATTATTAATGGAATTGTTTATTGAAATATAGTTGACATATAGCACTGTGTAAGCTTAAGGTGTACATAGTGTTGATTTGATACATTTATATATTGCAATATGATCACCACCATAGCATTAGCTAATACCTCTGTCATATCACATAATTATTATTTCATTTGTATTGAGAACATTTGAGATCTAATCTCTTAGCAACTTTGGAGTATATAATACAGTTTTGCTGACTATAATCCCAACACCATATAGTACATAGGTCTCCAGAACTTATTCAGATAGCTCATTTATTCACACAACTTTTAAGATTAAGCATGAATACAGAAATTTGCCTTTCATGGAAGAAAAGCTTCACTAAACATGATTAGATTTCAGAATAATTGAAGTGAGATGTTGAAAATGAATCATGGAGACACAATACCTTAGAGGTGAAGAGATATAAAGATCATCCAGTCTAGCCTTTTCATTGTACTGATAAAGAAACTTAAGCCCAGAAATATTTTTTTGCCATATAATGAGTCATATTTATGGGTCACCTGTATAAAATGCTTAAAAAGCTCATACTTTTTCCCCTCAGAAATGTTTATACACGTATATAATTTTATATTTAATATGCCTTCTCTATTATACTTTTCTGTCCTCTTCCGTTCTTTTTCTCTAATCTCAGTTTTAGTCACATCCTCAGCTGTGGTAAGCATTGACCATACTGGCTGTTGGAAGTAAGATGTGTAGGACACAAACTCCTCTTAATGAATGTACTTTATGCCACTATAGCTGTCAGAGATGTAAGCCAGTTATTAATATGCAAGCCAATGACTTCTGTTCCTGAAACTATTTGAAAAGTGTATCATTCCCATATTGTTCCCTCTTCTGTGTTCATTTAACACTCCACACATCAGGATGACCCCTTCTTTGGTCATGTCATGATAAATATTTTTGGCACCTCTTAAGTAATCTAGGAAATTGTGCTTATGCCTGACTGAGGGACCACTTCCTACACTACTGAATAAAAAATCCTTCCTTGGGGCATCTGGGTGGTTCAATCAATTAGGCGTTCAACTTTGGCTCAGGTCGTGATCTCATGGTTGGTGGGTTGGAGCACTGCGTCAGGGTCTGTGCTGATAGCTCTGGGCCTAGAGTCTGCTTCGGATTCTGTGTCTCCCTTTCTCTGCCCCTCCCTTGCTCATGCTCTGTCTCTCTCTCTCAAAAATGAATAAACTTAAAAATTTTTTTAATCCTTCCTTTTTTATTCCTAATGGGTTTACAAAGTAATCCTTTTACCTGTAATCTCCAGAATCTTTTGCAACTTAGTCTGTTCTAAATCTCTAAGAGCATTATTTTTTCCTCAGCTCCATGCTTCTCTCTTTTAAACTTTTTCTTTAACTCCTTAGCCAAAATTGAATCAAGCGGATTTTATGTTACCAGGATGGGAAAAGATATATCATGCAAGTAGCAACCATAACAAACTTGGGGTGGATCTACTAATATGACACTGCATAGACTTTAAGTAAAAAACTGTTTCTAGATATAAATAGGGAAATGTTTAAATGACAATGACACATCTCTTAAGGAGTCATTCTTTAGTGTGTTGGGAAGGCAGCTTATAATTGAGTGAATTTTTATATATTATTATTACGCTTCTTTTCTGTACCTTTTTGTTTGCTCTCTGATCTTTCTGGCTGATGGAGTAGCAGACCGAGGCAACCAAGAAGTAAGGACAGGCATGGGTAGAATTTGCTTCTATACCAGGTGCAAGGCTGACCGCTAGCCCAGGCAGTGGTTTTTCGTTCATTCAGCCCTGCTTATTAAGGTTCACCACTAAAGTTTGAAAATACGGCTTTCTAGTATGCTTGCTTAGCTTTTATCTCAGTGTACACATTACTCCTGGGATTTCCTCTGGTAGGGATTGTAGGAGTGGTTGTTCCAGTTTTAAGGTATAGAACTCTTGCCATTTCTTAATTGACATCCATTTATTTCGATTATTGAATCTATTATGTACCTGCATCAGTATTTTCAAATGTTTTGGGCTGTTTGTTAATTCATTGACACGTGCGTGCTTGTGACAGGAGGAACTTATTGCTGCGGAAATGTTAGAGACAGTAAAGAAGATTTGAGAAAACAGAGAAAGCCAGTATATTACCTTATTGGAAGCCTTGTTAAATTGCCTGCTGTCTCATTTTGGTTGACCAAATTAGGTAAAGCCAGAGAATCATTAGAATTTAGTGTGTATTTTAACTCAATGTGAGTTTATCAGTCAGTTATTAAAATTGTTGATGGAGGTTTATAGGTTCCAATTATAGACAAACACTTAAAAGTAATTTTGGATATCAAATTGGAAGTCCCAGGCATTTCATTTCTGCTGTGAAAGGAGAATATCTTAATGAATTTGAAATGAATTGACTTGCATACACTAGAATGAACATTTTTTCTAGAAGCAACAATGTATTATTCAAAGGCAAACTTCTGTGTTTATACATTAAATGTAATTTGTACTAATAATACTTTACTTGAGGGTATTATGTTATGGAAATAATATATGTATTTATATTTGTTTAAATCAGAATCTCTTGGTATATAAGCTTTAGTTTAGGAATTTATTAAAAATTAATGAAATTTGCGGCAGTCTAAATCAGTCGTTCTTAACCAGAGATGGTTTTGCTTCGCAGGGGCTATTTGGCGATGTCTGAACATATTATGTTGTTACAGCTTGGGGTGGCGTGGTATTCTCCTTGGTAGAGGCCAGAAATGCTATTACAGATTTGACAATGTAAAGGACGGCCTCCTGCAACAAAGAATTATCTGGTCCAAAACATCAACAGTTTCAAAATCAAAAAACCCTGCTCTAAATTGTATAGCATACTTGAAACCAGCTTTAGTTTGATAGGTGGCCCCAAACTTAATATAACATTCTTACATAAACACTGCATTTTCTGTTCAATTTTTTTGTTAACTGAAACTGATCTAAAAATTAAATATTACTTTTATTAAAAAAGAAACTAAGAGGGGCGCCTGGGTGGCGCAGTCGGTTAAGCGTCCGACTTCAGCCAGGTCACGATCTCGCGGTCCGTGAGTTCGAGCCCCGCATCGGGCTCTGGGCTGATGGCTCGGAGCCTGGAGCCTGTTTCCGATTCTGTGTCTCCCTCTCTCTCTGCTCCTCCCCCGTTCATGCTGTCTCTCTCTGTCCCAAAAAAAAAAAAAAAAAAAAAAAAAAAGTTGGAAAAAAAATAAAAAAGAAACTAAGATGACAGATTTTCAAAAAAAATTTTGTTTAAAACTAATACATAAGAATAAAAAATAGTTTTTTGAATAAAATAACCCTGAAGAAGATATATTAAAATATATATTTTTTAAGTTTCATCACAATAATGTGTGCCAACAATGACATACCTTTAAAGAGAAGAAAATGTGATATTATCACTATATATATCCACACAAACACATATATCACATTACATATATATATATATATGTATATAGAATGTACATACATATAATGTGTATTTATTTATAATACTGTTATAAAAATATATCCATATAAAAATTTTATTTAAATGACTTGCAACAAACATAAGGGAATACGCAGTAAGAAAAAAAAAAAACAACTGGAGAATGACCAAGATCAATAACTAGCTGTCATAAAGGTAGAATTGAGTGACTCATGTTTATTTTACAGATCTGAACCTCCATGGAATATTTCTTTTATGCTGTCCTTCAGTATTCCTAGACAGAACAGAGATCTGAAAAACAATTTAAAAATAGTATACTGCCCAATTCATTGTTAATTGAACTTATTCTTCCAGATTTATTTCTGAGCACTCCACCTATAAATCTTTTCCATTATTTCTTCATTTGGCACTTTACTTCTATACTCACTATGATATTTGCTACATAACTGTGTGAAAATTATTTGGATAAGGAACTATTTCTCAACATGCATTATGCATTTCTTAGAAAAATGGACCACATCTTGTTTATTTTGTTTCTTTGAAAGCTAGTATGTTTATGCATACATATATATATATATATATATATATATATATATATATGTATATGTATATATAAAAATAAAGTTATATGTATATAAAATAAGTTATATATATGTGTGTGTGTGTGTATATATATATATATATATATATATATACATATATATATAATAAAGTTTTCTTTGTATTTTCCTTCCTTCCTCCCTTCCTTCTAAATTGGCTGAATATAATATATGTGTTTTATTCAGCCAATTTAGAAGGAAGAGAGAAAGGAAGGAAAAAACAAAGAAAACTTTATTTTTTAAGGCAACCATTAAATTTTTTCTCAAACTCCCTGTTCAGTCAATATCAAGAGAAAAGAGGGAAATTTAATTTAAAAAAAATGGTCACAAAGGGGCAAAAATGGGAACATGATGTTATCTAGAATGTAAGAAGTTACTACTTCCCCTAGGCTAGACTCATGAAATTAAAATTACTGCTGTTTGAGCCCCGCCATTGTTGGTAACATTGCTGTGGCCTTATGAAAAATGATACTGGGGCCAGTATCATTGACACTGCTGGAATTGCACACAGCCAGAAGGATTTTCTCTCCCTTTTGCTTTCAAAACTCTTATGAATGCTTCCTGGTCAGATCTTAGACTCAATCATCAAAGAATGTTAGATGTCATGAAAGACATGGATGTGAACACAGACCTCTGATGGTATACCAAGATGCTATACCAAGATGGTAATAGTCATTTGCTGTATGTATATGTGGATTATATATGTAGAAATTATCCAAGGAAATTCAACAAAAAATTATGAAATTGACTTATATCAGGAAAAATTTAGCAACAAATTCTCCAATATTATTTTAACTGTTGAATATATAGAAAGGTATGCTTCTCTCAATATTTTTCTTTTCTATAGAAAACTCTATTTTAAAAATATTAACTTGTATATACTAATATAATATAATATAATATATAATACATATGTATATTTTTAAAATTTCCTATAACCCATTATTCTCTTGTCTCTGAAAATTTTATATAGAAAGCTAATAATTGTATATTCAGGAAACATATATATATCATTGGGGAGGACCAAAATATATAACAATGAGTAATATACAGAAATGGAATCTAAGAAATTATTTTTCTTTATTAAATTGCAGTACAAATCCTGTGTAGTAGAAGATACCAGAGTAACATATCACATTTACGAGTTTTTGTATGAATTCCTTGGAAGCCAACATTGCCTGGTAGATGAGCATGACAGTAGAAATGTGAACATTCATAAGATTTGTCCCAAGGTCATTTTGCCTTAAAAAGTATTAAAGCTCCTAAAAATGATATTTGTCTATTGCAGCAGCAGAATAAGCTCAAGGTCAAATAACCGCATTTCTTCATTTTTTTTTAAATATGAATCTAAACCTTACAAGAACTGAAATGCTTAAGGACATCAATAAAGGAGGCATTTTAGAATAAAATCTTTGAAGGATGGTTCCACTGTGTGAAAAGGAGTCGCAATCATTCAATTGCCTGTGTGTTTATCTTCTAAAATGTTCCCAGATATTATATCTTAAAGAACTGAAATTTGAAACAAAAGAAAATGCCTAGCGTTTAGAAATTGTGTTTTTAAGTGCGTAACGTATTGGAAGAATTCTGACTCATGCAAGGGTTAGAAAAGTTTTCATTTCTTCTTTCTTTTCTGTTAGCTATGAGAAATCTTGATCTAATTAAAAGTGCAGATATAATAAATGCTCCTTTTTTAATATATCTGATTTTTTAAAATGAGAATGAAATTTTATTCCAATTTTACTTCACCACAAATAAAATAAAGATTGGAGCAAAATATCCATAAATACATATGTATTTGTAGGTGTATTGATAAGCTTTGTAAAAGAAATCTCAGAAGTTGTGTTCAATTTTTATTTTGTAGTTATAAGTGTAATAATTATTTATAGGTAAATATCTGTATCTCCTTATAAGAATGATGATTGTTGAAAATAGTATTGTTTTCTGACATTACATATGTATATATTCTTTATGAAAATTGTAAGAAAGATAGATACATCTGTTGATCAATCTACTTACCTACCACTTGAATTCAACAAGAAATACTTTTCAAGAATAAATATCTTTCTTTTAATAAAGATTTTAGTTTTAAGTAATCTCTACACCCCATGTGGGGCTCAAACTTACAACCTTGAGATCAACAGGTGCATGCTCTACCAACTGAGCCAGCCAGGAGCCCCGTGTTAGATTTTAGAGAGAAAATATATCCTATATGATACTTTATAAAGAAAAATATTTTCCATGCAAATAATTTATAAGTAGCAGTGGGCCATATTTACAAGAAGTTATTTAGAATTAGATATAACAGCATCCAGTTGTCAGAATGTGTATCGTTGTGCCTGAGTTATTTTCCAACACTGTTAGAAAGCCACTTTGCTTTTGTGAGTACAGCAAGCTTAAAATACTAGGTATTAACAATCCACAACTCCTGGGGGCTTTCAAAGACTGAGAAGAAAAAATACACACACACACACACACACACACACACACACACACATATAAATATTTGTGTGTGTGTGTGTGTATGTATATGTATATACATACACTATACCTGCATTTTCTTTAGGAGGAAGAATTCTAAACCATCTATTTTAAACTGATTCCCAGTGTCTCCCTAAAGGAATAAACTTCAGTCACTTACAGTCAATTAGCTTAATAATAAATACTTTGTCTCTATTGTCTGGGGTTTTTTTCCTTCCTTTATCAGTTCCCTGCTCCATAACTTATGTTCCTTGCATCTGCCAAATTGTTTATGCATGTCATTGTGTAATGTCAAAGAATTTACCAGCCTAATGATAAAAAGGATAGTGTTGTTGATGAATATTCCAGGATCATAGGACCTCTAACATGCTATAATTTTATAATTACTAAGAATCTCAAATGTTCTGTAGTATGGGGACTTGGTGAATATCTACATAAGAACTTAATGAGATGTAACAGATAAAAGTAATATCTCTCATATTTAAAAGTTAAGCTGACGATAGTAATTATAAGACTATGTAGCTGGTTGTGGTTAAGTATCATTAATGCCCTGAAAAAACAAAATTAAGGTCTAAGTCACCCCCATGGTCATATCTGAGTGTGGTATAAACATCACAAGGCCTTTGTAATAGCATATAATGACTCTATCTTCTACAACTGGAAAGCAGACTGGCCTGAAACACCAGTTCCAGAAACTGACTATTGTTAAAAAAGAAAACAACAGATCCAAAATGGCATCAGTAAACCAAGACTTAATACCTAACCTAACTGCAATTTCAGTCCACCAGAAATGTAAACTTTTACCGGGCAACGTGGGGATTTTTCTGGTCAGCACTAGAAAATTTACTGATAGAACCTTTTCCTTTCTCCTTAGAAGGGCAACCTTGTCCAAAACAATGGATTATTTGCTAACAGTTTTCTTTTTTACACTCCCTCCCTAACTTTTAAAAACCTTTCCTTTTCCGTAGCCCTTTGGAGCTCCCTTCATCTTGCTGGACAAGATGCTTCCTAAATCATGAATCAATTAATAAAGTCAATTAGATCTTTAACATTTACTTGGTTGAATTTTTGTTATTTTACAGTGTGATAGCAATAGAACAGAAGCTTTAATTCACAATCTCAGGTAAGTCTCCAGAGCCAACAGAACATGTCTAGGAGTGGATTTTGAGGGAGCTAGATAAGATGGAGGATGAGAGAGGGAGGAATAGATAAGAAGCTATTTCTCCTTTGGTTTTTCTAACCAATGTGTTTTTTTTTTAACTGGTGGGTTATTCCTACCAGTGGAGCATGGTAGTACTGGTTGTTCCCCATCCTTTTTTTTTTTTTTTTTGGCTTCAAACTTCTCTTTTATTTAACCTTTATCTTTTATTTTTTTTAACATGAAATTTATTGTCAAATTGGTTTCCATACAACACCCAGTGTTCATCCCAACAGGCGCCCTCCTCAATGCCCATCCCTTTCCCCTCCCTCCCACCCCCCATCAGTCATACAAAGAAAGACAGATACCGTATGTTTTCACTCTTATGTGGATCCTGAGAAACTTAACAGAAGACCATGGGGGAGGGGAAGGAAAAAAAGTTAGAGAGGGAGGGAGCCAAACCATAAGAGACTCTTAAAAACTGTTCCCCATCCTTGACATACATTTGTTCTTACCTGAAACTTTTATTTAAACAATTTTGATGATTTATAAACAGTAATGTATTTTGGTTTTATTTTTAATTTCTCTAATGTGTAATGAATATAATCACCATTCCATGAATATTAGCTATTATAAAATCAACAATGTGAAATTCTTGTTTAAGTCCTTTGCCTATTTTTGGTCTATTTTCTTCCTTATTGATTTATATATGCTGAATATGAATCTTTTATTGGATATATGCATTACAATTTCTTTCCTTCTGGAACTTATCATTTCACTTTAATGGTATTCTTTTGCACCAATTATACAGGATTGGATACTTGAAAATACACAACTCTTTAAGAGTTACTCATCTAAGGCTTTAAGAGAGGTAAAAGTGAATTTCTTGATGAGGCATATTCTCAGGATTATGACTTAGGATTTTATACACTGACAAATGCACCTGGGCCTAGTACTAATTCAGAGCTGGAATTGCTACTGGAAGCATGGACAAATCAATGACTTATAATTAATGAGGTAAAGTGATAATATTAACTTGGCAGAGTATTAAAAAGGGATCAAAAGGCCCAAGGAGGTAAACATGCCAGTATAAGTTTATTACTTAAGACCAGAGAACAGATAGCTATGTTTCCCAGGAGGCAGTAGAGACATTCTTTTCCATAAAACAAATACTAATGTCTGTTATACAGACATGAGAATCACTGAGAAGCCAAGGTTGATGGTAAGAGTGATGTTTTAGAACTTATTTCACTGAAATAATGGGGATAATAGGATTCTGCAATAGCAGAGGGCAAGTGGTCACATTTTATATTCAGAAATAAGGTGGACATATTATTGTAAGAAGTCTTTGCCAGGAACAAAGACTTCCAGGAGTTTGTACCTGTGGCTAATATATTATGGCGTTCCTAGTGGCAAAATAGATGGGTAGCCAACAAGGTTATGTATTAACCTATATAATCTAAAACCCATGTCAACTAAATAGGAAATTAGGGCACCTTAGCCAGTTCCCAGATCTGAACTAGTTTCAAACCCTAAGTTCTCCAAATTAAGTAGAGTGAGGGTCATCTTGAAGAAGGACCCCATAACATCAAAGGAAGAGTAAGGAACAGAAATTTCCCCAGTATTTCACCCACAGGAAACTTTAGTCATTTATCAGGGAATGATTCACTGGAAAAAATAGAATTCCCAACTATTTCTAAAGCTTCTGGATACATGGCCTGATCTAACACTAATAAGATGTCACAATGACTCATGAATGGAGTAGCCATATTGGTGGGAAAAGAGGCTATTCGTGGATCTAACAACATTGAATTTCCTCTCACAAAAGCATATCTAGCTGCAAGTGCTACTGAATGCTCAAACCCTAGGAAATATAGAGACTAAGCCTGTGATACTGTACCAGCCCATTAGGTGGTAACGGCCTGATTATATCAAGCCCCTCCACCAGAGAAAGTGAAGGCATACATATTTATTAGAATTGAAACATATTCCGAGTATAAGTGTGCTTCTCTTACTTGTAATGCCTCAACCAGAAAATTATCTGAAGGCTCACCCTAGTGTCTGTTTTATCATCTTGGGATCTTAACTCTAGAAGTCAGACTTCCCAGCCTCTAGAACCATGAGAAATAAATGTCTGTTGTTTAGGTCACCCGATCTATGGTATTTTGTTATAGCATCCTGAGCTGACTAATACAGCTCCCTAAGGATAAAGGTTAAAATGGCCTACTGTAGGATTGACATCCTATAACATACAATAAATACTTGAGCCATCATATGTATTCTCAACAACAGAATACATATGTCTGGGAACCAAGAAGTGGAAATTGGAAATGGCTCGTCTCCAGTGGCTCACCTGGGGAATTTATCCTTCCTGTCACCTCAACTTTAATCAAAACTGGTCTTGAAGTCTTGTTTTCAATGGGAGAAACAGTTCTACAATGAGTACAGTAAAAGTATGGCTGCTGTCTAGGAATGTAGTGAGTCCTCATATCAATGAACAAATAGGAAAAGGGAGGAGTTACTCTCCTGGCTGGATAATTAATATGGAGGGATTTAATATGGCGCACAAATGGATCAGGGTGATGAAAAAGGGATACCATACTTGAGGCTGATAGTGCCAGAGTCAAACCCTTAATAAATTTCAACATGCTTCAGTAGATTTCCAGCTGCTTGCGTCTTTTTCCTCTGTGCTGAGGAAAGTTTGTCAGCTCATGACAAACCTTAAGTGCCTGGAAATGAACAGCCCTTGGATTATTTCTCAACTGTTGACTGAAAGGGATTGGTTTATGCAAGTTAGCTTCTTCATGCATCCAACAGGATAATTCTGACAAAATATAATTTCATTTCCTGAAGTTTCCCTAGGAATTTAAATTCCAGTCAGTCACTATGGATGTTGACTGAATCAGACATCCTTTGATGACTGCCTCCCTTCTTTCAAATGCTCAGCCATTACCATGGTTTCTTGCTTTCCCAAATAAAATATTTTCACCAGAATTCTTTTTTTTTTAATTTTTTATGTTTATTTTTATTTTTGAGAGAGAGAGAGAGAGAGAGAGCATGAGCATGAGTGGGGGAGGAGCAGAGACAGAGGGAGACACAGAATCCAAAGCAAGCTCCGGGCTCTTGAGCTGTCAGCACAGAGCCCAACATGGGGCTCGAACTCACAGACTACAAGACCGTGACCTGAGCCAAAGTCAGACACTTAACCAACTGAGCCACCTAAGTGCCCCCAAAATTCTTGTCTTAGGGATGGCTTCTCCAATGACCCAAACCAAGACACTTTATAGCACATCATACACCCTCCTAAATAAAGCTGTGACCTTCAGCACTTTTTTAAAGTATTGTAAGCCTCTGAAAAGGAGAAAAAAAATGCCATGGTCCTTAAATGGTGTTTTTATGATTTAAAAAGCAAAGTGAAATAAAGTGAATACATTTTGTATTCAATTGTACATTATCATGAATTGCTATTATCTTTTTAAAAATCATTGACAGATCATTTGAATAATCTCTGGGAAAGGCACCTGGGTTGCTCAGCTGGTTAAGCATCAAACTCTTGATTTTGGCTCAGATGATGATCTCACGATTCATGGGATTGAGCCCTGTGTTGGGTTCCACGGCTGACAGCACAAAGCCTGCTTGGAATTCTCTCTCTCCTTTTCTCTCTGCCCCTCCTCCCACTTCTGCATTCTCTGTCTCTCTCTGTCTCTGTCTCTGTCTCTCTCTCTCAGAAATAAATAAACTTTAAAAAAGAAGAATATCTGGTAAATGGAAACAATAAAATGTATAAAACATACTATACCTAAAACAAGGTAAGGCCCCTGATTGACACATAACTTTCCAAGGCCTATCTATCTTTCTATCTATCTACCCACCTCTCCATTTATCATCTATCTAGTGACCATCACAATTGTAAAGTAATAATTCCCTCCCCAATTTTCTTCATGGAAAGCATTAAATATATAACTGAAGGAGCAGAGGAAAGAGAAGTATGGATTTTTCCAAATGACTGAGAAGCACTTGAGACCCTCTTGGTCATTATTTCCTAAATTATGCTCTGTGGAAACACTAATCTTTGTACAGCTCTTAAAACTGAGTAAAGTAAAAGACTATAAAAGATGCTGTATTTCCCCTCACATCACTTATCCCAATTCTTGCTCAAGTATTCACAATGCAAATGTGAAAATCTGTTTTAATAAACTTTCATATTTTTACTTCTTAAATGTTTTCTGTATTCTTCCAACTTACTTTATCAAGGATTTATAAATGAGTGTGTATGTGTAAAAATGTATAATAAGTTCTCTAGACTTTAGAAAGTGCTGCTGTTAGTACTCAAATATTGGGATTCAAGCAAATCTCATTAATGACATAAGTCTTACTATCTCAAATATCATTCTTCTGTATATTCCATGTATGTAATCCTATAAATCAAGCATGACAATTATATATTAAGTCCACATACTTGCCTATATATAAAAACATTAATTGACCGATTTTTATTATTTTAGAATGCATTCAAGGTATCAGTATTTTTGTGGTCATAGTCAGATAATCAACTACTATTATCTAAGCTACCTCAAAATTTACTTAAGTGGTTGATCTAAAAGAGAATTTTGTGTTAAGTATTTAATAAACAGAGAAGCTATGGGGAATGTGTAGAATATAGCTCATGTTCTTACCATGAATAATTTGAAATTTTCTAGAAAAACAAGATTATATGAAATTATGACAGCACAAAAGTTGCAGTTCAAATTAAATGCTAAGCATCATTCTATATAATAGAAGGGTACTAATTTTCTTAGAAAATCAATATCAATATAAACTTCAATATTTACCCATTCTTCTAATTTATTCTTACTAATATAATAGTAGCTAATTATTTTGAGTCTGTGTCATTCTTCATTTACTCATATTGGACTTCTCCATAGCATAATTCAAACCATATTTCCCCTGGATACAATGAGAACTTTCTTCAAAGGCACAGTAATCTTCATGTTAATGTAGCTTGGAATTTCAAGGGCATACCTGATATAACAATGTGTTGTCATAAATATTTCTGACATTTATTCATTATAGTTACTTTAAAAGCAAGTTAATATTTCAAAAATAAATTAATAGTAACATCATTTCTCAGCTCAATTATAAAATATGCTAATGTGTCAGACATTCTTAATGCATCAGGATTAGCTGGGGACTGCTGTAGCCAAAGTAAAAAGAATTTTAAAAAGCAGTATTCCATGGTGAATAATTTAACCATATGGTCATTTGGCTTTGATTTAATTCAGCAATGGATGCTAGGAATTTTATGGTGTATCTAGAATACATATACTACTTCTAAAAAGGACATGTTACAGGAAAGGAAATATAAATAGTGTGATGAAAATTTCATGTATTACATTTCTTTCCAAATTTTACCATGGCCTTTTCAAATTCTCCAAGGAAACATATTTCCTTTGGTCTATTAGAAATGACTTCTCCAATCAGAGAGTACTGACAGTATTAATGTGTGAGAATTATATTTTGGATGAATTTTGATAAGTCAGAAATTATCAGGGAAATTTCTCACAATTAAACTTTAATTATGCCAAGATACCAAGAGAGAGAAAGAGAGAGATAGAGAGGAAGATAATCAGAGTTGTTATGTTATTACAGTATAAAACTGTCCTGCACTAATGAAACAAATTCTTAAAGTTTTCTCTGCAGGTACATTTTGAAAAAATCCAGCAACAAATATTTCATATATGTATGTGCATGTTTGTGTTAAAGTGCATATTTATGTATTTTTAATATGAGTGTGTGTGTATATTCACACACACACATACACACATACACACACATTTGTTTAGGGGTCAGCAATTCTGTCTTCTGCAAATAAGAGTTTGTCCATGAAACCAAATATTCACTTGACCTGGTTGCCCATATTAAATCAATGTAGTTACTAATACAAGGTAATGTAAAGGGAAGTTTGGGCTTTTCATGTGTACATCTGAGACACAAAAGCAGGTCATAACTAGAGAGAAGACCGGTAAAGTTCTGTGAGTGGCCTTTGATAAAATTTAGGCTCTAAGTTGTATAGATTCCACTAACATTTTGTGTTAAAATGTAGCAAAATTTAACAGTGTCTCTTTGTGTAGGATATATCACTTCTTTCAGCATCTGCATATTCGTTTATAAAACAGGGACAATAATTCCTGACTAATGTTCTTCATGGTTTTGTGTCAAGAAGTGATAGTAATTGAAAATACCTCAACAAATATAAAGTTTTTTTTTTTCCTTCTATTTTTGTATCTGGCTGTATTTGTCACCAAAATATGTTAGGCCTACATGAGATAGTATGCAATAATATGTTGAAGTGAAGAAAATAAATAAAAGACATAAAATGGGATTACTACTGAGAGAAAACATGAAATGCGTTTTTAAACTGACACTTACAAATGAAAAGCAATGGCAGAATGAAAATTCAGTGCAGGCACTGACGTCCTGTGGTTGAAGAAAGCCATAGAGAAAAATCCCGCCTGTGTGTCATCATCTTGTACAGAATTCTGAGCAGTTTCAAAGTATCACTGGGACTGTGAATATGCTACTGATGTGATTGAAAGATAAAACCATCAAACACCAGATTCAAAAACTTCCCCTCATAATTATCTATTTAATTGAAGCAACGTGATACTTTATCATCCTTTAAACTATCATTGTTAGTGGAGTCCATTAAGCCAAACAGTAAAGATCAATGCTAATTTTAGGTAAAATAGTTTGCTTATTTTTCCTAGAAACTATTCTGAAACCACAATTTACTAGCTGTCTTTTGCCCCCCTTTTAATTAATTTCGTGTTATGTCTTCCTGCTGGTGTTCATTTTCACTGCCCTTACTGTGGGATAGGTGTTTCCCCCCCAGTTGTTGCCAATGTCACTCTGTTTACAAGGTGACACTGCAGTAGCAGCTTTGTCACCTAAATCAGCATGACCATTCCCTCTGTTGACCAGCACACTATCATCTGCCATTTCTCATGGTTTGGTCCTAATTAAGAACTTTGCGCTCAAATGAATTTTAGTGCACTGCGTTCAGGTTTGAATAAGGAGAGGAGTGGATGAAAGTTGCTTGATTAGAAAGAAAAAAATAAACACATGCTTTCCTTATATCTCTGTCTTCTTCCTTCTATTTCTTATTTACACAGCATCTATTTTCCCCCACTATGTGCTGTGTGGGTTAATCCCACTCATTCCTCTGATGTTCATACTTCAAGGCAATCAGTATTGAGGTGGTGAGGAGGAAGAAGTAAAGCAGTGATTTATTAAGCATTACCCCTCAGAGATACAGGAAAATCAGTATATTTGTGAGATTCCTCTGCTGTTTCAACTGTAATATTATTTTTGCCGTGATTGTAACTTTGGTGGAAATCACACTTCGGCTCTCCCACTTTCTGACTTCAGGATCCTAAGTTGCTTAACCTGTTAAACCTGTTTTCTTATAAATAAGCTAGCAATATAGTCCTTGAGGGATCACATCATATTTATTTATCCATTTACTCATTTCTATAATATTTCTTCTTTATTACATTATAAACTTGAAGATTAGAAGGCCATATCTGCTTGTTTAACTTTATACTTATTCCCAGTGCCTACCACTGTACCCAGAACATAGTAAATACCCAATAAATATTTGAAGGACTGCCAAAATATTTACAACCATCTGTGCCAGGAAAGAGATAAATAAATGCTAATATGTAGGAACTTGGATACTCTTGTAAATAGGACGTTTTAATCGGTATAAATTTATATATATAATGATTAAATCCTACTACTACACACTATATACACATATATATGTATATATAACACACACACATATATGTATATATATACACACATATATGTATATATATAACAGATTTGTAAACTATCTACTAGACACTATGTATATAACAGATTTGAAAACACAAGAGGGTTGGCTTGAGCCAATCAATAGTATGACTTGTAAAACACTTAAGTTAAACCATCAACTCACGGACTAAACTTTATATTTCTGGGAAAAAGTGTAACTTATCTGAATTTAGATGATATTGATTTTGTGGGAGGGAACTGCTTTTGCTTTACTTCAGCCATGCATCTCTAATCTCCATTAAACTGCTCGGGATAATGTAGTACTCACCCTTTCCTACCACCAATGTCCCCAACATTGGCACTGTCAACAGCTCAGTTCACCTTTTATCCAGGGTGCTTAGCATCACTAACCT